>NC_080785.1:71385809-71688840 GCF_028018385.1 Neofelis nebulosa | reverse complement strand
GGAAAGGAAATGAGAACCAGAAGTACGCTACAAAAATGAAAGTGCCTCCAAAGAAATCCTCAGACCAATGGCCCAATGGAACATGTCAAGCAGGGGCTAGAGAAATCCGTCTCAAATTATACCTCTTACTAACCACAAGACCTTCTCCTGTTCCAACTATCTGTTCAATGAAGATTTTTCAGATTAAAAAAAAAAAAATCACTGCTCTCCTTGAGAGAGTGAAAAGACAAACGGGCAATGTCAGACCACGTATGACAATATAACTCTGCTCACAACCTCTGCAGCAATCAGACCCAAATGAACAGGACTTAATCAATGACTGCCAGCTTCCTCTAACTATTGCCCTAGCTCCTGGCTCAGGACCAACCAGAAAAATTCAGGTACATTTACCAAATCAAGCACGTCAAATACCCCACATCTAGCTAGCCTCTCTGGCTTCCCCATGCCAACAACTTCCAATCAGAGCATAGCTGACACCTACCCCATCTTTTTTTTTTTTTTTAAGTTAAGCTTCCTTGTCATGGAGTCTCTGCCAAAGTCAAGTGATGGTGGCTGACCCACACACCCATCCCCATTTGGGTGGTATTCATTTATTTCCACAGTTTCATGGGGAGCCCCACCTGTATATGATCAGCACCACCTGTTGCCACAGACCCCGGGTTTTGACCACTTGCATTACCCATGGAGGCCCCTAGTGCCTTGCTGCCCTTGACCTACAGAATACCAGCCCACATGGTAAGTCAGCCCCGGGTCTGAACTCTGCTGTCTTCACAATGAGTTCCCCGCTATTCTTCCTCCATTTGATGCACAGACTTTGTTATTGGTTTCCATCTACTTGGCATTCTTGGAATCAGATCACCTGTTTTCACCCCTCGTGCTGTGTTTTATGCTTCTGCTTTGGGTTGTGCTGCCTGGAAGCGTTGTTTGTTTTAAGAAGGAAAATCATGGGTGAAAACACAGGCCCTATAAGCCTGTTGCTCCAGATGACCTCACAGAGTCATGAATTTCCTGTTCTTACTGGACAGGTGTCCATTTGGACAAACTCTGCAGAGGGTCACCAAAAAACAAAAAGTTGCCGCTCCCGCCTTGACTTTTGGTCTTGAAAGCTTGCCCTTGATGCAGAGAGAGTGTTTCCTCTGGTTTTATTTATCCTGCCAGTGGGGAGTTCTGGGGCGCAGATTAGTGACTCTACAGTTGAAGGCCAACCTTCAGGTTAGAGGCCTGAAATATTAAGTGCACGAGCATCATGTTTCTATTGACCACTGCCAGCTATCAAGGAGTCCTCTAAGCTGAAAACTTCTTCTGGGAACAGTCTTCTTATGTATTCCCTCATTGCAATCTTCACTCGTGTGTCTACCTTTCAAAATGGCATAATTGGGTCTTCAGTGGCTCTGCTTTGCAACATTTGATGTGAACAAAACCGTTCACTTGAGAGGTACATGAGAAAAGAGAGGTAATAAGATTTCTTGGGTCTAATGAGCAGCAAGTTTTTTGTGTTTTTTGTTTTTAATTTTTATTTATTTCTATTTTTTTTAGTTTACATACAAATTAGTTAGCATATAGTGCAACAATGATTTCAGGAGTAGAATTCTTAGTGCCCCTTACCCATTTAGCCCATTACCCCTCCCACAACCCCTCCAGTAACCTTCAGTTTGTTCTCCATATTTATGAGTCTCTTCTGTTTTGCCCCCTCCCTGTTTTTATATTATCTTTGTTTCCCTTCCCTTATGTTCATCCCTTTTGTTTCTTAAAGTCTTTATATGAGTGAAGTCATATGACTTTTGTCTTTCTCTGACTAATTTCACTTAACATAATACCCTCCAGTTCCATGCATGTAGTTGCAAATGGCAAGATTTCATTCTTTTCCATTGCTGAGTATACTCCATCGTATATATATGCCACATCTTCTTTATACATTCATCCATCGATGGACATTTGGACTCTTTCCATACTTTGGCTATTGTTGATAGTGCTGCTATAAACATGGGGGTGCAAGTGTCCCTTCGAAATAGCACGCCTGTATCCCGTGGATAAATGTCTAGTAGTGTAATGGCTGGGTCCTAAGGTAGTTCTATTTTTAGTTTTTTGAGGAACCTCCATACTGTTTTCCAGAGTGGCTGCACCAGCTTCCATTTCCACCAGCAATGCAAAAGAGATCCTCTTTCTCCACATTCTCTCCAACATCTGTTGTTGCCTGAGTTGTTCATGTTAGCCATTCTGACAGGTGTCAGGTGGTATCTCACTGTGGTTTTGATTTGTATTTCCCTGATGACGAGTGATGTTGAACATTTTTTCATGTGTCATTTGGCCATCTGGATGTCTTGTTTGGAGAAGTGTCTATTCATCTCTTTTGCCCATTTCTTCACTGGATTATTTGTTTTTTGGGTATTGTGTTTGATCTTTATAGATTTTGGATACTAGCTCTTTATCTGATATGTCATTTGCAAATATCTTCTCCCATTCTGTCGGTTGCCTTTTAGTTTTGCTGATTGTTTCCTTCGCTGTGCAGAAGCTTTTTATTTTGATGAGGTCCCAGTTGTTCATTTTTGCTATTGTTTCCCTTGCCTCCGGAGACATGTTGAGTAAGAAGTTGCTGCAGGCAAGATCAAAGAGGTTTTTGCCTGCTTTCTTCTCCAGGATTTTGATGGCTTCCTGTCTTACATTTAGGTCTTTCATCCATTTTGAGTTTATTTTTGTGTACGGTGTAAAAAAGTGGTCCAGGTTCATTCTTCTGCATGTTGCTGTCCAGTTTTCCCAACACCACTTGCTGAAGAGACTGTCTCTATTCTATTGGATATTTTTCCTGCTTTGTCAAAGATTAGTTGGCCATAAGTGTGTGGGTCAATTTCTAGGTTCTCTATTCTGTTCTACTGATTTGAGTGTCTGTTCTTGTGCCAGTACCATACTGTCTTGATGATGACAGCTTTGTAGTATAGCTTAAAGTCTGGGATTGTGATGCCTCCTGCTTTTTCTTTTTCAAGATCACTTTGGCTATTCAGGGTCTTTTCTGGTTCCATACAAATTTTAGGATTCTTTGTTCTAGCTTTGTGGAGAATTCTGGTGTTACTTTGATAGGGATTGCATTGAATATGTAGATTGCTTTGGGTAATATCAACATTTTAACAATATTTCTTCTTCCTATCCAGGAGCATGGAATCTTTTTCCATTTTTTTTGTGTCTTCTTCAATTTCTTTCAAAGCTTTCTTGCGTGTTCAGTGTATAGATTTTTCACCCCTTTGGTTAGATTTATTCCTAGGTATTTTATGGTTTTTGGTGCAACTGTAGATAGGATCTATTCCTTGATTTCTCTTTCTGTTGCTTCATTGTTGGTGTCTAGGAATGCAACCGATTTCTGTGCATTGATTTTATACCCTGCATCTTTGCTGAATTCATGAATCAATTCAAGCAGTTTTTTGGTGGAATTTTTTGGGTTTTCCATATAGAGTATCATATGATCTGGGAAGAATGAAAGTTTGACCTCCTCCTGGCCGATTTGGATGCCTTTTATTTCTTTGTGTTGTCTGATTGCAGAGGCTAAGACTTCCAATACTATGTTGAATAACACTGGCAACAGTGGACATCCCTGTCTTGTTCCTGACTTTAGGGAGAAAGCTCTCAGTTTTTCCCCATTGAGGATGGTATTAGTATTTTGTCTTTCATATATGGTTTTTATGATCTTGAGGTATGCTCCTTCTATCCCTACTTTCTTGAGGGTTTTTATCAAGAAAGATGCTGTATTTTGTCAAATACTTTCTCTGCATCTATTGAGAGGATCATGTGGTTCTTGTCCTTTCTTTTATTGATGTGAAGAATCACATTGATTATTTTGCAGATATTGAACCAGCCCTGCATCCCAAGTAAATCCCGCTTGGTCATGGTGAATAATTTTTTAATGCATTGTTGGATCCAGTTGGCTAATATCTTGTTGAGGATTTTTGCATCCATGTTCGTCAGGGAAACTGGCCTATAGTTCTCCTTTTTAGTGTGGTCTCTGGTTTTGGAATGAAGGTAATGCTGGCTTCATAGAAAGAGTTTGGAAGTTTTCCTTCTATTTCTATTTTTTGGAACAGCTTCAAGAGAATAGGTGTTAACTCTTCCTTAAATGTTTGGTAGAATTCCGCTGGAAAGCCATCTGGCCCTGTACTCTCGTTTTTTGGGAGATTTTTGATTCCTAATTCCATTTCCTTACTGGTTATAGGTCTGTTCAAATTTTCTGTTTCTTCCTGTTTCAGTTTTGGTAGTGAATATGTTTCTAGGAATTTGTCTCTTTCTTCCAGATTGCCCATTTTATTGGCATAGAATTGCTCATAATATTCTTATTATTGTTTTTATTTCTGTTGTGTTGGTTGTGATCTCTCCTCCTTCATTCTTGATTTTATTTATTTGGGTCCTTTCCTTTTTCTTTTTGATCAAACTGGCTAGTGGTTTATTAATTTTGTTCATTTTTTCAAAGAACCAGCTTCTGGTTTCATTGATCTGTTCTACTGTTTTTTTGGTTTCAATAGCATTAATTTCTGCTCTAATCTTTATTATTTCCTGTCTTCTGCTGGTTTTGGATTTTATTTCCTGTTCTTTTTCCAGCTCCTTAAGACGTAAGGTTAGGTTGTCAATCTGAGATCTTTCTTCTTTCTTTAGGAAGGCGTGGATTGCTATATGCTTTCCTCTTATGACTGCCTTTGCTGCATCCCAGAGGTTTTGGGTTGTGGTGTTATCATTTTCATTGAGTTCTATATACTTTTTAATTTCCTCTTTAACTGCTTGGTTGGCCCATCGTTGGTTTTTTTTTTTTTTAATGTTTATTCATTTTTGAGAGAGACAGAGCATTAGCGGAGGAGGGGCAGAGAGAGAGAGAATATGAAGCAGGCTCCAAGTCTGGAGCTGCCAGCACAGAGCCTGATGCAGAGCTCGAGCCCACAGACTACAAGATCACGACCTGAGCCAGAAATCAGTCACTTAACCAGCTGAGCCACCCAGGTGCCCCACCTTTCATTCTTTAGTAGGATGTTCTTCAGTCTGCAAGTATTTGTTACCTTTCCAAATTTTTTCTTGTGGTTGATTTCGAGTTTCATAGCGTTGTGGTCTGAAAATATGCATGGTATGATCTCGATCTTTTGTACTTACTTAGGGCTGATTTGTGTCCCAGTATATGGTCTATTCTGGATAATGTTCCATGTGCACTGGAGAAAATGTATATTCTGCTGCTTTAGGATGAAATGTTCTGAATATATCTGTTAAGTCCATCTGGTCCAGTGTGTCATTCAAAGCCATTGTTTCTGGTTGATTTTTTTTTTTTTTTTGATTAGATGATCTGTCAGTTGCTGTAATTGGAGTGTTAAAGTCTCCTACTATTATGGTATTACTATTGATACGTTTCTTTATGTTTGTGATTAATTGATTTAAATGTTTGGGTACTCCCACATTTGGCACATAAATGTTTACAATTGTTAGGTCTTCTTGGTGGATAGACCCCCTTAACTATGATATAATGCCCTTCTGCATTTCTTGATACAGTCTTTATTTTAAAGTCTAGATTATCTGATATAAGTATGGCTACTCCAGCTTTCTTTTGTTGACCATTAGCATGATAGATGGTTCTCTGTCCCCTTACTTTCAATCTGAAGGTGTCTTTAGGTCTAAAGTGGATCTCTTGTAAACAGCATATAGATGGATCTTGTTTTCTTATCCATTCTGTTACCATATGTCTTTTGATTGGAACATTAAGTCCATTGACGTTTACAGTGAGTACTGAAAGATATGAATTTATTGCCATTATGTTGCTTGTAGAGCTGGAGTTTCTGGTGGTGTTCTCTGGTCCTTTCTAATCTTTGTTGCTTTTGGTATTTATTTATTTATATATATATATATATATATATATATATATATATATATATTTTTTTTTTTTTTTTCATCTTTTCTCCCCTCAGAGAGTCCCCCTTAAAATTTCTTGCAGGGCTGGTTTAGTGGTCACAAACTCCTTTAATTTTTGTTTGGGAAACTTTCTATCTCCTTCTATTTTGAATGACAGCCTTGCTGGATAAAGAATTCTTGGCTGCATATTTTTCTGATTCCACACACTGAATATATCCTGCCACTCCTTTCTGGCCTGCCAACTTTCTGTGGATAGGTCTGCTGCAAACCTGATCTGTCTTCCCTTATAGGTTAGGGACTTTTTTTCCCTTGCTGCTTTCATGATTCTCTCCTTGCCTGAGTAGTTTGTGAATTTGACTATGATATGCCTTGTTGATGGTAGGTTTTTGTGGAATCTAATGGGAGTGCTCTGTGTTTCCTGGATTTTGATGTCTGTGTCTTTCCCCAGGTTAGGAAAGTTTTCCGCTATGATTTGCTTACATAACCCTTCTACCCCTAAATCTCTCTCTTCCTCTTCTGGGACCCCTATGATTCTGATGTTCTTCCTTTTTAATGAGTCACTGATTTCTCTAATTCTTAAATGGTGCTCTTTTGCCTTAATCTGTCTCTTTTTTTCTGCTTCATTATTCTCTATAAGTTTGTCCTCTATATCACTGATTCTCTGTTCTGCCTCATCCATCCTTGCTGCCGCTGCATCCATCCATCATTGCAGCTCAGTTTTTACTTCTTTTATCTCTGCAGAAAGGGATTCTAATCTACTTTCAACTCCAGCTAGTATTATTATTATCATGATTCTAAATTTTGGTTCAGACATCTTGCTTGTATCTGTGTTGGTTAAATCCCTGGCTGTCATTTCTTCGTGCTCTTTCTTTTGGGGTTAATTCCTTCATTTTGTCATTTTGAAGGGAGAAAAGGAATTAATGAGGTAGAAAAATTTAAATTAAAGAAATATTAAAATTTAAAAAATATTAAAATTAAAAATTAAACACACACACAGACACAAATTGAATAGATAATGCTAGATCCTAGGTGTGTTTTGGTCTAGGTGTTGAAAGTGGTTTGACAGATTAGCAAGAAAAGGGGGGTAAGGAAATCGTTTGAGAATTTGAAAAAATGAATAACTGAAGTAGACTAAAATGAGATGATGGGGGTAAAATAGAATTTGAAAAAATATACACAAAAGTAAAGAATATAGTAGAAAAAAATTAAAGAAAAATATTTTTAATAAAAATTTAAAATAAATATGAATTTTTTCTTTTTATGTATTCAAGAAAAAAGAAAAGAAATGAAAAAGAGAAAAAAGATTAAAAAAAGAAATAAAAAGAAGGAAATCATTTGAAAATTTGAAAAAGTGAATACACTGTAGTAGACTAAAATACAATGATAGAAGTAAAATAGATTTTGAAAAATTTACATAAAAGCAAAAAATATAGTAAAAAATTGAATAAAAATATTTTAATAGAAATTGAAAGTAAAAATGAAGTTTTTCTCTTTCTGCATTTAATAAAAGGAAAAGAAATGAAAAAGAGAAAAAAGAAAAAGAAAAAAAGAAAAAGGAAATTGTTTGAAAATTTGAAAAGGTGAATACACTGAAGTAGACTAAAATAAAATGATGGAAGTAAAATAGAATTTGAAAAAAGTTACACAAAAGTATTTTTACTATGTTTTTATGTAGTAATAAAAATTAAAGAAAAATATTTTAATAAACATTGAAAATAAAAATGAATTTTTTCTCTTTCTGTATTCAAGAAAAAGAAATGTAAAAGAGAAAAAGAAAGAAGAAAGAAAGAAAGAAAATTGAATAGATGAACCTGCTGACAGATTGAAGTAGGACTGAAATTATTTCATTTTCCCCCAGAAGTCAGTCTATGTAGCTCTTTATAGTCCATAAACTAAGCCGGCGCTGAGACTTGTGTTCTTGAAGAGCAATTGGCCCAGTTGGGCGGGGTTCAGTGTAACAGCTTCGCTCTCCACTAGATGGCGCTGCTAGCCTACTGGGGTGAATTGTTGGGTGCTCCTAGGTGCGTATGCGCATGTGCGGTAGCGGTAAAAATGGCGCCACCCGGCTACTCAGCCTGTTCTCCCAGATCAGCAGTCTCGCACCCCGCCTCTCTCTTCAGCTTTCGACCACTCCCTGCTTTTTCATTGTCCGTGACCAGGCCCCAGGCACTACCTCTGTCCCAAGTTTTGTCTCAGATGCGGCTGTTTTCCCCGGCCCCTTACTTCCGAAGGACTGCGGCTTTGACCCATTCCACCCCTTATGGGAGGGTCTCACTGAGCAATGGCCGAACGAGCAGTGGCCAAATGTCGGCTGTACCCAGGAACACTTGCTGGTGTGGCTGCAGCCGGTGCCCCAAGACTGGCCAGGTGCCAGCCCGCCTTAGAAAAAGTTCGCGAGGTAGTGTAGCAGCAGCTTTTCAAGGATTGTAGAAAATCACAACACAACATCTGGCACCAGGCTTCACCCTTAACGACCTTGTTCCAGTACCAGCGAATGTGGCCGTTTTCTGGGGTCTGCTGGGACCAGGTGTCTTCAACAGTGTCTACCAAATGTCCTTCCAGCAATGGAACTGCATTTCCCCATGTGGCCTGAGAACTTCCCGGACCCCACTCTGTTCCTGGGGATTCGCCTTTCCCATCAGAGCACTGCCAGGTATCGAGCTGTGGAGTTGCAGCCTTTGTGCTCCCCTTGTTTATAGTCTTAATGGAATTTAAACCCTCTCCTTTCTCCTTTCTCCCTTTTTAGTTTAGTCCCTGTGGCTGTTTCCAATTTCCACTTTCTCTCTAGCTGCTTTTGGGGAGGGGTGCTTTTCCTGTATTCTCCTCCTCTCCACAATCTCTGTCCTCTCTCCCCTGCAAAAGTGGTTCCCTACTTTCAGCGGCTTCTTGCTCCCCAAATTCACCTCTCCGTGCTGCGTACCTGCTGAATTCTGTGGTTCAGATTGTGCAGATTGTTGTGTTAATCCTCCAATCGGTTTTCTAGGTGTGTAGGATGGTTTAGTGTTGATCTGTCTGTATTTCAGGGATGCGAGACACACAAAAACTTCCATGCTGTTCCTCTATCTTGGCTCCTCCTAATGAGCAGCAAGTTTTGATGGGAATAGAGAGACCTAAATGAAATTCTGAATAAAAAAATGTACTAAAAGAGTCTTTGGCCAAAGCAAGGAGCAATTTAACAAATTTAAGCAAAAACAAACTGGACTCATTTCCCTAGTAAATCCTTTCCCCCTTTGTCCTCCAGCTGCCTTCTTATAGCCAACTTTCCCCCTTGCTCTTGTCCTCTGATCTCTCTCCTTCTGTACTTCCATGGACTCTTCCTCTTCTTCCCCTCATCCAGAATTTCCCTAAACCCAGACAAAACCGACAGCTATTTGTAGATGAATTTAGAATTCTTTCAGGTACCTATACTGCAGGGTTACCTGGCTCACATGTACATGTACCTGTTGATCAGAACCTCAGACACTAAATTCTGGATGGCAAACGTTGGTTGGATCAACTCATAAAGAAACCTACAAAATCTCTCCTTTGACAGTAAATCTGAGAGTCAGAAAAAAGGCTCAAAAATGAGGTTAAAGTCTTCTAAAAGCCATGTCTGAAACATTTCCAATAAAATTTGATTGGACCATAATTGAATTATGGAAACAGAGAAAACATGAAACTATAGGAACAGGTCCTCAATCAACATTTTAAAAATCTAAATTTCCCTTGTGATTTAGTTCTGCTACAATATGTAGATGATGTCATAGTTTGTTTAGAGAACAAGGAAGTCTGTAGAAAATATTACTTGCTCTCAGCCATAGAAACAAGAAACATGAAGTTTCAAAAGATGTTACAATTTTACTAAAATATCCCTCATTGTTCAGGGCATGACCTAATTGAAAGGGAAAAAACACTCTCTCCTAATAGACTAAAGATGACCCAAACATATTCTATGACCATTGTAAGAAGACAATTGAGGGGATTTTTAAGTTTAACTGGATATTGCAGACATTTGGTGCCAAATTTGTCTGAGCTTATAACATCTGTTTATGAATTGAAGAAGGTCTTTCAGTACAGGTGACTATAGAGGTGACTGAACAATCCCCAATTGGTGAAGATCTAGATCTCTAGCCATCCCTCAATTGGTCAACCTCTTACAAGTGAGAAAATTACCAAAGATTGGTGGGAGGGAGACTGGGAAGCCAAATATCAAACTGACAATGACCAGACCATAAATGTAATCCAACTCTGACCCACAACCCCTGCTCCAATCAGCCCAGGACGATCAGAATGGAGTCAATGACTGCCAGCTTCCTTAATTTTTGCCCTCAGTTCCAACTCAGGATGAACAAGAGAAAGCTAAATAATCTCCCCAAACCAATCATATGAGATACCCTGTTTCTAGTTAGCCCTTTTTTCTACCATAAAGTTTTGTACGAACCTGTCTGCCTTTGAGTCTCTGCCAAATGCAAGTGATGGAGGCTGACTGTTTTGATAGAGCAAACTGAGTAAATAACTCCTGTCTATTCTCACTTGGGTTATCTTTGTTCATTCCACATCCTCCATTCAGAATTTTCCCATTTGAAAAATTTGGGTTTCTAGCTGTGAAAATTTCCTGAGCCCCATCAGTCATACCCAGAGCCATTATAAAGATTATGCTACCTGATATCCAACACCAGAGTGAACACATCTGAGTAAAAAGGCATGTTGCCTATATATATACATACATATATATATATATATATAATCATTTGTATGTGCCCAAAGCTGCATGTGACTATGAGTTTATACAAAAATGAATGAAGGTCTCAAATTCAATGGTCCTTGGAGTCAAGCTGACTTATCCATGCTTGCCTGTCTCTCTTTAATGAAACTGGGTTATGATCATCCCACTCTCCAAGTCACCTCTGAAAACTAACCCTGTAACCATAGATATGGATCCTGAGTAGTAAATTGCAAGTGACTTCCCAGTCATCTCCACTAGCTGGTCTATTAAAAGGGTTGCTGGTAAGAAAGAAAGCATAGGGAACATATTTTCTAATCACATGGTATTACAGAAATGTCAAAATTACACTCATTAAACACCAACCAGCCCAGGAAACATAACATATCCTCACCAATGTGATAGAAAATTATTCAAAAACCAGAAATAAGCAAAAGTGAGTACTGTGTATTCTTTAAGCATGGTGCTGGCTTGCAGTTCTGATTAACTTCCTATTGCCTACATTATTTAGAACTCTGTAAGGACAGAAATTAACATGCAGACTTTTATCCAGTAGAGATGCACATAACTTCTACCCTGTATCATTTATCATTCTGTAAAATATAAACCAGCTTAGTATCTACCCCAGGAATCTAATACTAATATTCTTTCATGAAATTACCTCTAGATTCCTGGCTCCTTAAATGCTCTCTGAACTAGTTTTAACATCTTATTGATTCCCTCATTAACTGATGAGTTGAACAAAATCTTTGACATATGTTTAGTTGATATTTTCATGAGACATGATTTTACCTTTTTGAAAATTATACTTTAACCATTAAAAATTTCAGCTGCTAAAGGAAAGATATGGGGGGGCACCTGGGTGGCTTAGTTGGTTAAGCATCCAACTTTGGATCAAGTCATGATCTCATGGTTTGTGAGTTCAAGCCCTACGTTGGGCTCTGTCCTGACAGCTCAGAGCCTAGAGCCTACTTCGGATTCTGTATCTTCCTCTCTGCCCCTCTCCCACTCATGATCTGTCTCTCTCTCTCTCTCTCTCTCTCTCAAAAATAAACATTAAAAAAATTAAGATATGACTTCTCTTTAAATATTATAATTTGATAACATATAGTAATAGCTATCTTCATATTCTATCGACCTTGCATTCTTGAGATATAATATATATGATATTGTGGTACCAAATTCTATTTGCAAGTATTTGTTTTTAGAATATTTACATTTATAATTATTAACAAATAATTTTCAGCAAAAGGGAAAATCATGACGCTTGTACAAATATAAAAATATATACATGTTAAAGAATTTATTTTATTCATACCATATAAGAGAACCAAAGAAATGTTATAACTAGTTCACAGAAAAAGTCGAATAACAGGAAAAAATTATATGAAATAAAGGAATGTGGAGAGGAATTGCAAATGGAGGTAACGCTATTTTTTCCAAAGAGGAGAGGAAATCAATTAATATCATTGCTGAACAAAATAGTATTTACATATTTATCAGTTACCTAAACATAAAATGAGATGCAAAATAGCTCAAAGACAATGAACAGGGCTAGAATCTGATAACCTGGAAGGATATGATATAAATAATGCATAGTTTCCAGAGAAACACACAAAAATTTTTGACATAATTGCTGATAAAATTGGTCTGTAATTTGAACTTTTTATTTTTATTTTGTTTTAATTTAAACTTTTTTTAATTAAAAAATATTTTTAAATGTTTATTTATTTTAGAGATAGAGACAGAGTGTGAGCGGGAGAGGGGCAGAGAGAGAGGGAGACAGAATATGAAGCAGGCTCCAGGCTCTCAGCACAGAGCCTGACATGGGGCGCAAACCCATGAACTGACCCGAAGTCGGACGCTTAACCAACTGAGCCACCCAGGTGCACCTGTAATTTAAATTTTGTATGCAACCTTCACTGTATTTTGGGATTGTAAAGGGGGAAAACATTTCTCCATCCCTTCCATTAAAGAAGAAATTCAAGACACGTGGATGTCAGTGGAAATGGTGTAGTACAAACCACCAGGGTCCCGTGTCTCCCAAAGAACAACAAAAAACCTGGCAAAAACATTCAGAATCGACCTCATAAGAACCATGAAAGACAGTCAAGGGTTTGCAGCAACCAGGAGAAAGGCTACAGATACAGGGTAAGAGAATTTTGGAGCATTAACTTTGCTTTGCCCTGTCCCTGTCCTCAGCACAACAGCTGTACTGATGTGGAAACATGGTTCCACAACGAGCCAAGCAGATCTTCCTCCTAGGAATGGCGTTTTTCTCTTTTGACCTGTCTGTAGGTTTCCTGAGAGACTGATGCAAGAGCCCTGCCTTTGTTTCACCTGACTTGAAACTCTCTGGGTTGAGAAGCAGCTACATGGAGGATGTTCCTCTAAAAGATGGAAGGTCAAAAGAATAAGCCATACAGAGAAAGACAGATACCATATGGTTTCACTCTTATGTGGATCCTGAGAAACGTAACAGAAACCCATGGGGGAGGGGAAGGGAAAAAAAAAAAAAAGAGGTTAGAGTGGGAGAGAGCCAAAGCATAAGAGACTGTTAAAAACTGAGAACAAACTGAGGGTTGATGGGGGGTGGGAGGGAGGGCAGGGTGGGTGATGGGTATTGAGGAGGGCACCTTTTGGGATGAGCACTGGGTGTTGTATGGAAACCAATTTGACAGTAAATTTCATATATTAAAAAAAAAAATAAATTAATTAAAAAAAAAAAAAAAAAAAAAAAAAAAGAATGGGCTCCCATCAGCCAGACCAGAAAAGAACAATTGGGACAAAGGATGGACACACGGAAGTGGGGATAACAGCTTGGAGAGTGAGAATCTTTGGGGACTAAAGGCTTCGCAAAGCTCCTGCCTGTAAAGAAGAACCTAGAAAACCACACACGTGCCCAGGGCAGGATGCCTGCTCTGAAGAGAACTAAAAAGAGCATTACCTCCCACCTCTGGGTGATCTTTAGGTTCAATGAAAGCAGGAGGTGAAAGTTAAGTGAGAGCTGTGGTAAACAGACCAGCTAAGCAATGAGGAGCACCTCAATCCTTCACCAGTCCTCAAAGACCTGGAGAGTACTGTTTTCTTCTTTCCTCTTTTCTTTCTTTTGGGTCCAGAAGTTTGAGGAAATCTCTGTCAACTATTAGCAAACAACTAAACTAGAGGAACAGAAACTTCAGAGTCAGACATGACAAAAAAGTCTTTACAAAAATATTTAGGGGCATCTGGGTGGCTCAGTCAGTTAAATGTCCAACTTGGGCTCAGATCATGATCTCACAGTTCGTGGGTTCAAGCCCCTCATTGGGCTCTGTGCTGACAGCTCAAGGCCTAGAGCCTGCTTCAGATTCTGTGTCTCCCTCTCTCCCTGCCCCTGCCCCACTTGCACTCTGTCTCTCTCCCTCTCTCAAAAATAAAAATAAAACATTAAAAAAAAACAAAAATAGTTTAGAAAAATCACAAACACAAACAATGACAACCCAGAGCAAACAAAAAGAGCAAAACTGGAGCGAGGGGAGAATTTAATTTCCAGAGTTCTCACATCATAATATTCAGAATGTCCGGTCTTCTGGGCACTTGGATGGCTCAGTCGGTTAAGCATCTGACTCTTGATATCAGCTCAGGTCATGATCTCACAGTTCGTGGATTCAAGCCCCACATCAGGCTCTGCACTGACGGCGTGGAACGTGCTTGGGATTCTCTCTGTCTCTCTCTCTCCATGTCTCTCTCTCTCTCTCTCAAAATAAATAAATAAACATTTTTTAAAATGTCCAATTTTCAATAAAAGATTATGAGGCACACAAAGAAAGAAAACAGCAAGGCTCTTTCCCAGGAAGAAAAAGCAAAATGGACAAGAATTGTCCCTGTGGAAGCACAAACATTATACTTAAGTTGACAAAGACTTCAATAAATGGTCTTAACATGTAGTCAAAGAGCTGAAGGAAACCATGGACAAAGAAATGAAGGAAAATAGGAAAATGATATTTCAATAAATTGAGGATATCAACAAAGAGAAATCATAAAAGAAAAGGGACCAAGTGGAATATTTGAAGCTGAAAAATAAAATAACTGAAATGAAAAATTCACTGGATTCAGTGGTAGATTTGAGCAGAGAAAAGAAAGAATGAAAGAACTTAAAGGTAAGTCAAATGAAATTATACAGTCTGAGGAACAGAAAGAAAAAAAGGATGAAGAACAATGAACAGAGTCTAAGAGAACTGTGGAACACCATCAAGCATATCAACAAACACAAAATGAATATCTCAGAAGAGGAGGGTGGGGAGGCAAGAGGAATATTGAAAAATACTCAATATTTCAAGAAAAAATGGCTGAAATTTTTCCAAGAAAGACACAAATCTATTCATGCAAGAGACTCAATAAACTCTCAGATTGAGCAACTTTTTATATTCTTAGTAGTCACTTTTGTTTTTTCTTCTAACTGCCTGTAGATTTTTGCTCATTCTCTGATTTTTCTAATATTTTTTTTACGTATACATGTCTATATCATCCATGTGTGTCTTGTGTCTTATTGGCATGTGTCTTATTGACAGATAATTTCATTTTTATATGAGCAATTCTGTCCCTTTTGTTTATTTATATCCTGGGTTTCCTGTATTGCTTAGTAGTACTTTCTTCACCTCAAGATTATACAATTATTCTGTCATATTTTCTTCTAATCCCATCAATAATTTACATTTTCTGTGTGAGAGATTGAGGGACCTAAAACCTTTCTCTTTTAAATGTTTAACCAGTTGCACTGACATAATTATTGAATAATATATTCTTTCTCTCACTAACTTTTAATGCTACATTTCTCTCCCCCGCTTTCCACAATCTCTCTTTAGGATTCAATATATACATGGATACATTTGCAGATTCGCTTGATATATTTCTATTTCTATACCAGTTTTCAACCATTTTCATCAAGCAGCCTCAAGAAAAGTTTTCACATCTAGGAGCACAATTTCTGCAATGCTATTCTTTTTCACAAACTTCTTGGCACATTTCATGTGTTTATTCTTTTATATTAATGTGAGAATGATTTTATTGAGTGCAAAAGTTAAATATCTTTGGGATTCCAATTGGCATTACATAGATGTATATATTATTCTGGGAAGACTGGACATGAAGTCTTCTCATCCTGGAAAACGATGTCTTTCAATTTAATCAGATTTGTTTTATGGTACTTACCATTTTCTCAGAAGTTCTTTTCATAAAATCTTATTTTTCTTGCTAAACATATTCTTACATATCATATAATTTTTCACTGATAGGGATGCAAGACATTTTTCTACTTTAATTTCTATCTGTGATTTTTAATATAAGAATTATTGATTTTATAGGGTTATTATTAGCCATTTATCACATTATCAATTATTATAGTTTATAATAACTATAAATAATAATAATTCTAGTCTTTCAACAGTGGTACTTGTTCCTTGTACTTCTTGCAGTAGCTAGAATCTTTAGGAAAAAATTGAATAGTGTCAATAGCAGATATTCCTGCCTTTTTTCTGGTTTCAATGGCAATGCCTTCAGATTTTTCTATTTTGTGTGATTTTTGTTGTTGTTGGTTTCTGGTAAAGACTCTGTCTTTAAGAAATTGCTTTCTGTTCCTCTTTGGTTAGAGTTGTAATCAGGAAAGGGTGGTGAATTTTACCAAATTAAAAAAAACAACAACTATCATTTAAATGTCACTACATATTTTTGCTTTTTATAGTTGTAAATATTACATTGATGGATCACCTAACTATAATTATCTTTCTACAGTAAATTCTACTGCTGAGTAGAATCCAGTCTTCTTCTGCTCTGCAGGATCTGTTTCTTACCTTGGCCCTCGCTTACTACTATTCCATCCCCTTAGCCTACCTTCTATTTCCTGAGATCATTAGTCTTTCTTACATATTGTTATCTCTGCTAGGAATGCTCTCTCCCTAGTTCTTCACATGTCAGACATAGTCTCATCCTACAGACTTCTTTATCTCCTCAGGCTAGCTTTCCCTGACCAATCTATTTAAAGATGACTCTTTTGGGTACTCTCCATCTCATTAATTGATTTATTTGCTTTACATCAGTTTTTTAAAACTGTAATTCTCTTGCTATTTCTATTTTAGGATCAATGGATTTTTTCCATAAAGGGCTATTCTATCATATTTCTGCTTTTTCTAATATTTTTTTACACATATGTGTCTCTGTCATCCATGTGTGGATGATCTGCATGTCCATGACTTTGCATATGTGTCTTATTGGATAAGGTAGTGGATATTTTAGGCTTTGTGGTCCCTATGGCCTCTGTTTCAACTACTCAGTTCTGGCACTGCTGTGTAAAGCAATCGTAGGCAATACACACAGAAATGAACGTGGCTACGTTCCAATGAAACTATTTATAAAACAGGCAGCAAGCCAGATTTGGTCCACAGGCTGGAGTTTGCTGACTCTTGGTTGTTACTTTAGTTACTCTTGTTTTTTTCTCAGTTTACCAAAATGAATACCATGAACTTCTACTTGAAGCATTTATTCAAGTAGAATTTTAGCTGTGTTGTTTTAGGTTTTTATCTAATATGTTATGTTTTCCATGAATTTCCTAATGATTTTACACTTCATTATAAAATTCATAGTTCTTCTTGGGATTATATTAAAGAGTATTTTCAGTTACAAAGCTGATATTGTTGATATTGTTTTTTGTTACTGATTTTAGTTTTTTTGCATTTTATTTTATTTTTTTAAATATTTTTTTAAATGTTTATATTTGTTTTTGAGACAGTGAGAGACAGAGCATGTGCAGGGGAGGGGCAGAGAGAGAGGGAGACACAGAATCTGAAGCAGGCTCCAGGATCTGAGCTGTCAGCACAGAGCCTGACACGGGGCTTGAACTCATGGACTGTGAGATCATGACCTGAGCCGAAGTCTGATGCTCAACAGACTGAGCCACCCAGACACACCTAGTTTTTTCGCATTTTAATGAAAGAGCATTACTTACTCTCTTCATTTCAAGTTTTCCCAAGTATTTTAGCCACCCAATCTCAGATAATTTTTTTACAATTGTTCTATGAATATAATGAAATAAAAAATAAATATGGGTCGTAATAGAGATAGCTAGATACAAAATACAGTATACATATACATATGTTGGTGATTGTTCTTTTCAAAATCTCTGTATACTTAGCTATTTGGTAAATAGATATTAGTGACATCATATCAATTTCTATTATATTTTTTATCATTATAAATATCACTTTTGTTGAATACCTTTTAATTTTACCATATCTGATATTGATAATATCATTGTCTGATTTTTTAATTTATCTTTGCCTGATGTATCTTTCTCTATTTCCTTATTTTCATTATTTATTTGTTTCTTGTTTCTAGATTTTATTTCTTAAACCAATCTGAACGTCTGTCTTTTTATGAGGGAATTTAACCAAATCAATTATTCAGTTTGATTTTTTTTTTAAGTTTATTGATCTATTTTTGAGAGGATATAAACACGTGCTGGAGCAGGGAAGGGGCAGAGAGAGAGGGAGACAGAGAATCCTAAGCAGGCTCCCCACTGCCAGCGCAGAGCCCGACATGGGGGCTCTAATTCACAAATCATGAGATAATGACCTGAGCTGAAATCAAGAGTCATATGCTTAACCTACTGAGCCACCCAGGCACCCCAAGTTTGATTTTGTTTTATTCAACTTGTTTTATATTTTCTCCTTAGTTTATTTTGATATAAACTAGTTTTCCCTTCATGTATTTCTTATACTGAACTTTAAAAAAATTTTTTTAGTAAATTATTCCATTATATAGCTTTCTTTTAATGTTTTAATCAATCATATTTAAACCTCTAAGTTTCTCTACTGAGCTGCCAAAATGGAATAATAATCATTGTATTGCTCTGCCTCGACTCTCTTTTCTAGTCTCTTTTACTCTCTTCTACTCTCTTTTCTTCTCTTTTCTGTGTTTTTTTTATCTTTTGATTTATTTCTCTCACATGAATTTCTTTTCCAGTTTTCTTGAGAAATAATTGACATACATTAATGTATGAGTTTAAGGTATATAAGGCATGATGGTGTGACTCACAGGTACTGTAAAATAATTACTACTGTGGATTCCACCTACATCCATCTTCTCCTATAGTTACAATAGAATAAAAAGAAAGAAAAGAAGAAAAAGGGGAAAAAAGAAAAAAGGAAAAATATTTTCTCATTGTGATGAGAATTCTTAGGATTTGCTCTCTTCAGAACTTTCCTATATGTCACACAGCCGTGTTAGTAATAGTCATCATGCTGTACATTCCATCCTTCATATTTATTGATCTTATAACTGGGAGTATGTGCCTTTTGATCACCTTCCATTGGTTGTTCAAGAAAATATTTAGTTTTCATGTGCTTGTGAATTTTCCAGTTCTCCATTTATTACTGATTTCCAGTTTCATGTTATTGTGGACAAAGAAGACACTTGATATGATGTCAATCTTCTTGAGATTGCTTAGACTAGTTTTGTGGCCTGATATATACTCTATCCTAGAAAATGTTCCATGTGTGCTTGAGAAGAAGGTATGTACCGCTGTTGTTGGATAGAATGTCCTGTATATGTCTTTGCCCATTTGGTCTATAGTGTTATTGATTTTTTAAAGTTTATTTATTTATTTTGAGAGAGAGACCATGGGTGCTCATATGTGTGTGAGAAGGACGAGGGGCAGAGAGAGGTGGAGAGAGAGAGATAATCCCAAGCAGGCTCTGCACTGTCAGCACAGAACCCAATGTGGGGCTCGAATTCACAAACAGTGAGACCATGACCTGACCTGAAATCAAGAGTCAGATGCTTAACTGACCGAGCCACCTAGGCATCCCTGATTTATAGTGTTATTCAAGCCCACTGTTTCATTATTGATTCTTTGTCTGGATGATCTTATACTTACATTCCAAGCACTCCCTTTAGCACTTTTTATAAGACAGGTCTGGTGATAATAAACTCTTTCGGCTTTTGTTTGTCTAAGTCTTTATCTCTTCTACATTTCTGAAGAATAGGTTCTCCAGCTGTTGAATTCTTGGTTGACAATTATTTTCTTTCAATATTTTAAATATATCATCCCATCCTTTCCTGGCCTGAAAGGTTTCTGTTGAGAAATCTGCTGATGGTCTTATGGGGATTCCCTTGTATATAACTTTTCTTTTGCTGCTATTAAAATTCTTTTTTTGTCCTTGGCTTTTGACAAGTATAATATGTATCAGTGTAGCCCTATTCATGTTCAACATATTTGGAATTCTTTGGGCCTTGTTGATCTGGATGTCCATTTATCCTCCCAGGTTTGAGACGTTTTCAGTCATTATTGCTTTAAATATACTTTCTGTACCTGTATAGATTGTTTAGGAACCCAAATCAGGCCAGAATGTGCACTGAATTCTCTGGTCAGGTAAGACCACTAGTTTGCTCTACAGACAGGATAAGGCACAGGTTGTGCTCTCTGTTGAAGGGCGACTATGTATAGGGCTGTTGAATGGGCTATGCAGCTTCCTCTGTATTCTGGTTCTGTTCCTTGGTCAGACAGGCTAAAGGCTGTATTCAATAATGAGTGGGGCTATGAATTAGATTCCCTGCTTGGGTGCAGTGGGAGAAGCAGCTCTAAAACCAATAAAGCTCTTTGCTCGTTGTCTTAACTGAAGCCAACGTGCTCTCCAAGTTCCCTGACCAAAAAGGGCCACTGGTTTTGTTCTACAAACTACTGGCTGTGCCCACCCTCTTCTTGACTTGAATGCCTCTGGGCCACACAGCATCTGGGAGTTATTGCCAGCCCTCCCTGTCAGATGGGGCTAGAAGATACTCTTCACCATGGGTGGGGCTGTGATTTAGCTCCTTGCCTGACTGGGAGGGAAAAGGGCTGCTCCAGGATACTCTCAAACTGGCTTGGGAGGTTCTGGGAACTATTTTCAGTCTTTGGCAATGAATTAATACCAAACCTTTGCACAGCACAGGAATATTCCACACCTGGTATTGGGGGCTTTGCTCTGGGGGCAATCAGTTCTGCTCACCCACCTATTGGCTTGAGCATCACTGGGCTGCACAGATTCCAAGAGTTGTCACCAGCCCTTCTGTTCAGATGGAGACAGAAGACACTGTCCACAGAGGGTGGAGCTGTGATTCACCTCCTTACCTGCGTGTGTCCAAACTGGGTCCTAGGGCCAGTAAAACTTCTTTGAGGACCTGAATCAGGTAGATCTACATCCAGACAAGTTCCCTGGTCAGAGTGCACTCCTAACTTGGCTCTGTGGATGACCCAAACTGCTGGTTAAGATTACTACATGGGCACTGCAGATATGAACTCAGTAAAGATACATGTGCTAGTTGCTGCAAGCCCTTACCCCCTTTTTTGTCACTGTCAGATTCCCTATGGCTGCACCCTGTACCCTGACATTTCTCCTACGATCTCATGGTCTAAGAGCAGAGTGGGGGCTCCCATAAAATATCCCACAATGCTAGGAAGCTGGTTTATCCCCTGGGTTCTCCTTTCCCACTGGAGACCTGGAGGCTTAGGGAAAACCTCTCCACATAGTGCTTCTTTAGCCTGGGGGAGGGGCAACATGGTCAATGCATAGTCACTTTTCTTATGCTTCTAAGGCAGACTGTCTTGGTCTCTGTGATGCAAGGGGGGTGCTTCAGCCTCACCCCCATGTTCTAGGATTCTTTCAGTGGTGTCTTGTTCTTGAGTAGTTGTTAGTTGTTCTTGTGACAGAGAGCAAAGTCAGGAGTGACCTATATCCCTGTCTTGATGTCACTCTCTCTGCTTTTTCTGATGCTGGGATTTATGGTCTTTGACAGAGCTTATTACAAAGCAGAGCTGTGGAGGCAAAATATCCACTCTGATAATTCTCAAGGTCTCTAAGATATTCTAAACAAATGTAGAAAAAATGAGCTAATGAGGGGCTGGGTACAGGGAGAAGAATCTGCTCCCTCAGAAAATATCTGCAATGAGAAGATGGTGTCCAGCCAATTTCCGTGTTGTTGACCCTCTTCCTGTTAGAGGACTGCATCCCTTCCCTATTGCATTGTTCCAGGGCAAAAGGTCAAGCATTCATTGGCTATGATTAGACTAGTTTAAACCTTAACATCTGCTTGCAATTAGTATACATCCTTCCAAAATTCTGATATATGATAAATTCTAATCCTTCGTTTCCAGGGCCATTGCACATGTTTTTCTAATGTGTGTTTTCGTAGATATTTCATAAATTTTTTGAGGGTCTTGTGAAAGTAGTTCTTGTGAAAGTAGCACACAATATTGCCTAACATTTGGAAAATGCAAAAAGACCTCCCAAAAGAAAATACCCATAATCAATTTATAAAGAGGTAACCTCTGTTATCAGATTGTTTTTTATATATTATTCTAATTCTGATTTTATATCTATTTTTGTAATGAGAGAGTCAATCTATTTGCAAACTGTTCTTTATTTTTAGATGTGTATATCACAAGTATTTCTCATTCTATTTAGTGTTCTTCAACAGCATAATTTTTGTTGCTACTTAGTATTCCATTTTTCTCCATAATTTCTGGAGAATTATTTTCAAATGTATCGTAGAGTTGTGCCAATATTCTCTTTTCACCTTTTAGTATCCTCTGGATTATGTATTTATCTACTTCTTCATTCTTAAATTTGTTTATTTGTGTTTACCTTCTATTTATTTTTTATTAGGGTATTTAATGGTTATTATATTTATCTCCCATTTCTTTAATCCATAGTTGTAAAAACTTTCTTGGTAAAATTTTATTTTAACATATTCAATTTCAAAAAAATATATTTAATTTCAAACTCGTTCAAAAGCTGATAAGTAGGACTGGAAACTCCCATGTATGCCCATTACCCAAATGCACCAATTGTTTACATTTTGCCCATTTTCTGTATTATTTTATGTAAGTATGTTATATATAAAATGTATATCATATATGTATTTCTGGTGCTATTCTACATTATACTAATTTTTTCTGAAGTGTTTTGGGAATAAGTTGAAGATATACCTATATTTCTCTAAATATTAGAGAATTTAAATATGTCAATTTCCTAAGGACAAGGATATTTTCTTATAAACATAGTGCAGTTGTTAAAATTAGGAAGTTAGACATTGATAAACTATTGTTGAACCATAGTCTGTATTCAAAATTTATCTGTGCTGTAATAATGTCCTTTATAACATTGTTTCAGTTAGCACATCTCTTAGTTTTTCCTTAGTCTGGAAGAACTTCTCTGTCTCTCCTTACCTTTCTTGGCTTGAAATTTTGAAGAGGTCTGAGCAATTATTTTGTAAAATGTCTCTCAATGTGACTTTGTCTGATCTTTCCTTGTGATAAGATGTGGATCATACATTTTGGAGGAAATATCACAGAAAAGGTATTGTGTTATTGTCAGTGCATGACATATGGGGTAAAGTGACATTAGTTTGGATCACTTGGTTAAGGGGGTGTCTGAAGCTTTCTACACTTTGGAGTAATTGTGTGTCCTTTGTCATTAATAAGTAATTTGTGAAGAGATAATCTGAGGCTATGAAAATGTCCTGATCCTTCTTATTCACTAATTTTAGCATCTCTTGATGATTTTTAACTCAATTATTCCTTCTGCATTTACTGACATTCTATTATAAGAAAGACTATGTATTTTCTCCTAGTTACTTATACCTGCATGAGGTCATGGATTTCCTATGTTATTAAATTTGTTGTAATCCATTACTATATTTTGATTACAATTCATTCCAAAATTACCCACTGTGAGTCCCTTGAAGTTGCCTTCTTTCTTCTTTGTTTTTTAACCTTAAAACTATGTTGTTTTTTTCATTAGAGCTTCAACTGTTTCCTATTGTTAAGTTTGTTTCTATGTGTACTCAAGTGTATACTGAATTGTTGATGTATAGGAGATGCCTCATTAAATTTCAACCTTTTACTCAAAAGTCTTGAAACAGCATAATCTTGACCTGGTAAGAAAGTTTCTACATTGGAAAATAATTTACAGGTAAAACAGAACATCCTATTAGATGTCAAACACATCAACGTTCTCTCTTGTTTTTCACCATCTTAGTTTTTAATGCAGCACTTTTTGGAAAGGCATCTGTTGGTTTTTATCTTTAGGATAACTGTCTTGTTATGACATGGAAGAGAACCTCATGAGATTTATAAATGTTCTAAACCCACCTATTTTCATGTTTAAGCCATGAGTCTGTATCATCCATCTCAAACTTTTGATTTTCAGGAACCACTTTACTCTCACTTATAAGAGTTTGTAGATCTTTATATACTCCATGCTTTCATTTTTAAATGTTGACACGATTATTTTTGAGTTCATCAATGTATTTGTAAATGTACAAAGGCAATGTAATTTCTTTCTAGATTTCTGTCCCAGGTATACAAAAAGAAAGAGGAGTTCAGATCTGCTTTTATGCATTTGTAAAGATGAATTCTCTGTTGCTTAACATTCTCTTTGTCTTGAATTTTTTAAATCCTCTTTGCATGTACACTGGGATTCTTTCTCCTGTGGTCTCTGGTTCTTGACTTGTAATGGTGGGTTTTTTTAATTAGTTACCTAAATGTCATTGTGAATGAGCCTGCTGAAAATGCCAAAGAGCCAGCATTTGTTGGGGACTCTGCTCTCTATGGAGTCATTCCCAACCAATGTCCCTGGTTGTTCTTTTCTCTCCTCAGAAAAAGAAAAATTCCCTCATGGCCAGGAGTTACAGTCCATGTTTCCACCTAGGCTCTTCATTCTGATATATCTCCATGATTCTTTGAACAGTTACTTCCATTTTCTCGAGGTAACCTGACTGTTTTCAGTCAAGAATGGCATTTTGATACTGGGGTCTGTGTTCTGATCATTGCTGCTGATGTTCCTCTAGTTCCTGTCAGCAGAGAGCTAGGAAATATCTTAATTTATATCTACATACTATATCTGTATGTATTGCAATATCTGTGTTTCTATTTCTATATCTTAATAACTACATTTTCATTTTTAATTCAATACCACAGTCACATATGGTTCTCCTCTTTCTATATTATTATCCTTCTTTCACTGTTTCTGAGTAGTGAGAAATCTGGATTCCATTATCCTCAATACTTTTACCCATTTGCACAAGTCTATAATACATAGATGTTAATTGCAGAATTGTTAATTCATACCACTGAGAAAAGTAAGCCTACTAACAAGAACCTTGTTCACAGATTTGATTTGAGGCAAAATGTATATACAGTTAGCTGCACAAAAACCTAAATCTATAATTGATGAATTTTGACAAGTGCATACATACACGTAATCCACATTCAGGGCTTTAGAGAGATGTCTGATTTTAGGACCAGGACAGGAAATAGAAAAGATGAGCTGGAGCATCTTGTAATGCCAAAAGTGTGGAAGTGTTGGGGAAAAAAAAATCATAGAGGCATATCAAAAGGCCACATAAGCAAAATGATATTCCAATGGTCAGAGCTACAACAATTTGAGAAAAGAAAACAGTATTAGATTGTAAGACAAAGTATAAAATAAGTATTTAAGAGTCTATCCTGATAGTACTTGATTGAATAAATAAATAGACCTGAAGAGACAAATTTCCCATGCAGAGAGTTCCAAATCATTTGTGTAGATACTCTGCTGGCAAGAAATAGGGAGCGGGGCATGTCAGTGGCTCAGTTGGTTAAGCATCCCACTTTGGCTCAGGTCATGATCTCATGGTTTGTGAGTTCAAGCCCTGCATCAGGCTCTGCACTGACAGTGCAGAGCCTGCTTGCGATTCCCTCTCTCTCTCCCTCTCTGCCCCTCCCTCACTTGCACACACTCTCTCTCAAAATAAATAAATAAGCTTAAAAAAAAAAAGAAATGGGGGCATAACCCCCACTTTAATGTGGATTGTGCATAGCAACTTGCTCCTAAAAGATACAGTATCAAAAAGAGGGGGAAAAGTTACTTTACAGTGGAAAAATCCACCTCAGCCCATTGGTCGAGGTTAATGTCAATAGTGAGGAATCATATTAATAGTAAGTATGCTTGGTAGAAAGTAATGGAAATGGCACTTTATCTCCGTTGTCTTCCTTCCAAAAATCTATAGCCCCCATCTAATGATGAGAAAAATATCAGACAAATTCCAACAGAAGAGACTTCTCCAAAATACCTAACCAGCACTCCTCAAAACTGTCAAGGTCCTCAAAAATGAGGGAAGTCTGAACAATTGTCACAGTCTAGAAGAGTATAAGGAGACATGGTGAATAAATGTAATAGGTTATCCTGGATAAAATCCTACAACAGAATCTGGGTTAAAACTAAGAGAATCTGAATAATATATAGACTTTAGATAATAATAATATATCAATATCAGTTTATTGTGACAAATATACTGATGTAAGATGTCAACAAAGGAAACTGTGAGATATTAGGGAAATTTGTAGTATAATCTCAATTTTTCTGTAAGTCTAAAACCTATAAAATGAGGTCCATATTTTTTAAAGAATATGTTGAATTATAAAAAGCCCACATGGTTTGGGATTGTGTGTAAAAACTCTTAGCAGTCTAAAGGTCAATTGTATTGAGTTATGATTTATTATTCTTTCCTTGGTTTACAATGTTAACTGCATTCTTTTAATAAAATAATTCAGAGTTATTTACTTCCACTCCCTCAGGTGAAAACTTCCACATATGCTCTCCAATACGCTGTTTTGTAACCTCTTATTGCAATATTTTTTAATAAAAATTCTTCTCTGCAACAATACATTATGGAGTTGGTTTTTCAGCTTTATTAAGTGAAGGACATTTGTTCTTCCCATGATAGGTTCAAATAAATCTTGCATTCAAAACGCAGATCTCACATATATTACTTTTGCTCTGGAAAGGAAGATGTGCCTTGTGTGATAAACAAAATACAGTGCAATATGTGACAACTGTGGATCTTGAGGGCTGAACATGACCCTGAAATGAGGAATGCCAAGTACAGCATTGTGCAAGTTATTCCAACAATGCTAAATTGTAGCAGCCAGGGCAAAAAGAAAGTACAATAAATAAGCAAAGCAAAACAAAATAAGCAAACAAAAAAGCACATCACTAATTGAAAATATTCATAAACATGTATGTAATAAAGCTTATCAGTTTTTTTCAGAATTTCTCAACATGTCATAAGGAACTATTTGTGGGCCTATTTGCCATATTTATCTAAATATACAGCCAATTCCGGTTTCTCTGTTTGGGGGATACCTATTAAGATCAAAGACTTTTCCCAGATATTAAAGTTCTGCATAACCTCAGCCAGATTCCGAAAAGAAAATTATTTTTCCGTTTGGGCAGACATTCATATTCTATGATGCTAAAGGGGGATAATTCAGTTCAAAATAGGGGGCTTTCACTAGAGTATGATGCTGTTAGAACTACAGACAGCAGCCTTTAGACACTAGAAGAAATTGGTATCACTAAAGAAAATCATACTAATTCAAAATAAGACAAAAGCATAAATATACGCCCTTTGAGTATCCTATCAGAACATTGTCCAACACGACTGCCCAAGGATTATCTAATTCTCTAGGGGATTATCTAGGGGATTATCTAATTCTCTGTGTTTGACTTACTAGTTATATTTGATTAGGCCCAGGTTCTGTGAATTATGTGTCAATGATATGGATTTTTTTTCCAGTAGAGGTGCAAATGATTTCTCTTTGGTAGAAAAGATAACCCAAAAGGTTGTAGTTTTTATTGCCCTGTACAATACTAATCAGTTCTTTCACTGAGTATACTTATTTCAACAAGTCTTTTTTTCCTCACTGACTTAATATAAATCGATTTCAATCTCATTCTCTCTATCTCTGTCTCTTTCTGTATATATGTACACACACGTGCACAGATAGATATACACACGTAGATACATAATATGTATGTATAACATACATTATTATATATCACAAACATTCTTTAGATTAGCTTCACCATTCTGCTGGCCCCCTTAATGATAGATCAAATACATCTCTGACACACGTTGATTCTACATTTGTATGAGAGTCCTGCTATAATAAAATAATTTGAAGTTATTTACTTCTTCTTCCCCAGGTGAGATCTTCCACATGTACTCTTCAACCCACTAAACAGGTCACTGAAAAAAGATTTATGCATAGATTCATTGGTTTAGAGCTACATAATGGCCACCAGAGTTCACCTCTTCCCTGCTGCCCCATATGCTCTCATGTATTTATGATTATGAGTGTTTGTGAGCTCCATGAGTGCTGACAGAACACAGGTGGGCTTGACTTTTGCAAAGTTGAATAGATGCGTGAACAAGTTGAATGTACTAGAAGCTTGCAGAGCTTTTAAGCAGGTAGAGAAAATGCTTTTGCTTATTTAACAGTTTACACTTTAAAAGAAAACCACTTCTTAAGGAAAATCAGTATTTACTCATTTCTTTAAATAAATATTTTTAATGTTTGTTTATTTTTGAGAGAGAGAGAGACAGAGTACAAGTGGGGGAGAGGCACAGAGAGAGGGAGACACAGAATCCAAAGCAGGCTAGTATTTACTAATTTCTAATCAAATATTATCCTCAAGGTTAATGAGATAGATTTAATCTGTCAATTATACAGGGGGAATTAACATAATTAATTAACATTATTATTTATCAAGTAGTCAATTTTATAAATTGTCCCTTTTGTGATATAGTGACCACAGAATCAAAATATATTAAATAGTTAAAATACATAAAATAGGGACAGAGTAACTACAATGTTAAATTTTATTAAATAGTCATCTAGACAAATTCATGAACAAGTGTTTTGCTACTCTGTCAGCCTAGGAATAAAGTTCCATAAGGTGATGGTCATCCTTGAAACTCTCTTATGTGTAGCTTCTGGGACAAAATAAAGAATGTCAGTAAAATACCTGTGCTGGTGTAGCCAGTATTGAGGATGAGAAGGCCCTAATTGTTAGACTTTTACATAATACAGTCAGCATCTTACAAATAAATGGTCATAGAAGTACAAATCTTGTCCCAGGAAAAATCCGTTGTTTTATCTGCTTTAGTTCACTTGTTAGGTTCTCACAGAACCTAATTTACAAGTCACTTTCAAGAACCAGTAAAGTGTCATGATTAAAATTTGAATTAAAGACTTTTAACTCTACATTCAGTATTTTCTCCAAAAGATGATAGTATCCATATTCTGACTTTTGATTATTTTAGGTCAGGGTTTATTAAAACTTCATTTCATGTTTTAGCATGGGCAACAATATTTTCAGGGTTTAATTCCACAGGAACAGGATGTATGCATATAAAGTAAACTGTGAATTAGCCATGTCAATGAACAC
The DNA here is from genome assembly GCF_028018385.1 of Neofelis nebulosa. NCBI lineage: Eukaryota > Metazoa > Chordata > Mammalia > Carnivora > Felidae > Neofelis > Neofelis nebulosa. Next base: position 71,659,986 of record NC_080785.1, on the reverse strand, counting down.
ATTAGCATGAGAAATGAAAACTTCATAACTAGTGTGGCACTTGAAATGGAGTTAGGTACCACCTGCAAAGAAGTGAATGTGTGTTTCCATGTCCATTCACATTTATATGTTTCATGACAAACCTTAACTTCTGTCTCCCACATAGTTTCAGTTAAAACCATTTAGTGCCAGCCACACTGGGGTTTCCCAAAGCATACGTAGTCAGAAAACTTGAGGGGTTATTATTTTTTTACTAAAGTATTGTCTTTATTACAGAGACAAATATTGCTTTTGACCAAAAGGCCAAAAAAATCTAGTAAGCTTTTGGGTTTTCAACTACTTTAATAGACATACATAACACTATCACTTGGACAGTCTTCAAATAAAAAGATGACTTATGAAATAAGTCACATAAGGCCAGACACACTGGATTGGAGACTAAGAACCTCAGGTTCCAACAGAATTCACACTACAGGTGTGTGTGACCTGACGAAACTAACAAATCACCAGGGACTGTTTTTTCCTCAAGTGGAACATCAGAGGGCTGGATTGACTTCTAGAAAATGTCTAGGTTCCTCGCTTCCATTTCACAATTCATTGACTTCTCTAAGTTTTCCCATCTGTCATGAAAAATAAATTCCAAAAAAAAATTCATGTATTTATGAAAACATAAACAAGCATCTAAAGTTTAAATAGAATTTCTACCGGGGGGAAAAAAGAAAATGGTTGTCATAATTGTACCTAGTTTTTACATTACTAAAAAAGCTAAAATAACCTTTATAATACAACTATGAATGTCTATTATTGGAGAAATGTTCAATTTATTGTACATTACCTGTAACCGTACCAAATAAAACAAAATTCTAAATATCTCTTACACTTGGAAATGCTGCAATATTTTTGATGTACTGGCTAAAAGTACAACTATATTAAGTGACAAAGATTATAAAATAATTTCTAAAAATAAGCATCTCACAGATTATCACTTATTTATCTGAGAACATGCAAATACAAACGAATATGAAATCAATAGTAAAACCTGCGTAGGTGAAATGCCCAACTTTGAAAACTAAAATTTATGTTCATCAGTATGAATTCTGTCAGCTTTGTTTTCCAATCCTCTCACTCTTTCCCTATCAAATCAAATTTTTGCTCAAGTATTATCTTCAGAATCATTTATAGCCAAGTCATTGTGTTCTAGCTGAATAATTTGGTACCTTAGCTAAGACCAAAAAAAAAAAAAAAAAAAAGGCAAATAATATCCAGAAGAATTAAAACATGGCTCTTTCGATTAGTGTTGGCATTTCAGTTCTGTTCAGAGACCCTCTCAAATTTAGCTGGAGATAGTTTCCATGGTAACTGAAGAATGTGCTCTGATGAGTCTTGAAACAGACAAATAAGAATCTTTGCTTCTTACAAGTGGGCAAAAAATTAATGTTTAAAGCTTAATGCTCTCTAATGCTTAATGGAAGACATTTGAATCTATTTTGGTTTAGACAAAAGCTGAAAAAAAGCTAGTTCTGTCAATTACACAAAGCCTAAAAGGTAGACATTAGTAAAGTTGAGGGTAATAGAAGATATTGATATACATCCCAACTGTTTTAGCCTTTTCAAGATATTGTTTTTCAAAAGAAGGAATATATTACTATCTGATATTAAATATTTTACACTATCATGAAGAATTTTAAAAACCAATTTTCTTAATCCAAGCAAATATACCACTTTCCATTGTTATTGTCAATGTTTGTTACTTCCTAAAGAATTCAAATGCAGTTTATAAACACTGCAAAAAAGTCAAAATGGTGTTTAATTTTTTATGTGTGTATGGAGAATTTATTTGGTTTTGGTAGAGAAAAATTGGGGATCGGTTAATGGAAATGTGAAGTCAGTCTGTGAAGGAATGAAACACTAGCAAACTATTGAGTTGAAAAATAGGTCCGCCTTTCAAAGTCTAAAAAAAAATACCCATGAACATAGAAAAGAAAATTAGTATTATTCAAGACAAATTATGACCCTACTTGAAAGTATCTCTGCAAAAATTTGTATAACAGAGATAATGAAAATAGATAAATCTACTCTAATCCCCAAAACAAAATCAACAAAAAGGACAGTTAACTCCCTAAAGAGGAATCTGTGTCTTTCTTGGTTGTGACTGTAGTTACCAAGGTAGTGATTATATTTGAGAGGCCCCTGGCTACAAATCCAATCTCTTGAAGACCTTCAGTAGAATCTAAATCAAACAGACTTTTATAAAGGATTAACTTGTGCTCCCTAGTGCTCAAACACCTGACCTTGGCAAATGAAACTTGTTGCAAAGCAAGACAAAAATCAAGGTAATTGTTGAAAAATGTGCTTTAAAATTGCTTTCATGGCAACTCTCCAAAACAGAACTTAGAACATGTCCAGCTGGCCTTATTTAGAACCCTGAGACCCAGGCATTGTAACTTACAGCATAGCCACTAGCCCATATGATGTATTTGTGTGATTTAGAGGGTATGAATGCTAATATTAGGGCTCACAGCAAATAAAGCACAAGTTGGATTTAAGCTACCTTAAACTCCTTCATCTAGACATATTTGTGCAGTATATTAACTGTACAAGGCAGCCCTAGCATAAGGTCTTGAGTATGCAGTGATGTGTAGAACTGGCCAGTGAATACCAACAGAAAAAGAAAAAAAAAAAGATTGGGATCTGGTTATTTTATAGGACTATTAGTATTTAAACAAATTTGGTCAACATTCTTTAAGAACCTACTATGTGCCAGAAATACTGTGTAAATATGATAGGGAAAGATAGGTTAAAATAGGCAGAGAGGGAAAGGTTAGGACCTGAGGTCCCTGGGTGAGGAAAAACACATATTTTGGAACAATGCTGGGAGCATTTGACTACAGCAAACCCTCTCGAGTGGAAGGTCCCTCTTAAGAATGTAACAGACACCATCTACTCCCCTTCAGATTTCCCTCAGGAGTTTGACAATCAAAATACCTAACTAAAAAAAGTAAACCGTAAAACTTATGTTATATAGGAAGAACAGTATGACTAGTCTGACCCCTCACACAATGGAGTCGAGTCAATTAGGAATGGACAACCCAGAACTTAGAGTTATCCAGCCAGTAAGGGCAGAACCTGAGAAGGAAGGAGGAGGAAGAGAAAGGAATGCTGACCAGAACCTTATAAAACCAGAACCCTTGCCTATAGTCCATGGGTATTCACCTTCGAATGCCCACTTTTTATAAAGAGAGCTTTCCTACTATTCTTACTTTCTAATCTTATACTGTAATAAACTTTTGCCTGTTGCCCATTCTGTGTCCACCTCTTCATTCTTCAAAGTGGTGAGACAACAAATCCTTGACATTGAGGTAAAAATCCTGCAACATAAGGGATACAAGGATGGGATTTCAGAAGTACAAAAGAACTCTCAGTACATAGCTACTTCTTCAAATCACTACACTAAGAGACTTTACCAAACCAATCATGATTCTTGGCAGCCTAAGACCACATTTCTGGGACTACCCAGTCTTTCTGTGAGTTCCTGCCTGAAAAAGCTCAAGGCTGTCAAAGGAATTTACTGTTTGTTCTATCCAAAGCCTGATAATAGGCACCTGCCCCCACATTCTTAGAACACTTACTAAAAATAAATAAATAAGTAAAGCTTACAATTGTAAATCCTTCTCTATCCCTTTGAGATATATGTTTATCTCCTACAATATAGGAGGGTCTTTCTCAAGAATCTGAAGCCATCCCTTTGAAATGTAAACTTCAGGAAGGATAGCATTTTTATCTCCCAGTCTCTGTGGGAGGACATAATCCTAACCTCAATAATTGCTAGCTAGGAGACACAGCTGACCTAATTGCATTTACACTGATGACCCTCTTACCCACTTTTTGTAATTTTTGACTCCCCTGACACTGCTTGGATACTCCCTTTTCCTAATCCCTCATTCTTCAAGACATTCGGTCACCTCTGACCCAATTAGAAGAGGGCTCAGTCTTTCCCCTACTGTCAGTATTTACTCAATAAAATCTGTTTTCACCACTTTAACTAATGTTTGACTATATTTATCTTTGACAGATCTAAAGAAACTATTTTAGTGTGGAAAAAAAAGTTTAAAAATGACCATTGGAGATTAATATTACACTGTATGTTAAATAAGTGGAATTTAAATAAAAACTTTTTTAAAAGACCATAAAAATATAGAATAAAAAATGCTATCATAGTACATTTAATTAATTAAGTTGAAAGTGTGTGATATTAGGTCTCCACATTGATACAAATGATAATATAATACGTGAGAAGAAGGGAGACATCTATTGGGCACAAGAGGAAGGCAATGTGGTTGGAGTGGAACTTTAGGCTCTATGAGTTTGGATTTGGATAAAGGAAATAAAGAGAATTTAACTTAGTATTGACATATGTTCATTTTATTCCAGAAGACAGAAGAATTGTCATAACCATATTAATAAATGCCAAGATCCATATGGGGAGAGTTCTTGTCTGATTGCTGTTTGTACCTGCATCAACAATGTGTAAAATACAATGGTCTCAACAAAAATTCATTGAATTAACAATTTATTTAGATAAAGAGAGACTAAATATGTGAACTAAGAGGCAGCTTACGGAAACAACCAGAAATGAAAGAAGAGACACTACAACTGATGTCAGAGAAATAAAGACAATCATAAGAGACTAGCATGAACAGTATACCAACAAACAGAATAAACTAGAAGCAATGGATAAATTCTAGAAGTATACAACCTGATAAGAAGGAATCACAAAAACCAGAAAGTCTAAACAGACCTATAACTACTATGGAGATGGAGTCAATAATAAAAAACCTTCCAACAAAGAAAAGCCTAGGACCAGATGACTTCACCGGTGAATTCTAGCAAACATTTAACAAAGAATTAACACCAATAATTATCAAACTCTTCTAAAAAACTGAAGGGGAAATAAACTCATTTTATAAAACCAGCACTACTCCAATACCAAAGCCAGACAAAGACACTATGAGAAAAGAAAACTATAAGCCAATATTCCTGATGAATATGGATGCCAAAATCCTCAGCAAAATAATAGCGCATTCATCAGCGCATTAAAAGCATCATATATCTTGATCAGGTAGGATTTATCCCTTGGATACAAGGATGGTTCAACATAGAAAATCAATTAATATCATATATCCCATTAACAAAGTGTACAATTGTACAATTATCTCAAGAAATCAGGAAAAAGCATTGAAAAAAATTTATACCCTTTCATGATGAAAACTCTCACCAAACTAGGAAAATACCTCAGTCTTCTAAGATTGAGAATGTAGCAAGGATGTACACTCTTGCCATGTCTATTTAACATAGTACCAGAAATCTAGTCAGAGAAATTAAGCCAAATAAATAAACAAATAAATGGTATAACTGTCAGAAAATCAAAAGTAAAATGGTCCCTGTCTGCAGATGACATTATCTTATATATAGGAAACCCCACCAGAAAACTGAATAGAATAAATGAATTCAGTAAAGTTGTAGAATAAAAAACCAAAAAATAAAGTCAGTTGCATTTCTATACACTAACAATGAACTATCTGCAAAGGAAGTTAGGAAAACGGTATCTCAATAGCCAATTTACAATTAACAAAAGTAAAATACTTTGGAATAAACCTAACTAAGAAGGTGAAAAATTGTATATTGAAAACTACAAAGCATTGATGAAAGACATTAAAGAAGACACAAACAAATGAAAAGACATCTCATGTCATCGGTTGGGAGATTTAATATTGTTATATAGGTCAATGGAACAGAATAAAGATCCCAGAAATAAATCCACGTGTATATGGCCAATTGATCTTTAACAAGGGTGGCAAGAATGCACAATGGAGAAAGGACAGTGTCTTCAACAAATGGTCTTGGAGAAATTGAATATCCATATGCAAAAGAATGAAATTGGACCCTTCTCTTATACCATAAAAAAAAAAAAAAACCTGCAAAATGGATTAAAGACTTAAATGTAAGGCCTGAGACTGTAAGCATCCTAAAAGACTACATTAAACTAAATAGCTTCTGTTCATCAAAAGAAATAATCAACAGAGTAAACAAACAACCTACAGAATGGGAGAGAATGTCTGCAAACCACATATCTGACATGGGATTGATCTCCAAAATATATAAAGAATTCCTACAACTCAATAGCAAAAAAACCTAGAAAACTGATTTTCAAAAGGGCAAAAAGTCTGAATAGCCATTTTTTCCAAGGAAGACATACATATGGCCAACAGGTACATGAAACAATGCCCAAGGTCATTGATTATCAGGGAAATGCAAATCAAAACCACACTGAAGTGTCACCTCACACCTATCTGGATGTCTATTATTAAAAAAAACCCAAAAGATAGTAAATGTCAGCAAGTTATGTGGAGACATTGGAACCCTTACCCACTGTTGGTGGGAATGCAAAATGATGCAGCCGCTATGGAAAACAGCATGAAGGTTTATCAAAAAATTAAAAATAGAACTACCATATTATCCATTAATTCCATTGCTGGGTTTTTATCCAAACAAACTTGAAATCAGGACCTCAAAGCAATATTAGCACTCCCATGTTCACTGAAGCAGTTATTAACAGTGGCCAATAGGTAGGAACAACTTAACGCTCATCAACAAAAGAATGAATAAAGAAACTGTGGTACATACATACAAGGAAATACTATCCAACCTTCTTATATAAAAGGAAATTCTTCAATATGCAACAACAAGGATGAACTTGAGGACATTATGCTAAGTAAAATAAGCTGGTCACCAAAAGACAAATTGCATGATTTCACTTATATGAAATTTCTAAAATAGTCTAATTCCTAAATCAAAGAACAGAATGGTAGTTGCCAGGAACTAGGAGGAGGGGGAAATGGGGCATTACTAATCAATATGCATAAAGTGTCAATGAAGCAAGACAAATAACTTGCTTTATAACATTGCACCTCTTGTCAACAGTTATGTGTTATACACTTTAAAATGAATTTAGAGGGTAGATCTCATGTTAAGTGTTCTTACCACAGTAAAATAAAATAAAACAAACAAACAAAAAAGATTTGAAGGAATGTCTTATGGTGCATCTAGTTAAGTTCCTTGAATTCAGTGTGATCTTTTTTCAGTTTTGATTTTTAAGTTTCATGAATTAACATCATTGTCCTTTAGTCAAAGCCTGTTTGGCTCTACTGCAGAGGCAATTCATTTCTGAGATCTCTGTTTGATGCCTCCCTCATTAGGAAGACATCGGACTCCCGGTGGTTAGAACATAACATGTTCCCACTTCCCTGTGAGCTCCAGGAGTTGTTATGTCCACTTTGTTCTGACATTTCTTCAGAGTCTATAGTTTTCTCTTGTGCATGCACAGGTCAGTATTTAGTCAAAGACAGGAAGACTCTCCTGCAGAGCAACAGAACTCTTCCCTGATAGTTTCAATCTCTTTAGTATTATGTCCTGAAAATTGTAGCTCCCTTGGCCTCTACAAAGTTTGAACCATATCCTTCACTCACCAACACTACTCATGTTCAGCTTTGTTTGGACTTAGCCCCAGTGCGCTGCTGAGCAAACACTGTCTCCAGGCAATAAGCTAGCTATAGGGCTTACCTTCTTTGTACCTCTCCTTTTAAGACTATGAAATAAGAATGAACACAGACCACTAGTCATAAATAAAGTAAGTTGGAAATCAATGAAATGACATATTTTAAATATTGCAAGAAAAATATTGTCAACCTGAAATTATCTTCCAAAATGAAGACAAACTAAAGACTTTATCTTAGACAAACAAAAGCTGAGAGAATTAGTTACCAGAAGACATGCACTACAAGAAACAGTTTTCAGACTTTATAGAACAGGGGAGCCTGAGTGGCTCAGATGGCTGAACATCTGGCTCTTGATTTCAGTTCAGGTTATGATCTCTCGGTCGTGGGATCAAGCCCTGCATTGGGCTCCACACAGAGCATGGAGCCTACTTACAATACTTTCTCTCTCTCTCTCTCTCTCTCTCTCTCTCTCTCTCTCTCCCCTGGCTCCATCTCTTTCTCTAAAGTAAATTAATAAATAAGTGTGTGTGTATCTTATAAAATATATAAGATGCAACTAAAGCAATTATTTATAGGGAAATTTATAGCTTTGAATCCTTATATTAGGGGAAAAAAGGGACATTCTAAAGTCTATATTCCAAGATTCCCCATTATGAAACTATAAAAAGAAGTATTAAACCTAACATAAGTAAAAATAATGATAAGAGCAGAAATCAATAAAAAAGAACAGAAAAAATTGAGAAAATTAATGAAACACAAATCTGTTCTCTGAAGCTGAACTGAACAGTAACAAAGCAAAGACAACTCAGATTACCGGTATCAGGAACAAAAGAAGAGAAATGGCTAAAAATATGACAGTCATTAAAAGAATAAGAAATTACTTTTAAAATGTATGCTGGTAGTCTGAATAACCTAGATGAAATGAACAAGTTCCTTGAAAAACAAAAATTACAAAATAGACTCAAGAAGAAATAGAAAAGCCCAACTGGTTGAGGACTTTTCTAAGAAAAACACATATTTATAAAACAGACTCTTGAAGTCAAATAGCCAGAAAGTCCTAAATTTATTAATGAAATTAAAAATTTTAAGTTTATTTATGTCTTTTGAGAGAGAGAAAGAGAGTCCACACATGCACACACGCAGAGAACGGCAAAGAGAGAGAGACAGAGAGAATCTCAAGTAGGCTCTGCATTGTCAGTGTGGAGCCCAATGTGGGGCTTGATCCCATGAACCGTGAGACTATGACCTGAGCCGAAATTAAGAGTCGGACACTTACCTGACTGAGGTATCCAGGCACCCCTAATGAAATTAAATTTCTAATTAAATATCTTTCCGCAAAGAAACTACACAGTGCAAAAAGGCAAGAAAATGAAATAAAAGGGCAAAGAGACTAGTGATGAAGAAGTAAGTCTCTCTTCTTTCACAGATAACATGATCATTTATGTAAAAAATGCTAAGGAATCTACATAAAGCTACTAGAGCTAATCAGTGAAATCAGCAACATTAGTAGAACTCAAGTCAAGATACAACCAATCATATTTCTCTATGCTATAAATAATTAATAAATTGTGTAAAATGATACCATTTACCACACCATCCCAAAGCATGAAATGCTTAGGAATAAATTTAGCAAAGTAACTGAAAGTAGTGTAACTGAAAATTACCAAACATTGGTGAGAAAAATCAAAGAAGACTGAAATAAATAGATGTTTGTTAATGGATTGGAAAACTAAATATTTAGAGTCAGTTTTCCACAAACTGATAAATAGATCTGATTTGACAAATAAATAAATAGATTGAGAACCACAGCAAGACTTTTTGTAGAAATTACTAAGATGATTTAAAAATGTAAATGAAAGAGCAAAGACCTAGAAGAGCCAAATTAATTTTTTTAATTATGAAGTTGGAAGAATTAAGCTGCCCAATATCAAGACACATTATAAAGCTATAGTACATAAGTAGATATAAATAGACCAATGGAACTGGTAGAGAATTCAAAAATAAACCCAAGAATACACAGTCCTTTAACTATTACAAAGCTGCCAAGATAATTCAGAGGAAAAGAAGAGTCTTTACAAAAATGACGCTAGAACAACTAGATTTCAATATTTTTTAAGTGAAAGAATGTGTACTTTATTATTATTATTTTTTTAATGTTTATTCACTTTTTGAGGGACAAAGACAGAGTGTGAGCAGAGCAGGGGCAAAAAGAGAGGGAGACACAGAATCCGAAACAGGCTCCAGGCTCTGAGCTGCCAGCACAGAGCCCGACACGGGGCTCAAACTCACGAACCATGAGATCATGACCTGAACCAAAATCGGACGCTTAACCGACTGAGCTACCCAGGCGCCCCCAAGAATGTGTACTTTATAACCTACACAAAAATTGAAATAGATTGTTGACCAAAACATAAAACCTACACTACAAAATTTTAGAAGAAAATATTAGGAATCTTGGGATATGTTTCTTTAACAGAACAGCAAACAAAAAAAGCATGAACTACAAAAGGAAAAATTGGCAAAATATACTTCATCAAAATTCAAAATGTCTTTTACCAAGAACTATGAAAGAACTGATGTTTCATCTAATTTGCGAACCAATAAGTTAGCCTGCCATAGTTCCATAGATGCTGTCACACAAGACTCTCGCATCAGCACTTAATTACTCATGGAACGGAAGAAGCATGACCATTAGCCTATTTCCACCAATTCTCTTTGTCCCCAAATCCCACTGGACTGAGGCAGATGGGCCCAGATGGATGCCTGAACATGCATCGAGTTGCATTGCTGAGGAAGAACCCTGAGCTTAGGGAACTCAAATCTTTTATGATGTGCAGTATGCATAACTGCCCTTTGCTCCTGAAGGAAACATTACCTTTATTATCCTGGACAGTCAGCATACCCATCCTCTGCTCTGGAGAGAGACACCATCTCTTTCTTTCAAGTCTGAGTGCTCTACAAACATCCACTAAAAGATAGTCCAGAGAAAGTTTCAATTAGCAACTTGCTCACAATAAATGTAGAAACACGAGGGGCACCTGGGTGGCTTAGTCGGTTAAGCATCTGATTTCGGCTCAGGTCATGATCTCATGGTCTGTGGGTTCAAGCCCCGAGCCCTGTGTCGGGCTCTGTGCTGACAGCTCGAAGCCTGGAGTCTGCTTCCAATTCTGTCTCCCTCTCTCTCTGCACTTCCCCAACTCATGCTCTGTTTCTCTCTGTCTCAAAAATAAATAAACATAAAAAAAAAATTAGAAACACGAGAAACCTATGAAGAATTGTCTCCTCAAACTGTTCTTCCAGAGATACTGTAAAGTACATGCATAAGAAGGGCACACCCATGAAAACATTTACAACATATATATGTGACATGTTCTGCGACTCAAAATGTATACATAACTTCCACTAATTGATAAAAATACAAACAATTTAAAAATAGTCAAAAGATTTAAATATTTTACAAAATATATCTGAATGACCACTCAGTATATGAAAAGATGTTGAACGTCTACAACTTGGCAATTTAAAAAATCACAACAGTAGTACCAATATGCACAATAACATAGATGAATTGCAGAAATACTGTGTTGAGCAAAAGAAACCAGATGCAGAAGAGCATACTGTATGATTCTAATTTTACCAAATTCTAGAAGGGACAGAAACAATCTATTGTGACAAGAAGGAGATCAATATACGCTTTTGGGTTCAGAATAGAGTTTGACTTCACAGAGCTAAAGGATCCTTTTAGAGTAATTGAAACATTCTGTATCTTGATTATAGTGGTGGTTATCCAGTTGTATACATTTGTCAAAACTCATTAAACTGTACACTTAAACTCTGGGTACTTTATTGCATATAAATTATGCCTGCATATAGAGTTTATTGAAGAGATAGTCCAGTGACATAAAAGATGACTTGAAATAACAAACTCATAGGTAAAGATACAATGCACATGGTGCATGAAAAATACGGTGTTGGATTTGAATACACTGAAACATAGACTTAAATATAATCATCTAGTATCTATACAAAATAGAATGCAGGGTTGTTTTTTTTTAAATGTTTATTTTAGAAAGAGAGAGAGACAGAGCATGAGCAGGGGAAGGGCAGAGAGAGAGAGAGAGAGAGAGAGAGAGAAACAGAATCAGAAACAGGTTCCAGGCTCCAAGCTGTCAGCACAGAGCCCGACGCGGGGCTCAAACTCACAAACCGCAAGATCATGACCTAAGCCAAAGTCGAACACTTAACCAACTAAGCCACCCAAGTGCCCCTAGAATGCAGCTTTTTGTAGTCAATATTGAAAAGGTATTAGTAATTATAAAACAATTCAGTAAGGTATGTGGACACAGAATTAATATTTAAATCTTAATTGCTTTTCTACTTACAATTTTAAAATACAACAATGAATATTTCAAAGTAAGAATGTATAAGCAAAACCTAAGGTATATACTTGAAAGGAAATATATAGGACATATATGAAAAATATTTTTCATTTCCACCATGGAACACAAGATAGACTTTAATAAAATAAGACTGTTTTGGTTGACTGTTGCTGCATTAAAAAACCACCCAAAAAGTAAGTGGCTTAAAATATTCACTTCTTTGTAGAAGAAGTGCTGGGGTGTAGCTGGCCTGTGAGGAGCTTGGCTGGGCAGCTCTGCTTTTCCCTATAATTCTGCAAACTGGCTGGGGTACTGCTTTTTCAGATTGTGACAACTGGGACAGATCTGCTCTACACATGTTTCGTCCACTCTTGGGACTCTAGTAAACATGGACAATGTTCCTCTAGTGGCAGTGGCAGTGGCAGAGGCTCAGAAAGGCAGACCCGTGACTCAAGAGCATTTCGAAGTCTGCTTATATCACTTCTGCTAATACATCGTTGGCCGACGCAAGTCTGCATGTTCAAGGACAAAGTCAATGGACAGGAAAACATTTCTCCTATGGAAGGGTAGAAGGGACTGCAAAGTCACATGGAAAAATTGCACTATGGACTAAATGTTTCTGTCCCCACAAAAATTCATATGTTAAAGCCCTAACTCCCAACATAATAGTATTAGGATATGGGCCCTTTGGGGGATAATTAGCTTCAGATAAGGTCATGAGGGTGGAGTACCCATGATGAGATATGTGCTTTTATATGAAGAGAAAGAGACACCAAAGCTTCATCTCCCTGCCATGTGAGGATACAGTAAAAGGGCAGCTTCCTGGGGTGCCTGGGTGGCTCACTAGGGTAAGCGTCCAACTTTGACTCAGGTCATGATCTTAAAATTCATGGATTTGAGCCCCAAGTCAGGCTCTATGCTGAAAACTCAGAGCCTGGAGCCTGCTTCAGATTCTGTGTCGCCCTCTCTCTCTGCCCCTCCCCCACTCACACTCTGTCTCTCTCTCTCTCAGAAAATAAACATAAAAAAAAAAAATTAAAAACAAAAAACAAAAAAAGGCAGCTTCTTGCAAGCCAGAAAGAGAGCCTTTACAATTACCAAATCTCTTAGCGCCTTGGACTTCCAAGTTCCAGAACTATGAGAAACAAATGTCTGCTGGTTGAAGCCACAGTCTCTAGGATTTTGTTACAGCAGGTGGAGCTAAGACAGATTGTCATTAAAGGGATAGGTGAAGAACTGGGCCAATAATGCAATCTACCAAAAAAAAAAAAAATCTGGATTTTGGACAGAATCTTCAATTGTGGTGATTATTAAGCATTTGCACAAATTCTTCGACATAAGTGAATTCTTTGACTTCTCCCATGAAGAGGGATCTATGATTCTTCCACTTAAACCTGGGGAAAGCTTTGTCTACGAATAGAATGTGCCAGGAAGGATGCTACATGACTGCTGAAGCTTCTGAGTCAGCAAAGGCTGTGCTTAAAAAAAAAAAAAAAAAACCTCATATTTCAAAATGATGATTATTGTGCTAAATAAGTTTGTAAATTTGCATAATGTGTCAGTACACACGTTTTGGCTGGAGTAACTAAAATGTATCCAATAACTAACTAATACAATTGTGCTTACCTTTACAATTTAAAAATTGTTTTATGTAAAATTCAACAAATTCATAAAATAGACAAATAGACATTTCGTTCTGCTCCCAGCACTCAGCTTTCAAACCATACAAATCACAATAGTTAAGAATAAAAATAAAACAATTGCGTAAGACCAATTTTTCCTGATTCTTCTACAAAGAAGTTGTGAGAGGCTGGCGAGTGGCCACACTGTTGTTATAAGACAAAGTTAAGGGTAGATGAAGTTAAGAAGGCCACGTCCAAGCCAACACAGTAAGGTACACAAAGATGAGTTCCCTAAATCATAGAGAGCTAAAGGGAGTCAGTGCGGTACCATGGAACTGAAGTTGCCCATCCTAGACTAAAGCCCTCCCAAAGTTCTTCATCTTTACTGCCTTAAGAAAGAACTACATTGAGGTCCACAAATGCAGTCAATCTGCTCACACTGAAAAGCTGAATTCATGGCACTACAAGTCAGCTGGCCGGGACATATACGAAAACAAATGAGAGAAATATTGCTGAATGGTGCCTGTGTGTTGTACAGAATTAGGGCAGCAGCATGCACAGCATCCAAATTAAATTGCTAGAACACACAAGCAAAGCTTGAAGTAAAACTGCTTAGCAAAAAAATGTGAGATAGGTGGGTAGAAGTTGATAACAGCAATTGAATTTGCAGGAATTGGTGTAAACATATTGGGTTTTTTTCAGCAGGACAAAGGTATGCTGTCCATGAAATGAAGATCGGTAATACCTAAGTCCTGTTTGCAGAGACTACCATATCCCAGGAGAACAGCATGAACTTTCTGGTCTGCTTGTTCCTTTAAAACAAGACATGAGAATATATCTGCCTCCTATTCTCTCTCTTCTTCCAGTTGAAAATAACTTCTTCACTCCTGCTATCGCTACAAGGTCTTCCTCTACTTTAACATCTGGTCCAAACCTCCTTGATTTGAGTCCTGCTCAATTTAATCAATCTCTCGCCTGCTTTAACATTTTTCACCAATTAGCACCCTTTTTGATGTTGCTTTGTAAGTATGCCTGAGGGTTATAGAATGTGTGGTTCTATCATTTTGACTAGATTGTAAACTCCTAGAGGTGAGCCTCTAAATTTTTTCCAGCTTTATTGAGATATAATTGACATTGTACAAGTTTATGGTGTACAATGTGTTGATTTGATGCCAGTTATATATTGCAGTATGATTACTTCTGTAGCATTAGCTAACATGTCCATCATGTCACATAATTACAACTTATTTTGGGAGGTGAGAACATTTAAGATCTACTCTTTTTGCAATTTTTAAGTATATAATACAGTAGTGCCAATTCTAATTACAATGCTATGCACTAGTTCCCCAGAACTTACTCATCTTCTAACCAGAAGTTTGTACTCTTTGACCAATATCTCCCGAATTCCTCCACCCCAAAGCCCTTGACAACCACCATTGTACCCTCTGTTTCTATCAGTTCAGCTTTTTTAGATTTTACGGATAAATGGTGTCAGTATATGTCTTTCAATGTCTGACTTATTTCACTTAGCACTATGCCCTCAAGTTTCGTCCAAGTTGCCACAAATGGCAGGATTTCTTTCTCTACCGTGGCTGTGTGTGTGTGTGTGTGTGTGTATGTATATATACATCTTTATCTATTCATCCACTGACACAGATTGTTTCCATATCTCTGCTATTGTGAATAATGCTGCAATAAACGTGGAAGTGCAGATATCTTTTCAATATCCTGTTTTCATTCTTTTGGATATATACCCAGAAGTAGGATTGCTGGATCACATGGTAGATCTACTTTTAATTTTTTTTTAAGGAAACTTCATACTGTTTTCCACTATGGCTGCACCAATTTACATTGTCATCAACAGTGCACAAGGCTTCCCTTTTCTCCACATCCACATCAACATTTGTTATCCCTTGTCTTTCTGACGCTAGTCATTCTAACAGATGTGAAGTGATATCTCATTGCATTTATCTGATGATTAGTAATGTTGAATGTCTTCTCATGTACCTGCCGGCCATTTATATGGTTTCTTTGGAAAAAAAACTTTTAGCAAATTGAACCCAACGGCACGTTAAAAGGATCATCATCATGGTATTTATCCTTGAGGTGAAAGAATAGTTAACATACACAAACCAATAAATGTGATTTACCACATTAATAGAATGAAAGATAAAAATATGACCTTTCAATAAATGCAGTAAAAGCATTGGACAAAATACAATATCCTTTCATAAATTTCAATTCCAATTTCAAAAACTTGTGCATACAAGGAGCATACCTGAGCATAATAAAGGCCATCTACGACAAGCCACAGCTACCATCATACGGAATGGCCAAAGCTTGAAAGCTTTTCCTCTAAGATCAGGAACAAGACAAGGTGCCCACTCTCACTAATCCTATTCAACAAAGTACTGGAAGTCTTAGCTAGAGCAACCGGGGAAGATAAAACAAAACAAAACAAAACAAAACAAAACAAGGGGCGCCTGGGTGGCTCAGTCGGTTAAGCATCTGACTTCAGCTCAGGTCATGATCTCACGGTTCGTGGGTTCGAGCCTCATGTCGGGTTCTGTGTTGACAGCTCAGAGCCTGAAGCCTGCTTTGGATTCTGTGTCTCCCTCTCTCTCTGCCCCTCCCCCAGTCACACTCTGTCTCTTTCTCTCTCTCTCAAAAATAAATAAACATTTAAAACAAAACAAAACAAAACTAGGGACACCTGGGTGGCTCAGTTGGTTAAGCGTCTAACTCTTGATTTCGGATCAGGTCATGATCTCCCAGTTTTGTGTGTTTGAGACCTGTGTTGGGCTTTGCTCACTGACTGCACAGAGCTTACTTGGGATTGTCCCTCTCTCTTTCTCTCTCTGCCCCTCCCCTGCTCATGTCTGTCTCTCTCAAAATAAAGACAATTTATTTTATTTTATTTATTTCTTTTTGTTTATTTTATTTGTTTTTAATGTTTATTTTGTTTTTGAGAGAGAGAGAGAGAGAGAGAAACAGAGCATGAGCCAGAGACGGGCAGAGATTGCGGAGACACAGAATCCAAAGCAGGCTCCAGTCTCTGAGCTATCAGCACAGAGCCTGATGTGGAGCTTGAACCCACCAACTGTGAGATCATGACCTGAGCTGAAGCTTAACTGACTGAGCCACCCAGGATCTTCAAAATACATCTAAAAAACTTAAAAAAAAAATTAAATCATCCAAATTGGAAAGAAGTAAATTTGTCTTTATTTGCAGATGATTATGATCTTATATATAGAAAATTCTAAAGACTCAACCCCAAAACTGTTAAAACTAATTAACAAATTCAGTAAAGTTGCAGAATACAAAATCAACACACAAAAGTCAGTTGCATTTCCATGCACTAACAGCAAAATATTCAAAAAAGAAATAAAAAACTAAATGAAAATGGGCTCAAATGGTTTATTTTAAGTGTAACTGGGGACCCAGATGGAAGAGAGAAGGAGAGGGAAAATGAGGCAGAAACAATCTTGGAGACGATATTCAGGAATTTCCTTAAACTAATGAAACATAATAAACACAGAGATTCAAGAACTTCAAGAAACTCCAAGCAGGATAAATAAAGAAAACCACATATTAGACTCATTATAGTAGAGCTGCTAACAATAAAAATGAAGAAATTCTCATAAAAACAGGCAGAGAAAAAGATCTATTACATTATAGTAATAGAAATAAAGTTGACAGATAACTTTTCAAAAGAAACACTGGAAGCAGAAGATAAGTAAGTGAATGATCTCTTAACACACTGAAAGAAAAAACCCCACCAGATTACAATCTTATACTCAGCAAAAACATCATTTAAAATGAAAGTGAAGTAAAGATGGTTATAGACACACAAAAGCTGAAATAATTGTCAACACACCCACAGTACAAGAAATACTAAAATAGATTATGCAGGCTGACATAAACTGACATCAGATGGAGGCATAAAACTGCAGAAAGGAATAAAAAATATTGGAAATGTAAACATGTAGGTGAACACAAAAGAGTTATCTGTTTAAATCTGTTTAAGACAATAATCAATATCTTCTAGGGTTTATAACAAATTAGAAGTGAAATATATGTTGGTAATAGAATGAGGGCAGGAGATTGGTAAATGTAATTAGGCTGTCAAAAGATTTCTGAATGGTAAAACTACTAATAGGACAGTCTGAAATAAGTTCAAGGATGACTCCTAACAGGCAACATAACCACTTAAAGATTAATACAAAGCTATAGCTAAAATGTTAGAAGAGATAAAATACAATAACTTTTAAAATATTTGTTTAATACAACAAAAAGGCAGAGAAGAGGAAAAGTGGAACAAAATAGATGGAACAAAAATGGAAAATAAACAAGATGGCAGATTAAATCCAACTATACCAGTAATCACACTGTGATGGAATGTGATGAAAAAAAAAAATCTTTTTTTTAGTGTTTATTTTTTTTCCTCAACTTTTTTATTTATTTTTTTTTTATTTTTGGGACAGAGAGAGACAGAGCATGAGCGGGGGGGGGGGGGGGGGGGTGGCAGAGAGAGAGGGAGACACAGAATCGGAAACAGGCTCCAGGCTCCGAGCCATCAGCCCAGAGCCTGACGCGGGGCTCGAACTCACAGACCGCGAGATCGTGACCTGGCTGAAGTCGGACGCTTAGCCGACTGCGCCACCCAGGCGCCCCTAGTGTTTATTTTTGAGACAGAGAGAGACAGAGCACAAACGGGAGAGTGGCAGAGAGAGAGAGGGAGACAGAATCTGAAGCAGGCTCCAGACTGAGCCATCAGCACAGAGCCTAATGTGGGGCTTGAACTCACGAACCCACGAGATCAAGACCTGAGCCAAAGTCGGACATTTAACCTACTAAAACACCCAGGCACCCTGGAATGTGATGACAACTAAGAGAAGATGGTAAGACAGATTATTTTAATGGCTCAACATATTCTATTCACAATAAACACCACTTAAAATATGAACATTGATAGGCTGAAAAAAAAATGAAAAAATATATACCATGCAAATATTAGCCTATGTGGCTACATTATTATAAGACAAAACTTCGATGCAGGTGTTATTACTACAGTTAAAGATAGACATCTGATGATAAGAGTCAATCCACCAGGAAGCATAAAAATACTAATGATGTTAATACAACTAAGATACTAGCGTAACTCTCTCAGCAATTATTAAAACAAGCAGTACAAGGATAGAAAAGACATGGATAAGACTATTAACCAACATGATCTAAATAACATGTTTGGATTGCTTCATAGTACAATTGCTGAATAACTGTTTTCTGTAAGTACACAAGAATCTTTATCAAAAATTGACCACATACTGGACCGTTAAAGCATGTCTCCAAAAATTACAAAAGACTGAAAAATGGAATAATAAATTGAAAATCTAAAGCAGAAACAAAAGCAGAAAATCCTCCAAATGTATTAACACCATTCTAAACATCTTAATGGGTAAGAAAAAAATCACAATGAAAAGTAGAAAGCATTTGAACTGAACATAATGTAAGTATATGACTAAATTTGAGGAGTAGAGTTAAGTAAGTGCATAGAGAGAAACTACTTGCTTTAAATTCAAATATTAGAAAAAAATGAAAAATGTAGAAATTAAGTTTTTATCTCAAGAAGGTGGAAAAAGAAAAATAAGTTAAACCTAAAAAGCATAAAAAGAAGGAAATAATATAAGTAAGAATACAAGATAAATAAAAAATAGACATATAATAATCAATAGAACCTTAAGTGACTTTTTTGAAAATGTTTTTCAAAAAATTTCAATTTTAAAAATTGATAATCCCTCGGAAGATTGATCCAGAAATTATAAAAAAAAAAAAAAAAAAAAGAAAAGAAAATGCAAATTACACTATCCAGAATGGAAAGGAGACATCACTACTAAAAGGAAGAAAGATATTCTATGTGCATTAAAAAAAAATCATAGAATATTGTAAATTTAACAGATTGAATAAAATAAAAACACTTTCTTGAAAAATATAACAAGATTAATACGAAAAGAAATTGAAATTATGAATAATCTTTTTCTTATTAATGTAACTGAAACCTTCCCACAATGAAAACTCCAGGCAAGGATGACTTCCAAATTTTTTTCAAACATTTAAGGAAGAAATAATGTGAATTTTATGCAAAATCTTTGACACAATAGAGGAAAATGAAAGACTCCCCAATCAGTTCCATGAATCTACCATAACCCTGATACCAAACCACCAAATTCTTACAAGGACATTATAAGAAGGAAATATAACAGGCAATATCTCTCACAAGTGCAAATTTTAAAATCCTCAACAAAATATTACCAAATAAATCTAGCAATGAATATGAATATGTTATACATAACCATTATACATATCATATTAGAGATAGATATATATGCTATTGTTTTACATTAGAAACAATTGATTTTTATTTCAGGAATGCAGATTTAGTTTAATATTTGAAAAACAATGTTAATTTGCCATTTTAATTTGCCATATTAATAAAACACATTTCAATAAATGGAAAAAACAGCATTTAAAAAAAGATTAAAATTCTGTTCATGTTATGAAAATGTATTCTTCTCAGGAAACTAGGAGTAGAATGTCCTTAATCTATAAAAGGGTACCTAGTAAGATCTATTTCTATCATCATATTTAATGGGGATATATTGAATACTTTCTCCCTAAAATCCAGAACAAGACAAAATGGATATAAAGAGAATTCTATCCAGTATTGTGTTGGAGGTCTTTGTCAATACACCAAGACAATAAATAAATAAATTAATTAATTAACATAAGTTTTTAAAAAATCATAAAATCAAAAGAAAAAGATGGGAAAGAAAAGAAAGAGACTGACCTATATTATTTTATACATAGAAAGCCCCCACAATAATCTACAAAGAAACCCAATAAATTAATAAGTAAATTTAGCAAGATTGATACAGGTTAAATATACAAAAAAAATCATTTGAATTTCTATATACTAGCAACAAACTATTGGAAAAAGAAACTTACAGGTACCATTTATATTAGAATTTTAAAAACATTAAATTCTCAGATATAATCTTTCGAAGATGTGAATAGCTTCTTCTCTAAAAAGTATAAATACTGAGAAGTTCATAGTATCTCTATTTACTTGTATTGTCTGAAAGTTAAAATGAGCCTTCTAGGGCAGGGACAGATTACATACTCATAGCAATAAACATTAATTCTCCTCTGCCCCAATTCTTTTCTCTTCTGAGAAGAGATGAAAAGAGTCAGATTGGATGTCACCTTACCAGTACTGGGCTGAGGTCTATACTGTGGCCTAGGAACCATAAAAATATGAACACGAACTTTAAATAGAAGAAGGATAGCAGCCTGACTTTCCTTTCTGAGAAAAGGAGAGAAAACTTTGCTCCCTAAGCTAAAAATTCCTGGAGAAGAGAAAGGGAATGAAACTGGACTCTTACCTTTCAGAATGTAAATAGATATCTTTAGGGGAAGATAAGAAAAGCACTTTTGAGTTTACCATCAAGGTTTTATCTCCTGGGCTTCAGGACTCATCCCCTTGAAATGAAAACTCAGACCTGTGTGAAAGTAAATCTCTTCAATTCTCACTGCTTCATTATTATGTAATTTCCAAGGCTTGTGTTTTACCCCAGGTTTTATTTTCCTTTCCTTCAGAAAGCCTTACCCATACAAAAAAAAAAAAAAAAAAAAAAAAAAAAGTTCTCTATAGCTCCATCACTACTTCTCAAATGAAATTTTAATATATCTTAATAAATATCCATGAACAATATTTTCAAGATCTTAGTTATTGATGATGTATGTGATGATAAATGATCAATATGTGTGATACAATTCCAGTTCAAATCTCAGAAGGTTATTTCCAGAGGAAATTGAAAGGTTGATTTAAAAATATATATAACATGGGGATACAGCACAGGGAATGTAATTAACAATATGTAGCAACTTTGTATGGTGACAGATGGTGGCTAGATTTATTATGGTGATCACTTCGTGGTGTATATAAATGTTGAATCACTATGTTGTATCCCTGAACCTAATGTAATACTGTATGATGACTACACTTCAAAAAAAAAAAATGTATAGGAAACTACAAAGATGTAGAATACTCAAGAAAACTTTGAAAAAGACCCATATAGTGCATATGGCACTGGGTTTTAAGACTCACTATAAAACTGTAAAAATTAAAGCAGTATGATATTAGTGCAAGGGATAGACAAATAATCCAACATAATAGAAAACTGTATGGAAATAGATCATATATACATGACCAGTTGATTTAAGACATTAATTTTATTTAAATTTCAAAAGCTAATGGATTGTTTAAAAAAAAATAGTGCTGAAACAATTGGATATTCATATGTGTACTGAAAACCATAAATTTAAAAGATAAAACATTAAAGCATCTGGAACATAACATAGAATACTTTCATGGAAAACAAACAAAAAAAACCTTTCCTGGCATTGGAATAAACAATATTTCTTAAACAGAAAACGAAAGGACAGCAAACTATTTTAATTAATAAATACCATTAAATGACCAATATTAGTAGTCATCAAGGAAATAGAAACTCAAACCACAATGACATAGCATTTCATACTCAATGGAATGACTAAAACATAAAAAGAAAAAAACCCCGCAAAAACTGTATAGCAAATGTCGGTGAATATAGAGCAACTGGAGCTCTCATACATTCTTGAGTGGTGAGAGCCATTTAACAATTTAGGAAAACTGGCAATATCTAGTAAAGCTAAACCAAAATCTATCCCATGATGTAGGAACATCCATCATTCTAATCCTAGCTGTATATTCACAAAAATTGTCTACATGTCTATGAAAATACATGCACAAGAATGTTCAAAGCAATTTTGTTCATCATAGCCTAAAACTGGAAGTAACCCAAATGTCTATCAACTGGAGAATGGATAGATATATTTTGGTTAATTCATACAATAGAATACTACACAGTGATATTTAATGAATGCACTACTAATAAATACAATTGTTACACAGATATTATGCTGACAAAATGTGATAGGCGCCCAAGGGTACATATGTGATTCTATTTAAACACAGTTTAAAAAACAGACAAAATACATAGTAATAGATGTCAGAAGAATGCTTACCTCAGGATGGGGATGTTGACTGGGAAGGAATATGAAGGAAATTTATTGGAATGTTCTATATCTTGATTCAACTGGTAGTTTCACAGTGTGTATGTGTATTTAAAAAATCATTTAACTCTTCATTTAAGATTACCATATTTTAGGGACACCTGGGTGGCTCAGTCGGTTAAGCATCCAACTTTGGCTCAGGTCATGATCTCACAGTTTGTGGGTTCAAGCCCCATGTCAGGCTCTGCACTGACAGCTCAGAGCCTAGAGTCTGTTTTGGATTCTGTGTCTCCCTCTCTCTCTGCCCCTCCCCCATTCTGTCTGTCTGTCTGTTTGTCTGTCTGTCTGTCTGTCTGTCTCCCTTTCTCACACACACACACAAATATACATTAAAAAAAGATTACTGTACTTTATGAACATTATTGAATATATGTTACTATGTTACAAGCCAAATGTGAAAAATGAGTATTTTTATATGTTAAGAAGTGTGTGAGCTCTTTTTCAAACATGTTTTCTGTGAGACACAAGAAGATTCTTAGAAGGAAATACAGTTGTTTCTTGTTATGCATAGTAGTTATATTCTATAAACTCCCTATGAATATTGCAATAGCAAATACTGAACCGTTGCTCATAGAATAAATACAAGGTTAGGTTCCTGCTAGCACCTGTTCACAACATTTTTGTCAACTGATAAACCTACAACCTTGTTTTATGAGTATTTCTGTTTAAAGACACCTTGTTTACTATATATTGTTAATTCATTAACATTGAACTCACAGCTGTTAAAAAAAAACAAAATTAATTTGAAGATTGAATGGGTTTTGTTAAAGGATTCATGAATTGGGCAGAATCCCATCTAGCAAATAGAGGGAAGTGTGGAGAAGTTATAGCAATGGAAGCCTTCCAGAAGAATGAGGATGGATCAAGAAGTTATTAGCAAAAGAAAAGAAAGAATTCTTCCAGGCAAGATCACCTTCCCTTAGGGGGCAGGGCAGGGCACCGTATCTGTATCTTATTAGGTGGATTACCTCATCTTTTGGGGGATGAAGAGGGCCCATGTGACATATTCCTCATTGAAGTTGAGCAGAAAATTCCTGACTCACCAATTAAGAATACATTTCTGAAGCAGGTTGAAATTGCAGTTAGGTTTGGTACTAAGTCCAGATTTGGTGACTTGACTTAAGTAATGCCATTTTGAGCCTGTGATTTTCTTTATAACACAGACAACAGCGCTATTACTCCTCCTGAACAAAGCTTATCTGAAACATATTTGTTCTGTATAAAACACATCACAGCCTTTTTGTTCTTAGAAACACTAGGTAGCACTTCAACACTATGCTGAGGGACCAGTTGGAACAGCAAAATCACCAACAAAAATCACAAAAGAGGAAAAACTGTGGCTCTAAATGGACCCCAAAAGTGATGGTATGAGAGCTGAAATGAGACAGCATTACCTTGTTCAACCTCAGCTGGGAACATGCATGTCAAACTCAAAAATTTCCCCATTCCATGCATGTCCACAAATTACCACAAAAATGACACAAGTATTGTTTTGGGGGAGGGGGGTCACAAATACAGTTTAGTGAATAGGCAAATATGCAAATACAAAATCCATGAATAATTATTTGAGTATAACATGATGCTATAAAGTACATAAATCTTTCATCAGTTCTCAAATTCAGGAATAGTGTCCCTTATGGGGAAATTGATTTGGAAGACATCTAGGTTGACACATAAGGAAGTGTGTAGAAATCAATAAAATACCAAGGCAGTAATAAGAGTGAGAATAATAAAGCAAAATTGGATCTCTGGGCAATGGTTACACAGGGCAGTCAGAAAGAACAAGAAGAATCACTAAAAGAAATACTTAGGAGGTAACTGGACTGTGTAGTCTCCTAGAATCAACTAAAAACCCAAACTCATCATTTTTGCTCCCTTCTAAGCTTTTTCAACACATCTTCTGGGGGTCCTGATCCAGAATGATCTCATGTTTTATTAGTTTGTAGAAATTTATTTAAAATTTATTAATCCCATGATAACATACCACAACAACATTAAATAGATATTACAAAATTGATATTTAGAATGAACATACATGCACATCCCATAGCTTATCAGTCAGGATAGTATAAGTTTTGCTGCATGAACAGAGAATTCCAAAATCTCAGTGGCTGTACACAGTAAAGCTGTTTTGGTTTGGTTGGTTGGATGGTTTTTGTTTTTGTTTTTGTTTTTGTCACACAATAAGCCCTTTGCAGGTCAACTGGAGGTTCTGCTTTAGCTACAACCTCATTCTAGGGAATAGCTACTATCTCAAAAATTGCCTCTGGAGTGTAGCAAAAGGAAAGAAATAGTTTGGAGAGTTTTATATCAGCAATAAACCCTTCAACAGAGAAGTGATACATACAGATTCTACCCATAATCATTGACCAAACATAGTTAAATAAGCTCATCTAAACAAAAGGGACCTTAATATTTTGGTAAAGATATTTGTGACTGTGTTCATGAAGAATATTGATTTGTAGTTTCCTTTTCTTGTAATATTTTCACATGGTTTTGGAATGAGGGTCATGCTAGCCTTATAAAATGAGTTGACAAGAGTTGCGTCCTTCTCTATTTTCCAAAAGAGATGTCTAGAATTGGGATATTTCACTCTTAAATGTTTATTAATTTTACCATTCTGAGCCTGGAGGGTTTTTTCATACTTAAAAGGGATAAGAGCTATTAGATTTTCTAATTTTTCTCAAATCAGTCTTGGTATGTTATGCCTTTTAAGGAACTTGTCCATTTAATTTATTACATGTATCAGCATAAAGTTGTTCATAATATTCCCTCATCACCTTCTACATCTGCAGGATGTGTAGGTAATGCCCCCTTTTGCTTCCTGATATGGCTAATTTTTATATTCTTCTCTTTTTTTCTTTAGACCACTATGAATAGAATTTTATAATTTTATTGTTCCTTTCAAAAGAGTTTTTGCTTTTACTTTCTCTATTATTTGTCCATTATTCTAAGATTTAGAATGAGTATGAGAGAGGTGACATTTGGAGTCACAGTGACCCCACTATTGAGTCCAGTGTTTGGGGTGGGGGTTGAATTGTAAAATAAGGAGTTAGTTCAAGGGGTAGTTTCCCATAGATCTGGCACCCAGATGCTAGAATTGCAGTGTAAACTGGAACTGAGAACATCAGTTAGATTTTAAAAATTCCTAAAACTTCTCTTGTAAATATCTAAGGTGCTTAGTGGCCTGGCAAATATTAACGTTCATGAGTAACGTTTGTTACATAAATCCCTCAAAGATAGTGGATGACTTGGATGCCTAAGAGAAGGCATGACCAGGAAATGTTGGGCTGACCAGCAGAGGACAGTAGAGCCAACAGGGATTCTACAATGACTGTCACCAGGGTGACAGTGGAGATGGTGGAGATGGGATATTGCCATCACATCACACCAAAGGGACCTGGAAAGCCAGAGGTCATTGCAGCTAGTTAAATGAGGCATACTCTGGAACCTGCTGAAGATTCCTTATTCTGTGACCGAAACATTGCAACAACAGACTATTGTTTTACCTACTTAATCTTTTTAACTTATCGTGAAACTCCACTCAAACTCTGTGGGCATGTGCTTGCAAGGGAAGCCATTGATAACGAAACTTTGCTATCAATGCAGATACATCAGCAGAGAGATTTTATGAGGATTCTTGGTGAAATTCAAATCAAGTGATTGAATCACGTGCTTGATAATTTTTCCTGTTTGTATTTTATCTCCCTAGCCAGAGTCCAGAATATTTGTATCCCAAATGATGTATATCATATCTGTATCCCCTGATTTATCATGTTCTGGGCAAGTGTAATATTAATACATACAAATACTCAGACACACAATATGCATCATCCTCATACCTTTCAACCAAGATCACAAATTATCTCTTTCATTTCATCATTGTCTTGGATATGTCCCCTACAGGGTGCTGTAAGGCAAAGCCAGAAGAGCATTAATGTTGGGTAAAGGTGGATGCTATGTGTGGGTTTGAGGTTGAAATGTGACAATATGACAGTAAATGATACTCTTAGTCACCCCTGGGTCCTCTTTTGTTTTAAGATACCAGTGTTCTCTCTCTTAAGCATTAGTGTAGATAATGTGAGTTGACTACATTTGTGAAATAAAAGAGAAACTAAGCAAATGCTGCAAGGGAGATAATTTAACAAATTCACAAAAATCAACATTGTAATAAAACTGTGCAAATATTTAGCTAAATTGCAAAACTGTTATGAGTGTTCCCAGCATGCAATTTGGCAGTATAACAAATCAGAAGAAAAAACATGTCTTTGTGAAATAAGCAAACATGAAATCAATAAAGCTATACAAGGTTGTTTGCTATCTCTAAAACAATTGCTTATTTGAATTTTTCATGAAGGCTATTTAATTAAATATGCTTGATATCTTGAGTTGCATGTCATCTCCAATTTCCTAGTGCTGTGCATGCTTCATATTTGAGAACTGTGTACAACTTATTCCAAAAATATAGCTTCAGAGATCATTTGGACTGTTCGGGAATGATTAATTTTATTGCCAATACTATTTGGCCAATTACCAAATGTTCTTCTGTCCAGTCACCTCTATCCTTCTAAACCATTTTTGGGACCTCCACAATTTTTTGGACTGAAGATCACAAAAAAACTTGGCAATTTAATAATATATCTTGAATGTATAATACTGCTTATGCTGATATAGCGCTTAGGAGGATGGGGAGGAAAAAAAGGTTAACTAGAATGTTTATGTTCTAATAGCAAGATGATGATATTAAAAGTAAAGAACTAATTAATTTAGCTTTTTTTTTTTTTTTTTTTTTTTTTAAGCTTTTCCTTATCATGACTGTACATAGCCAGAGCAAGCCTGGGAAGTCTCTTACTCTCACTGTGATCAGTTTTAATTTGGAACCCTGGTTATATCTGTCAGCATCTGTCATTCTGAGCCAATTTTTTTCCAGCCTTAATTAAATTCCCACTTTCTTTGTTCTTTCACTCAGCTTTTAATTAATATATGCTACGTTGCTATAGGCGCTTATAAGTTTTGTGTTGTTGTCATCCATGATATCTTAACTTCTTCAAACTAGTCACGTAGACATGTAGACTCACAGCTGTATGAAACATGTAAATCTTACCATTTCTCTCTTTCAGTTCCCTAACAGCCAATTCCAGTTCTATTTTGTTAGAATTGTCTAAAACTCACTCTAAATACCAGTCTGGACATATTTGCTTTGTGCACATTAATGTATTACATATTTCACTCAGTTTATTGGCAACATAAATAGTGAGAATCTATCACGCTTACTCATTTTACATCCTGAGGGATGCAAACAAGAGTGATATTCTAAAATCTGGACAGGGTGAGAGATTATACACAGAAAAAGTCATCATTCCATATTAAATATACAATGAGGGCCACAGACAATGCTATAAGAATATTAATCACGGGTTGCTGAATTAGTCAGAAAACACTGTTTTTGAAATTCAGAGTAATAATGTTATTTTTAATTGTCATAATTATGGAATTCAATAAATTTCTGAATTATTAGCATAGTGTCAGGAAATGATTTTGGAAAAATTTAAAAGTGATTCTTATACACATATGTAATAAATACTTGTCATAGATATAGTAGGTTAAACTTGTTCAAAGATCATTTTGAGAAACTGGTTACTTAAAGGCATTTTGGGAGTGGTAGGGGAAGAATGTTAATGCCCTATAGGACAATTAAACCATAACCTTCATCGTTACCATTTTTGACAAATAGAAATCTATAAGGTAACATGTCATTCATAGTATCTATGTTCTAATCAAGCAGGAAAATAGCAAAGTCCAGCATAGGTACATTTTCTTAGAGAATTAAATAGTCTTTGAGTGGGCCTTTAATACAGTGGCCTATATTATATTGAAAAGTCATACTGTTCATGCCCCCTCTCCCTCATTTCCAAGCTTTGGTAAATTCTTTTTGACATTAGTTTACCTTTTGGTTACTATAATTAAAGCACAAAATTGGCCTCATCTTTCTTGCTATTAAAAGGAATTCAAGATTTAGTTTTCTCACAGCAGGGCTAATAAGCTAATGTACAGAGGGTCTTGAAAAGATAATATACTTCATAGTTACTAATTATTAGTATTATCTCACTTTTGATATTATTGAAGAAATAGTTACATATTTACATGGGATTCTATTTTCTCTTTTCCTGGCATTAGAGGTTAGGAACCTGTCTCTTTCCTATCTGAATTTCAAGTGTTCTTGTACATTCTAACTCATGGTAGACATCAAACAAATATTTTCTGAATGAATACCTAGTTTTTGTGAACACTGCTCTTTGTGAATAATGAATACATGGTGTTCAAATCCATGTACACATGCATTTTTTTTATTATGGCCATTAATGCTATGGTTTTCCTCCTTAAGCAAGCACCCCTTTTCTTTATTCCAATAATGCTAGGTCTCCTTTGTAGAAACATTAAGTTAGCCTTGAGAAGTATTTTTGATTTGTCTGTCACACTTATCTTTGATAGTAGACTGCGGGTGTTGTTCACTTTTTTATTAATAGTTTTTTGATATATTTTTTTAGCCAAAAATAAGTAATAGTCCACCCTCCTATCTTTTTCATTAGCCTTTTATGGCAACGAAGTGTCAACACTTTTCATGACTAAGCATCAGATTATTAATCTTTTCTTTTCCTCATCTGTAAAGTAAGAAGATCATATTTTATTATTTTTAAAGAATCTTTGTAATCTGTAATCGTATATTGAAATATTGAAACATTGAAGCAAATTTTTTTATACTTTTCTCGCTTAAATCACAAGCAACAGGAGCAACAACAACTTCATGGACCTTCATGGTTGCAGTGGTTCTTAATTCAATACTGTAACACTTTCTTTATGTGGCATAAATTGTGTAATGTATTCACTATTGTTAGAGATGGTATCATACAGACAGAAATAAAAAGTAACAAGTCAGGATTGAGTTTAAATTCTGGCTATGCCCCTTACCAAGTTGAAAAGACCACACATGATTAATTTTCAGGAGTATGTATGAACCTCCTAAAACTTAAAATCAACAGGCACGGGTCTTACAAATCCCAAATGCCTATTATTCTTGCAAAATCTGAACATTCTGTCACTGATAAAGCTAGAAATATGTGAAACAAGAAATTCATCTTATGACAATCATCTTATAGACACCTGATAGAAGAAGAAAGGGAAAAACATGTTCTAGTTACAGAAAATCATATAGAAGACAAGTTTAGGGTGAGTGTCTTCCTTGGGCTGTATCACAAAACACCATAGACTGAGTGGCTTAAACAACAGACTTTTATTCCTTGCAGTTCTGGAGTCTGGGAAGTCTGAAATCAACATGCCTGCAGATTCAGTTCTCCCTTGCTTACAGTTGGCCACCTTATTGCTGAGTCTTCATGAGGGAGAGAGAGGAAGTTATGGTCTCATTTTCTTATAAGGTCACAAATCCCATCTTAGTGACTGTAGCCACACTTGTGACCTCATCTAAACCTAATTCCAAACCTAATTACACTCTGATGCCTCACTTCCTAATGTCATCACATGGAGGGGAGGTTTCAACATTTGAATTTGTGGGGGACACAAACATTCAGTGCATAACAGTGGGTATTCAAACCAAATCCTATGAACTTGGGGGAAATATGGGGAATGGAGGGCCATGGGCATTCCTCTATCAGTCCCCCATGATGTCTGTGAACAAAAAAAACATTGTATATATTCCAAGTTTGCAAGCTTCTCTCCAGGAGAGATTTTGATTTAGTGTTTGGTGTGATTTCTTGGAATATGCATTTTTATTAATCATTCCAATTGATTTTGATTCAGGTAGTCTCTGGACAACAATACTATTACACATTGGATTAGATTATCTGTGAGGTCATTTAAATATCTAAAATGCTGATTACAAAAACCTAGGAATTCATTAAAATTCCATATGATTTTTCTGTGTGCTGGCACAGATTGTCAAAGAAAAAGATTACTACCTGTAAGTTATCATGACAATTACCAAGGAAGATTCATACGTCACCTCTGAGATTGTTTTTCTAAGAAATCTAAACTAAAAGAGATAAATAAGACTTTTTTTTTTTTTGTCCTTTGCTTGGCACAAGACATTTATTTTGCCTCGGTAAGAAGAGATATTCAATATTAGTAAGTCTTCCTTTTCATAATTATTCTTTTTTCTTCATTTCCTTATTTATTCATATTTTCTCTGGAACACTAAAAATGCAACTTTGTATAATTTCTATGTAACCATTATCATTGGTAAGTACTCATGTGCCCCTATAACACATGGCGAGTTATTATTTTCCCTTTTATTTTTTTAATATTTTTTTTTGTTTATTTTTGAGAAAGAGAGAAACAGAGAACAAGCAGGGGGTAGGGGCAGAGAGAGAGGAAGACATAGAATCCAAAGCACAGAGCCCAAGGGACATGGGGCTCAAACTTACGAAGTGTGAGATCATGACCTGAGCTGAAGTCAGATACTTAACCAACTGAACCACTCAGGCACCCCTCCCTTTAATTTTTTAATTCAATTTTATGAAGGAGTCTAGGCCACAGTGTCCATTCTGTACTTCAAATTGTTTCTAGTAGAGTTGTCAGCCTCATTTGCTTTTTTATAATGCCCCTGAGCTGTCAATTCCATTAGTGTTAAAGGAGGGGGCAATATAGAGGAAGAAGTCACAGCATCTAATTTCTACAGTCTTGTGGAGTCTGTAAAGTTACTTTGTGTCTCAAGGATTCTTTTTGTTTGTGTTATTTTCTACTTTTATGGTAATCTGTGCCTACCATTAATAATTTACAGGACATATAAGTTGGACCAATAGAGCAATATGTATCCAGTGATAGTCTTCTTTTTGCTCTGGTTCTTAATAGTACAAGAAATGAGTTTTCTTGGTGTAGTGGCCAACTCTACTGTCAAGAGTTCTTGGCCAATTTCCAGGTCAGGGCCTATTAAATGAAGCTTCTGAGAAGCCAGAAGATTTAAATACCCCAGAGTGAAATGCAGTAGCTCTATTCAAGTAGACATCAGCAAAGGTGACAGAACTTTCATAGTCCCATTAACAATTCCTGAGTTCTCAGCAAATGTTGATGAGTTAATTCAATCACCCTGGTTAAAACAAATGGAGCTTAGATTCTGTTGGTTTTTCTTCTTCATCCACAAGACTTTAACTTGCTTTTTTATTTGTAATGGAAGATATTAAGTAGGAAAGAGGGCTTTGGAATTGTACTAGTTTGGTTCATATTCTAGCCCCACTACATATTAGTTGCTTTAGGGAGATTAAACTCTCTGAGTTTTAGAGATTTTTTTTCCCAACAAAGTAGGAAAATACAGCCTATCGCATAGAGGTCTTATAGAAATTGATATGAATTAATGAAATATGCTTAATACAGTGCCTAGCATACACATTGCTCTAGTAAATGGTGGTTATTATTCAGCAAAATGCCAAATATTGATGTAGGTGAAGGTGCATGCCTTTTTTTACTCACTATTTCCTAATCTTTTTTTATTGTTTTCATCTAAACTACAACAGATGCTTACCTATCTGCTCATTCTCTTACCCTACGACTTCCACATCCATCTCTTCCCCCAGGTGTCTGATGGAGCCCTGTATTTTCCACTCTGGCCTCGCTTTTCTTGTTGGTGTGCTATTTTTTAGAACATCTTGACTCCATTGTTATCAAAATATAACTTACTTTTTATTTGGATTCCATTGCTTTACTTCCATATCCTGTATATTTTATAGTAAACGTACCAACCAAAAGTGGTGGATAAAAATGACAATGACTTTCAGGTAACATACTGGGGAAAAGATCCCATCTTTAGGAGTGAGTCCAAAGTGGAAACTATCATCACAATAGCAAGTCCATGTGGAACATTGTGGGGTGGCACATCCTGATTTTCTTCAACTTCACACGACATCATATAGATAGATGGCCACCCAAGCACTTATTGACTCAGCCAGTTCTATTTTCATGGTATGCTCACCATAATCTCACAAATGATGTTAGTTTAAACTGTGCATCTCCTTAAAAATGCAGACTACTGGGGCACCTGGGTGACTCAGTTGGTTGAGTGTCCAACTTCAGCTCAGGTCATGATCTCACAGCTCGTGGGTTTGAGCCTCACAGTGGGCTCTGTGCTGACAGCTCAGAGCCTGGGACCTGCTTCAGGTTCTGTGTCTCCCTCTCTCTCTGCCTCTAACCCACTCGCATTCTGTCTCTGTCTCTTTCAAAAAGAAATAAAACATTTAAAAAAAAAACTTTTTTAAATGCAGACTACTAAGCTCTCTTTCCAAACCTGTCTCTGCATCACCAACAACCATCCCAAGTGATTGTTATGCAGTTTAAAATTTAAGGACTCCACTAGTGTATCCTTAGACATACATGTCATACAACAAGCAATAATGTTCTTACAAATAACATTTACCAGATTTTCAATAAGGCCTGCATAATGAGTCATAAATTATGTCTTGGAAGCAAATGGAATCCTTTTCCCTTAGGTGAAAGAAATTGCTAAGCCTCCTGCTGTTTTACTTTGACCAATTCTGGAAACTGGGTTATATATATATATTTTATATATATATATATAT
Organism: Neofelis nebulosa; assembly: GCF_028018385.1. Lineage (NCBI taxonomy): Eukaryota > Metazoa > Chordata > Mammalia > Carnivora > Felidae > Neofelis > Neofelis nebulosa. Next base: position 71,626,693 of record NC_080785.1, on the reverse strand, counting down.
ATATATAATGTATGTGTGTATATATATATATTATATATATAATGTATGTGTGTATATATATATATATATATATTTTTTTTTTTTTTTTTTTTTTTTTTTTTACACATGTTTTGTCCATTACATATGTTGCAAGTATCTTCTCCAAGTGTATGGCTAAAGTGTGCTCTTGGTTTTTGGGGTAGGTTCCCGTGGTTCATCGCTTATGTACAATACCCAGTGCTCATCCCAACAAGTGGCCTCCTCAATGCCCATCACCCATTTTCCCCTCTCCACCCCCCCCATCAACCCTCAGATTGTTCTCTGTATTTAAGAGTTTCTTATGGTTTGCCTCCCTCCCTCTCTGTTTGTAACTTTCTTTTCCCCCTACCCTTCCCCATGGTCTTCTGTTAAGTTTCTCAAGATCCACATGTGAGTAAAAACATATGATATCTGTCTTTCTCTGACTGATTTATTTCACTCAGCATAATACCTTCCAGTTCCATCCATGTTGCTGCAAATGGCATGATTTCATTCTTTCTCATTGCCAAGTAGTATTCCATTGTATATATAAGCCACATCTTCTTTATCCACTCATCAGTCGATGGACATTGAGGTTCTTTCCATAGTTTGGCTATTTTTGAAAGCACTGCTGTAAACATTGGGGTACCCGTGCCCCTATGCATAGGCACTCCTGTATCCTTTGGATAAATTCCTAGTAGTACTATTGCTGGGTCGTAGGGTAGTTCTATTTTAATTTTTGAAGAACCTCCACACTGTTTTCCAGAGTGGCTGTACCAGTTTGCATTCCCACCAACAGTGCAAGAGGGTTCCCTTTTCTCCACATTTTTGCCATCATCTGTTGTTTCCTGGGTTATTAATTTTAGCCACTCTGACTGGTATGAGGTGGTATCTCAGTGTGATTTAGATTTGCATTTCCCTGATGAGTGATATTGAGCATCTTTTCATGTGTCTGTTGGCCATCTGGATTATTCTTTGGAAAAGTGTCTATTCATGTCTTCTGCCCATTTCTTCACTGCATTATTTGTTTTTTGGGTGTGAAGTTTGGTGAGTTCTTTATAGATTTTGGATACTAATCCTTTTTTCGATATGTCATTTGCAAATATCTTTTCCCATTCCATCAGTTGCCTTTTAGTTTTGTTGATTGTTTCCTTTGCAGTGAAGAAGATTTTATCTTGATGAGGTCCCAATAGTTCATTTTGCTTTTAATTCCCTTATCTTTGGAGACATGTTAAGCAAGAAATCGCTGCAGCTGTGGTCAAAGAGGTTGTTGCCTGCTTTCTCCTTCAGGGTTTTGATAGTTTCCTGTCTCACATTTAGGTCTTTAATCCATTTTGAGTTTATTTTTGTGTATGGTGTAAGAAAGTGGTCTAGTTTCATTCTTCTGCATGTTGCTGTCCAGTTCTCACAGCACCATTTGCTAAAGAGACTGTCTTTTTTCCATTTGATGCTCTTTCCTGCTTTGTCAAAGATTAGTTGGCCATACATTTGTGGGTCCACTTCTGGGTTCTCTATTCTATTCCATTGGTCCATGTGTCTGTTTTTGTGCCAATACCATACTGTCTTCATGATTACAGCTTTGTAGTAGAGGCTAAAGTCTGGGATTGTGATGCCTCCCTCTTTGGTTTTCTTTTTCAATATTACTTTGGCTATTCTGGATCTTTCATGGTTCCATACAAGTTTAGGACTATTTCTTTTAGCTTTGAGAAGAATGTCGGTGCAATTTTGACTGGGATTGCATTGAATGTGTAGATTGCTTTGGGTAGTATTGACATTTTAACAATATTTATTCTTCCAATCCATGAGCATGGAATGTTTTTCCATTTCTTTGTGTCTTCAATTTTCTTCATAAATTTTCTATAGTTTTCATCATACAGATCTTTTATATCTTTGGTTAGGTTTATTCTTAGATATTTTATGGTTCTTGGTGCAACTGTAAATGAGATCAATTTATTGATTTCTCTTTCTGTTGCTTCATTATTGGTGTATAGAAACACAACTGATTTCTGTACATTGATTTTGTATCCTGTGATTTTGCTGAATTCATTTATCATTTCTAGCAGCCTTTTGGGGGGAGTCTTTTGGGTTTTCCATGTAGAGTATCATGTCATCCAAGAAAAGTGAAAGTTTGACTTCTTTGCCAATTTTGATGCCTTTTATTTCATTTAGTTGTCTGCTGATGCTAGGACTTCCAACACTATGTTATACAACAGTGGTGAGAATGGACATCCCTGTCGTGTTCCTGATCTCAGGGGGAAAGCTCTCAGTTTTTCCCCATTGAGGATGATATTAGCTGTGGGCTTTTCATATATAGCTTTTATGATGTTTAGGTATGTTCCTTCTATCCCGACTTTCTTGAAGGTTTTTATTAAGTATGGATGCTGTATTTTGTCAAATGCTTTTTCTGCATCTATTGACAGGATCATATGGTTCTTATCCTTTCTTTTATTAACATGATGTATCACATTGATTGATTTGCAAATATTGAACCAGCCCTGCAGACCAGGAATTAATCCCACTTGATCATGGTGAATAATTCTTTTTATATGCTATTGAATTCGATTTGCCAGTATCTTGTTGAGAATTTTTGCATCCATGTCCATCAGGAATATTGGCCTGTAATTCTCCTTTTTTGTGGGGTCTCTGCCTGGTTTGGGAATCAAGGTAATGCTGGCATGGAAACTGGGGTTATAAATGGAACCAAGCTGAGTTCTCTTCTGAGACATATTAGCATCCCCTGGAGAGCTCTTAAAAATCCTAATGCTCAGGCCACACTCAGGAACAATGAAGTCAAGACCTTTTGGAGTAGGACCCAAGTATTTTTTAAAAGCTCCTCAAGGGATTACAACATGTAACCACGTTTAAGAATCCCCATTTGCTAGAGTCCTGATTCTCAACCCTTGGCTGCATATTAGAATCATAGGTCATAGGGATAGTTCACAAAAACAGCTACCTGGAGATCCATTTCCAGAAACTCTCACTGAATTGTTCTAAGGTTACCCAGTTTATACAATGGGCAGCCAGGGTTGAGAGCAAAGATATTAGAGCCATAATCTAAACTGGGAATGAGGAAGGGTAGTAAGGAAGAAAACTTAACTTTCAGATTTGACACAGAGAAGAAAAGGAAAGAGGCAAGGGAGGATTAAATTTAGAGTTTCAGAGCAGGAAAGAGCCTAGTTTCCATCAAATGACCCAGCATAAGCACGGTAATAGAGAAGTAAGCTAGTATTTCAAGCACTCTAATCCTGAATGCACAGCCCTGGGAGAGGTTGTTTCTATTTGAAAGGCTAAGCAATTCTATACTCTAGACTTGAGAGAGGCAGCTATTCTAACTACTATCAACACAGGTATGTTTAAAAATAGCATAAGAAATACCAGAAATTTTTCATTGGTGTCCAAGACATGTGGTTGGCTAGGAAGACTATGTAGACCCTCCTGCCCCTGCATGAACAGGGTTTTAAATTTACCAGATCAATGGTCTGTACCCTTGGTACTCAAAGTGTAGTCTAGACTATCAGCACCAGCAACAGGAGGTTTTTTAATTAGAAATGTACGATCTCAGGCCCCATTCTAGATCTACTGATGGTAGATTTAGGTTTTTAACAAGATATGCATTTGAACAAGATTTGTATACACTTTAAAGTTTGAAATGCAGTGAATGGCATCCTAGATTTAATATTTGGAACTAGTTCCATATTCAACCATGTAACTTAAGAATTTGTCCTCTCCCTCCTAAAATGTTAGTTGGATCCTGCTGCTATAATATTGTACAGTATCCCAAAATGAAACTTCCATACAAGGAGCTTGTTGGAGTCCCTAAAAGTACAGAACAGAGAATTGGAACTTCCATGAGGTCACAGAACACCTTGTGTTTGCTTCCTGATAAGTGTGCGCATGTGTGGAGGAATGTTGTCTGAGATTTCCTTCATTGTAATACGTCTCACCTAATCGATTGTGCTAGTTTTTCCTTCTAAATATTGGTGGCTACATATAGTAGCTATTTAAAAAAATGTTCTGATTAACCATAAATGATAAAATCAAGTCAAGTTGGTCACAAGACTAGTCCAATCTCTACATTTGATGGATTAGAATATTGGGGTCCAAAGACTCTAGGGACTTATTCAGGATCTGTTGATTAATGATAGCTACGACTAGAACTCAAAACTTTGCACTCTAAAGTTTAGCCTTTTTTTTTTTTTTAACTTCTACTGAAAGAGGACTTCTAGGACCTCAAACTTTCTACCTGGGTTCTTCTTTCTAGCTTGTCTCTAGGCTCAGGTGGAATACCCTGAGGGCAAAGCATCCCCTGAGGGGAACTGAAACTAGCCCCTCAAGCAATAAAGACTACCTTGAACTAGCAAGACCCCACCCATAATGGACTCTAAGACAATGATGGATTTGACCTTCACTGCCTACCTGCACTTACCCACCCACTTTTGCCCCCCATTTTCCTTGTATAAACCTGGAGGTATTTTGGGGATGTTGGAGACAGTATCTGAGACATTAGTCCACTGACTTTCCAGTGTTGGGCTCATTGATATAAGTTCCTTTCTTGTTTCAACACCACTCATTTCTCTGCCTTTGGGTTTTGTCAGCAGTAAGTGTTCAAACCTGTTGGAGACCCCTGAAGGTAGGTGCTCTTGCACCCTTTCACCCCTGCACCCTGGCTATAATGCCACCCTATTTCTTTAGAAAACCACTATGTCCTTTTCTATTTGCCTAGGATTAGAGGAATGGAAACAAAATTGAGGGAATGAAAGCCATGGTCATCACACTGAAAAAAAGCAACCTCAGGATCACTTGCTCAAGCATCTCTTATAGATAAGCTGACCAGAGGCCACTATAAGATATGCTTTAAGATAAATGAAGGGCTTCTTCAGATGCCTGGGTGGCTCAGTTGGTTAAGTGTCCAACTCTTGATCTTGGCTCAGGTCTTGGCTCTTGATCTTGCAGTTCATGGGTTTGAGCCCCACATCTGGCTCGTGCTGACAGTGCAGAGCCTGCTTGGGATTCTGTCTCTCCTTCTCTCTGCCTCTCCCCATGCTCTCTCTCTCAAAATTAATAAACTTAAAAAAAAAAGATCAAAAAGGGCTTCCTCCTTATATATAACTATATAAGCATAGTCATATTAATGTCACATCTCAAGAATCATTTCATGGCACTTTTAAATCTGTAAGAAAAAGTTGTTGGCTAGCTAATATGTCACGAATAATTGTTTTGTGTTAAAAGAGAATTCTCAGAAGAAAGTAAAATGATGACTGTCATAAAGATATAAAAAATAGTTCTCATATAGTGTTAAAGATTTTATTTTACTGATTAATAAATGAGAGAACCAGAAAGATGTTAAAACTGGTTCAAAGGAAAAGTCAAAAAGCACATATTTATATGAAATAAAGGAATTAGGTTAGAAAGGAAGGCAAAACTGGTTTTTCTACAGGAGTTACAGAAGTGCAAACAAAACTCTACTGGACAACAGAGTTTGCATTTAAACTGTTCATTATCTGCAATTTAAAAAGAGGGGTAAAATAGCCAAAGACAATGAACAGGGTTATTATTAGACAACCTAGAAGGTTGTATTATAGACAATGCATAGTTTTTGTTGAAGTACAAAATATTTTTTTCTGCAGCTGATTAAATAACTCATTATTCCTTATTTTTTCATAGCTATTACAATGAATATGTGGTAATTTCCCATAAAAATAATCCACAATTATGAAACATGATCACTACCTAACACTACAAAAAAGCAGACTCCAAATGGATGAAAGACCTAAATGTGAAAAGTAAAACAATCAAGTTAAAAAAAGATAATATAAGAGAATCTCTTTGTGGTATTGAGATAAGGAAGGATTTCTTAAAGAAGACCCAAAAGGCATAGATTGCAGGGCAAAAAAAGAGATGAATATGAGTACGTTAAAATTAAAGATCAAAGTTAGAGACTTGACATATTGGGACATATGATATTTACAATGTCTAGAACCAGAAAGGGCCTAATATGTAATGTTGTAGGAACTCCTGCATATTGACAAGGAAAAAGCATGAACCCCAGTAAAATAACAGACCAAGAATTTTATGCAAGACTTTCTTTCATTATAACATACCACTTGGTCCCAAGGTCTAGCCACTTGCCTTTAATTGATGAGAACCACTAATATTTTTTAAAATGAATTCAATAATTGTTGAATGGCCAACTAGGCTTAGTTGGCAACAACAGTCAAAAGTTGCTGTGATGAAACACCAGCCTGGAAAGTTTTGACATTGGAGAAGAGGAAGTCAAGAAATGAAACACTGCATTAAGAGATTCCGCTGGGGAAAGGAAATGTTTGTGGCTGGAAAAAACAAGGTGACTAGTTTCCAAGGTGCCTTGGGAGTTGAAGACCATTAACAGAACCAGCCAGACATTTATGTTGATGAACTAAAGACACAGTTTGCCATCTGGACTGGTCTATTACTGCTTCTCACTCCCTCTACTCATCAACCTTAAACTTGAGAAGCTACTGCACTTACAGACTTACGGACTAAGAAAACCAAGTCTAAAATTGTGCGTATGCATCTATGTACTTATATTTGTGGATTTGATCATTTGTGTAAGTTTAGTATACTCATACATGATATAGTTTGCTTTATGCGATAAACATAAATACTCAGGAGAAATAGAGCTAAATTAAAATCTGTATTTTGATAAGTGCCTATTGAGTATATATGTCTAAGAATAGGTGTATCACAAAGATCAGAGAAAGTATACTAACTAAACAACTAATGATTTGAGGGCTCCTGGCTGGTTCAGTTGGTAGTGCATGTAACTCTTGATCTCAGGGCCATGAGTTCAAGCCCCACATTGGGCGTGGAGCCTACTTAAAAAAAATTAATGACTTGGTACAATTTATGGGTGACAGTTCCTAGTGTTTAGCATGATGCCTCATATATGGTAAATGTTTTGCAAGTCATTGTTGACCGAAAGGGCATAAATATGAGTATTCTACATCCTGATTAAATACATTTATTGTCAATGAATGAATTATTACCCCAAAAAACTACTCATTATCTTATTACTAAATTATTCTCAGAAAGAAAGATTTAAGAGCAACCAGTATTAAATGTAAGTCATCATTTGGGGTAGATATTTGCCAATATTTGATAAACTTATATCTAATGATATAGCATTGATCCTATATAGGAGATTAACTTTATATACATAGGAGGTCTATTTTGCAACTACTTCATCTTGGAAGTTTCACTAGAATATTGTATTTTTAAAAATCCAATATTTTATGGGTGCTTTATTGAGTTATTTTATGTGTCATTTCCTATAAATATTCTCCAGGCAAAAATAATTATGGTAATGTACTGTTGCTCTCCAAAGTAGGACACTGAGGTCTCCCTCATACATTTATCTAAGTACTAAGAAGATCCAGAATTACTTTTGGAAGAAAATCTTGGCTGTGTCTAAAAATTGATTCTTGGCCCAACTCTGTTGGAAGTACTGTGGCCCTCTATTCAAATATGTGCCTCCTTGGTGGCCTTAATTTTTATAAGAAGGAATCTTCCTACTTCAACAATCAGTTGATTGTCAGAGCATATCAGTCTGTTTTTATTTGGCAAAATACAAGATGTTCATTTCAAAATCCTACCAAAGAATATGTCTTAGACTAGTTATTGCCCAATTCTTACAATCCCTGTAGGGAGAAAAACTATTGGAAGGTTGGTAGGAATTTTTCAAGTACATTTCTTCATTTGTATTAATCAAACCTTTTTATTTTCTGGGTTTTGACATCTGGAGCGCTGCTGACCCTGGAGGGACTGCTTCTTCCAAGCCACTGCCTAGAGATTATCATTAACAATGTACCTGTGAGAGCACCTTTCAAAAGCAAACCAACCAACCCAGAGCCCATACCCAGAAAGGTCCCCTTTACTGGGCTTTCACACCCAGGGCCACTATTCCCCTGCCCTAATCACCTGAAGGCCAGGTATCAGGCAGCTAGAGACAGTCTTTATACCCCAGAGACTGCTGAGATTATTCAAACTAGCCAATCCTAAACCTGCTTACCTTTTCACCTGTTCTTCCCACAGAAAACATAGAGCCTCTTACCATGTTTCTCTCTCATTCCATCTGCTTCCTGACTGGTGCTTCCCTGTGTGGTCCTGTGTGGCATGGTGTGCCCCCTTCCTTGCTGTGAATCACAAACCATCTTTACAGTGGCAATCACTTCCTGATTTGTTGATTTCACCAAACCTGAATAATAATAAACCTATATTTTGAAACACCTTTGGAGCAGACTGGACATTCACAATTAAGCCAAGTCTCAAATCTAACTGTTTGAATCTCTCAGTGACTGGCTTTTATTGAATAATCTTTTACACTCACACCATCCACCTATGTCTCAGGATTTTAAAGGAAGTAACAGTGCAAATCATGTTAATAAAAGTGAAGTTGTTGCTGACGACACAACCCACTATTGCCAAACAATGGCAATGTATAAATTTATACAAAAGGAATATAGTCTCAAACATACTGTAAATCTTATATTTTTTTTTTTAATTTTTTTTTTTCAACATTTTTTATTTTTGGGACAGAGAGAGACAGAGCATGAACGGGGGAGGGGCAGAGAGAGAGGGAGACACAGAATCGGAAACAGGCTCCAGGCTCCGAGCCATCCGCCCAGAGCCTGACGCGGGGCTCAAACTCACGGACCGCGAGATCGTGACCTGGCTGAAGTCGGACGCTTAACCGACTGCGCCACCCAGGCGCCCCTAAATCTTATATTTTAATTTGAGCCATATATTGCTTAAAATTTACTGAAATGTATATGCACAAATATATTTTCTTACTGAAAAAATATTCTTTTTGATAATATATGGATTGTATCCAATGATGAATGAGTTGGAACTGGGTTCTATTGGCTTGAGAGCTGACTGTTAAATTTTCAGGAATTATATGTTGGTAGTTTGAAACTAGCCATGGTTGGAATAATGACACCATGGAAATTGGCAAATACCGCAATCCCCCGGGCCCCCCTAATCCCTGTGCAAAGCCTGTTGTTAAGCATTATCAGTACACCATTGACATGGTAACCTGTTTTCTCACATTTGTTTTATAAACGAGTGTATACTGGGGCACCTGTGTGGCTCAGTTGGTTGGTTAAGTGTCCAACTCTTGATTTCAGCTCAGGTCATGATCTCACGGTTTGTGGGTTTGAGCCCCACCCACATCAGGCTCTGCACTTACAGTGCACTTACAACTCGGGATTCTCTTTTTCTCTCTCTCTCTCTCTACCACTCTCTCCATTCACCCTCTCCCTCTCTCTATCTCAAAAATAAATTAACATTAAAAAAATCTGTTTAAAAAAGCTAGTATACACCTAAATATACAGGAAAAGTTTTAACACATTTAGAATTTTAGTCTAGTTTACAAGAAATATTTAAAAATTTTTAATATTTAATGAAACTAAATGTAAAGTTTCAGGCCAATAACCAAGCTGCCTGATATGCATTAGACCTATAAAATGTATTATTAATTTGCTTTTCAAAAAAGTAAATAAATGCAACTTGATTCCTTAGGTTAAAGTCAAACAGTGAAATGAACATGTATTTGGCATTTATAGATGTTCAAATTTAACTAGATACACAGTTCCTACTGTTATTTTCTGGTAAGAATGATGAGAGAAAGAGTCTCAAGATAGGGAGAGGTAAGGCCCAATGACATAAGAACTCCAGAGTTCAACATGATCGGAGACCTCTGTGGCTCAAGTTTAGGGGATTAACTTTATGGAAGAAATACCAGAGAACTGACAATATCTCATTCATCAGAGTAAAGATAAATCTGAGTTTATTCGACCAGCTGAAATTGAAAGGGCGGGCCTACGCCGGCCGACTCCATCTTGTTCTGTGTTCTCCACCTTGAGTGACTATGTCCCCGACATGACCCCTTTTCCGGGAAAATCACAGAAACCTCAGACCGCGCCTCCTCCCCTTGAGTAACCTCCCGCTCACCCGTTCAAACTTCCTGATCAAAACACGCCCAGCGACCTGCGTAACAGGACTCCGACCCTTCCCCAGCCAGTCGGCCGAGGCCACGACCCTTCCCCAGCCAATCGGCTGAGGCCACAGCCATTACCTCACCAACTGCCCCTAGACCCCTATAAAACCTTTGTGCTTTTGAAACTCGCTCTCTCTCCCTGGTATCTCACCGCTGCGTCGGTGCAGGTAGGGGATTGAGCTCGAGCTAGCTCGAATAAAGGTTCTTTTGCTTTTGCATCGGACTCGGCTCCCTGGTGGTCTTTGGGGATCACGAATTCTGGGCATAACAAAATCATTCCTTATGAGACTGGACACAGTGTCTCCACCTAATCCACTACCCTGAAGAGGAATCAGAATCAAAATGGCATCTGGATTTATGAGGAAATAGTTGTTTGACGTTTTGTTCTGCATTAGTGTAGTCAGACCTGAAATTACAAGTACAAAAGTCAAGGTTACAAGAGCTTAAGCATTTATATACTTGCAAAGTATTTGGAACTTAGGTTTTATAACCCAGCTGTGTAATAAAGTCCCTGAAAAGTAAGGAAGTAATTTCCATACCTTCTGAGGCATTTGTGAAGCTAGAAATGTGGAACCTGGCAAAATACACTTGTGTATGAATTACCTTCTCCTGCCAATTAACCTTGATTTTGATGATTCTCCAGGGACTGTCATACATGTAAAATTGGTTTTCTTTGTTATAGGTTCACCTTGCAGACAGAATCACACTTCTTTCTATTGGGGTCAAAAAGACATAACATAAATTTATTATCAGCTTTTAAAAATTGTGCAATGCAGTAGTATTAACTACATACACATTGTGGTGCAACAGAACTCTAGAACTTTTTCATTTTGTAAAACTGAAACTCTGTCCATTGAACCATTCCTCTTTTGCCTCTCCTCCCCAGCTCCTGGCAACCATTATTCTACTCTCTTTGTTTCTAAGAGTTTGACTATTTCAGATACCTCCTATGGGTAGAATCATGCAGCATTTATCATTTTGTGACTGGCTTATTTCACTTAGCATAATGCAATCAAGGTTGTAGCAGATGACAAGATTTCCTTCTTTTTATTATTTTTTTAATGTTTATTTATTTCTGAGACAGAGAGACAGAGCATGAGTGGGGGAGGGGCAGAGAGAGAGGGAGACACAGAATCCGAAGCAGGCTCCATACTATGAGCTGTCAGCACAGAGTCCTACTCGGGGCTCGAACTCACAAACCATGAGTTCATGACCTGAGCAGAAGTCGGTCGCTCAACTGACTGAGCCACCCAGGCGCCCCTGTTTCCTTCTTTTTAAAGGCTGAGCGTTGTACGCATATAACACATTTTATCCATCCATTCTTCTGTTGATAGACATTTAGGTTGTTTCCACATCTTGGCTATTATGAATAACACTGCAACGAACATTGGTGTGCAAATATCTCTTCAAGATTCTATTTTCAATTATTTTGGGTAAATACCCAGAAGTGGGATTACCGAAAGATTTGGTAATTCTATCTAAAAATTTTTGAGGGTCAACAATAGCCAAACTATGGAGAGAGCCAAAATGTTCATTGACTGATGGACAAAGAAGATGTGGTATATATATAAAATGGAGTATTACTCAGCTGCCAAAAAAGATGAAAGCTTGCTATTTGCCATGACATGGCAGCTAGAATGTATTATGCTAAGCGAAATAAATCAATCAGAGAAAGAAAAATACCATGTGATTTCACTCATATGTGGAATTTAAGAAACAAAACAGATGAGCATATGGGAAGTGGGGAAGGGGGGAAGAGAAGAGACAGAAACCAACCACACGAGACTCTTAATGATAGAGGACAAACTATGGGTTGACAGAGGGAGAGGGGTGGGAGATAGGCTAGATAGGTGATGGTTACTAAGGAGGGCACTTGTTATGATGAGCACTGGGTGTTGTATGTAAGTGATAAATCACTGAATTCTACTCCAGAAGCCAATATCCCACTGTATGTTAACTAAAATTTAAATTTAAAAAATAATAAATTTTTCCTATAGTTACATAATAATAAAAAAACTATCTTTGAGAAGCCTCCATACTGTTTTCCATAGTGGCTGTGCCAATTTATGTTCCCACCAACTGTGCACAAGGGTTTCAATTTCTTCACATCCTCATTGCCAGTGCGAATTTTCTTGTTTTTGATTTTGTTTTGATAATAGCCATTCTAATTGGCATGAGGTGATATCTCATTTCAGTTTTGATTTGCATTTCCCTGATGATTAGTGATATTGAGCATCTTTTAATATGCTCGCTGGTCATTTGTATATCTTCTTTGGAGAAATGTCTGAGTCATTTGTTCCTCTTAAAATTAATTATTATTATTTTTTGTTATTGAGTTGTAGGAGTTCTTTACATATTCTGGATAGTAACCTCTTGTCAAATGCATGGTTTGCAAATATTTTCTCCAATTTTGTAGGTTGCCTTTTCACTCTGTTGTTTCCTTTGCTTCACGAAACTTTCCAGTTAATACATTTATATCTGCCTGCTTTTGCTTTTGTCACCTGTGTTTTTGGTTTCATATCCAATAAATCATTGCCAATTCCAATGTCATGAAATGTTTCCCATATGTTTTCTTCTAGGAGTTTTATAGATTCAGGTCTTACATTTAGGTCTTTAATCCATTGAGTTCATTTTTGTATATGGTGTAACATAAGGGTCCAACTTCCTTCTTTTGCAGCTTTATATTCTATTTTCCCCACACCATTAATTAGAGAAACTGTCCTTTCCCTCTTGTATAGCCTTGGCACTTTCATTGATGATCATTTGGTCATATGTGTAAGAGCTTATTTCTGGGTTCTCTATTCTGTCCTATTGGTCTATATATCTTCTTGCCAGTATCATAGTATTTTGATTACTATAGCTTCATAATATGTTTTAAAATCAGAAGGTGTGAGGCCTCCAGCTTTGCTTTTCTTTCTCAAGATGAAATCACACTATAAAAATTTTTTTAAAGTTTTTATTTATTTATTTTGAGAGAGAGAGAGAGGGAGAGAGAGCACAAGTGGGGGGAGGGTCAGAGAGAAGGAGAGACAGAATCTCAAGGAGGCTCCGCACCATCAGCACTAAGCCCAATGTAGGGCTTGAACTCACGAGTCGTGAGATCATGACCTGAGCTGAGATCAAGAGTAGGACGCTTGACCCACTGCACCACCCAGGTGCCCCTTAAAAAAATTTTTTTTAAAGTTTTTATTTATGGAGTCACACTTACAATAAGGAAAATGAAACAATGAAAATTGACTAGGAGACAATCACACTTTTAACAATGAAAACTGGCTTTGAGATAATACTCTGTGTTAGCCTCTTATACATTTTTATCCAGTGTGGTAAGGTCAAAAAGAATTTTTAAGCAAGGAATAGTTAACTTTAGCTTAAGTCACAGATTCTGTAAATTTCAACACAGAATGAAATTATTGATCTAATGTTTTGATACTTTGATGAAACACATTTTTTATTTCCAATTTTGTTTATTTATGGTGTATAGGCTCTCATATAACTGTGGAATTTAAATTATTCCACTTAGTTTTAGCTTACCAATTCCTTTTTATTTTAATTTTTTTAATGTTTATTTATTTGGGAGAGAGAGCATGAGCAAGGGAGGGGCAGAGAGAGAGAGAGAGAGAGAGAGAGAGAGAGAGACTTAGAATCTGAAACAGGCTCCAGGCTCTGAGCTGTCAGCACAGAGCCCAATGTGGGGCTCGAACCCACAAACTGTGAGATCATGACCTGAGCCAAAGTGGGATGCTTACCCAAATGAGCCACCCAGGTGCCCCATAGCTTAGCAATTCTTAAGCTATAATAAGAATTAGCCCTGGCTGACATATCTAGTACCTTAAGAGAACCATTCAGTGAAAGACAATAGCATTAAGCAATAAAATAACTCAGTTTGAAATATGGAGATCATACTAAATCTAGGCAGTTGATTGGGGGGCTGTGGAGTTCATTATAGATTAGCCAAAGAGTTTTTCTTACAGCTTTAATATAGATAGATACATAGATAGGTAGATAGATAGATCTATCCACACACACAGATATAATATACATACATTTGGCCCATCTAAAGTGTACAAATCGATGTGTTTTAGTATATTCACAAGATTGTGCAACCACCACCCAAAGTTTAGAACACTTTTTTTTTTTAAACGTTTATTTATTTTTGAGACAGAGAGAGACAGAACATGAACAGGGGAGGGTCAGAGAGAGAGGGAGACACAGAATCTGAAGCAGGCTCCAGGCTCTGAGCTGTCAGCACAGAGCCCCACACGGGGCTCAAACTCAGGAACTGTGAGATCATGACCTGGGCCGAAGTCGGATGCTTAACCGACTGAGCCACCCAGATGCCCCTAGAACACTTTTTAATCCCCTAAAAGAAACTCCATACACATTAGCTGTCCCAGCTCCATACCTCTAGTCCCAGCCTTAAGCAAGAGCTAGTCTAATTTCTGTCTACAGATTTACCTATTCTGACATTTTGTGTAAATGGAATCATACAGTATGTGGCCGTTTGTAATCAACTTCTTTAATTTTGCTTAATGTTTGCAAGCTTTATTCATGTTATAGCATGCATCGGTACTTCATTTCTTTTTGTTGCCAAATATATTCCATTGTATAGGTATGCAATATTTTATTTATTCATCATTTGATGGACACTTGTGTTGCTTTCCTTCTTTGGCTATTTGTTAATAATGCTGTTACAAACATTTCTGTGTATAGGCCAAAGATTGCTAATGTAAGTGTTTGAAAATAAAGAAGGGAAACCTTGTGGATGTCTGACATTGTAAAAAGAACATTATGCTTCAACAGAAAACTATGCATTGCTTAGATCACATTCCTTCAGGGATCTGATTCTGGTTTCTCATTGTCTTTGAGCTATTTTACAACTCTTTAAAGTATGGGTAGCTGATAGCAATGCAAAATAATTCCCATCTCTAGACCTACCACTTTTGTTTTCATGTATGCATGAATTTCCGTATTTCTGATCTATATATGTGTGTTTTTTAAAAATACTCTCCCTTGAACTGGTTGTAATATCTTGCCAGTTTCCTCATTAACGAATGAAAATCGTGAACATGTTTTTATTTTTAAATCTGCATGGGAGTCATGATTTTACCTGTTTAAAAAAGTTCTTCAACAACATGCTCAATATTTGTCTGCCTCCAAAACTTCTGCATTTTCTGATGGAATTAGAGGTTCAGTGGCTCTGAGAAGTATTCACCAGTTGGTCCAAAAAATTCTGAAATCTCAACAAAGGTAGCTAACATATCACTGTACTCTCAGATTTAAATACATTCTTTTTTTTTTTTTTTAAGTTTATTTCTTTTGAGAGAGAGAGAGAAAGAGACAGAGAGAACGCAAGCAGGGTAGGGGCAGAGAGGGAGAGAGAGAATCTTAAGCAGGCTCTGCACTGTCAGCACAGAGCCCAATGTAAGGCTCAAACTCATGAACTGCGAGATCATGACCTGAACCGAAATCAAGAGATGGACACTCAATTGACTGAGCCCCCCAGGTGCCCCTCAAATTTAAATGCATTCTAAGAGATTAAAATTTTCATGGATAGTTTTGAAGTTAGAGGAAAGTTTTGAGCAGAAGGACTCAAGGAGACCTCATAATTCTTAGAAATGTTGAGTACCACATTTATAAATTTTTCTAGCCTGCTTGAATCAGTGTAGAGAGCCAATCAAAACAGTACTTTAAGCAATGGTTGCCATTATGTTAACCAAAATAATGTTATAGCTTAACATTAAGCTAAGAGGAGAACTCCACAACCAAAAACATAGCAGAGAAGATGGTGTAGCATGGCTTCTGATACCTCCTATTCATGGTCCCAGAAGCTTCCCCACATAGATGACAACCCTCTATACTGTGGTCACCAAATAGTGATTCAAGAATAAGAACTGTAGGGACACGCTAGACATTAGCAACTTATTAGATTCTAATATCAGTTATATCATCTAGTGTTTCCCAAACATCCATCCTCAGTCCAGCTGTACAACAGAATCACCTTTGGGACATTTTGGAATTTACTAGATTCCACCCCAGAGATTCTTATTAGGAGGACTGGCATAGGATCCAGGTGTTTGAATCTGATCAAGCTCTCTAGGTGATTCCGATTTTCACACAAGGTTTGGATATAGTGGATACAATACCACTAACAAAGGGAAATATTTTCTAAATATTGCAATATAATTTATGTGTTTTCTTATATTATTATCCAAGCATTCTTTACCAAGCCAAGGGTAGCTAACATTTGTCTTTCATGCCTCACACTATGCCAGGGAATTAAATCCAGAGAGTCAAATTTTCTATGAGCAAAGAATATAGCAGAGTTTTATTATTTAATAAAGTTTCTAGGAGCACCTGGGTGGCTCAGTCCGTTAAGCATCCAACTTCGGCTCAGGTCATGATCTCGCGGTCCGTGAGTCCTGGTCCGTGAGTATAAGCCAGTGTTGGGCCCTGTGCTGACAGCTCAGAGCTGAAGATTGCTTCAGATTCTAGGGCTCTTTCTCTGTTCCTCCCCCGCTTGCACTCTGTCTCTGTCTCTCAAAAATGAATAAATGTTGAAAAAATTAAAAAAAAAATTCTATAAATCACATAACTGTTTTCTTTTGAACTTAACTAATATACAAGGCATTTATGTTTTTTCTTTTAATTTCTAAGTCCTACCAAGAACTATTCAAAATCAATTGTGTATCTGATTTCTGCATGGTGAGCCTAAAAGATAGTGATTTCTAAGAAACATTTTGTGTCAGTTCTGAGTGGTTTGCTTCTTGTATTTCTTAGGTTTACATCCCCAAACACATGGTTAGAATCTTGCAGAGAAGTCAAATCTTCCATAGTTGGAGAAAATTTCAGTGAAAGCAAAATAAAAGTCATTTAGTACGCATTGACCTTGTGATCAGAAAGGTTTCAGTGAGGTGACGATTATGTACAAATATTTTGGAAACTGTGTCTCTATGTAAATATGTAAATTTCTGGGTCAGCACTCATCTGAGAGTATCTCAGTGTCAATTTTAATCTTAGTGCTAGATTTTTAAAGGTGCACTGGCTTTCAGAAAATAAAGCTACATCACATAATAACTATTTATACACCTAAATGCCTCATTTGGCCTTGGTCCAACTCTACTCTGGGTGAGCATGTGGTAGTCTGTCATTTGGTTGTGTGTCGTTGGCTTTGCTTAATCTCTGAGGCTCTTGAGATGAGCTCAACTTATGAATTTGCAAAATATGTATACTTGGCTAAATTGTATCATAGTACATTGTACTTAAATACATGTAATTTATTATAAGAAAATTATTCAGGCAGTCTTCACAAAATCATGGCAGAGTAGCTTGTTAAATTCTAGAGAAATGCAAAAATTCTTTTAAAATCCTTGAAACTTGGTTCCCTTCCCTTTAAAGCTACAACAGGTCAAATTTACATTCCTGGCAAAGATGATATCTTGTTTTTGTTTTGTTGAAACTGTAGTATTGAACTCCCTTCTAAAATTTTAATTAATATCAGCTCAATTTCATTTCACATTAATGTGTTTGTTTCTATTCTCAGTATCATAAAATATGAATTTCATTTCCTTTGAGGATTCAGCTAGGTGTTAGGCTGTTTTCAACTGTTCACTATGCTGTTTCTGTATTCATAAAATAAATAAGATGTTTACATTCTTATTTCAGTTTTGGTCACAATTCAATATGGGAAATAAATAGCATATTGACTTTTTGCATGGACATATACCACTGTGTCCATGGTGTCCATGGCTTTCTTTTAAAAGTAACTTGGTAGGGGTGCCTGGGCAGCTCAGTTGGTTAAGCATTGGACTTTGCCTGAGGTCATAATCTTGCAGTTCGAAGATTTGAGCCCCGCATTGGGCTCTGTGCTGACAGCTCAGAGCCTGGAGCCTGCTTAGAATTCTGTGTCTCCCTCTCTCTCTGCCCCTCCCCTGCTCACACTCTCTCTCTCTCTCTGAACAATAAACATTAAAAAAAAAAAGTAACTTGGTAAGGGAGTAAACACTTGGTTTGTAGGGCAGAGCATTATTAATGTAGAATTTAACAGTGTTTTGTTCTATTAAACAAAAATCAAGAGCAGGATTAAGACACAAGATTTTCTGGACTAACTGCTTTATTTTAACTTATACAAATACATTTTTAGAAAGCTATAGTCTTATAATTTCAGTTTGGAAGTATTTTCTTCTAACAATACCAAGAAAGCCCAGAAAGTATGTGATCCACCCATTTAGAATCTAATCAAAGACACTAGTTGAGTGAAGAAATTTGTAATGGCTTAATCAAGAAACAAAGATCAGCAACACTTCCAAATACAATTACAGTGCTGGGTACTGTCCTAGGACATGAATAAGAGTATTGGTTTCTCTAGATCTGCCCAGTGATTAGGGTAAATATTTGTTTATTATTCATCCAATTCCAAAATTAATGGTATAGAAACATGTAAGGCATTATGATATATTTTCAAACTTTATGTTAAAATAATGCTAATTGATAAAAGTCTATGCTGGACATCAGGATTATGGCTAAGAACCTATGGAAAATGTAAGAACAACGTCAGTGCAAATTTTTTATTTTTTCTAAAAGTAGATAATCAATCACAGGTGCAGTTCAAATACTAGGTTTTTTTTTAAATTTTTTTAAATGTTTATTTATTTTTGAGACAGAGACAGAGCATGAAGGGGGCGGGTCAGAGAGATAGGGAGACACAGAATCTGAAGCAGGCTCCAGGCTCTGAGCTGTCAGCAGAGAGCATGACGTGGGACTCGAACTCACAGACCGTGAGATCATGACCTGAGCCAAAGTCGGAAGCTCAACCGACTGAGCCACCCAGGTGCCCCTAGGGTTTTTTTTTTTAAGTGCAGTTTATTATAACTTGGATTTTATACCAAATGGGTCTGTAATGGACCTCCTCATGGTCTAGTTCTGTTACGAGAACTAGACTGGAAATGGAAATAAAGTCAGAGAAATTTCCTGCTTAATTGTAAACAAACTTTATTTACTTTAATAATTAATTCACCAAGACTAATGCCATGGAATAGAGAAGCTACTGACACACCTTTGTTATTCTTCGTTTCCTTTCTCCATATTTTACAATAAGAGTGTTTGGGACAACTATTTCCTCCAACAGTTGTGTGCAAAGAGCTATGCTATCATATGGCTTGAGAAATTCGCTTAGCATTTCTAAGGTAAAAGAATAGTGAATATGAATTCCAGTAAAATGTTTTCAATTTGAATTTCAATTTGACACTTTGCTAACTTCTTTCAGTGAAGGATTACGTTGCTTCTCCCTTTTTGTTTCTGTCTTGAAATATAAAGTTATTCTGAGGCAGAGTAGACAACACGTCAATCCCATGGATGCCAGAGTTAGGTGCACCCTGTGGGTGGAGGATTGGCAGATAGAGTACCACCACCAGAATCCTTCTGCCAGAGGGGCTAATCTGCTGAAAGTAAAATGGGCTTTTGTAGAAATAGATAAAGACCTCACATTTGTTTTTAACATGCATTTTATACCATTATAAAACTGAAAACTGAGAAGAATGATTGGAATAGCTATTGTTTCAAGCTTAGAAGCAGTGACAGTAATGAAAACATCCTACCAATGTAGAGTCCAATAAAACTCTTGGTTTACTGTGTTTTGTGTGGGCAACCGTAAAGTAAAAAAAGGGAAAAAAGAGAAGATGCATCACTTCGGCCTAATCACACTGTGTAAATCTATTATTCTTTATTTGTAGAACTAAGGTATTAATAGGAATCCCAAGAAGTTCTATGGTTTATTACTTGTAGCAAATAAAAGTAAGTAGCCAAACCTACCATGAGCCTACTTTTAGGCTGAAAAGCCAAGATAGTGGATGTATTATAGAATGAGAAATGGATCAAAATAATGGTATAAATTTTCAATGGCATGCTCAAGCCATGAATGTAGGTAGAAAGCAATGCTGAATCATTATCACTTTATCTAGGAAGCAATGACACCTTCTAGATAGAAAATTTATTGATTTAAGCTTAATTTTATAGTATCATAAAATCAGACTGATAATAGAGATCTCTGATGTATTCTGAACGTAAGCCTGAAGACTCTCACTATTTTACAGAAATAATATTTCACCTCTACAGTGGAGTGTGTGTGAAATATCAAAAGACTGAAATACTTACTGTAAGATAGAGGCGCCTGGGTGGCTCATTGGCTCAGGTCCTGATTTTAGGGTTCTGGGTTTGAGCCCATGACCTGCTCTGTGCTGACAGCGTTGGGCCTGCTTGGAGCCTCTGTCTCCCTCTCTCTCTCTGCCCCTCCCCTGCTTGTGCACCTC
Organism: Neofelis nebulosa; assembly: GCF_028018385.1. Lineage (NCBI taxonomy): Eukaryota > Metazoa > Chordata > Mammalia > Carnivora > Felidae > Neofelis > Neofelis nebulosa. The sequence goes on along the minus strand of NC_080785.1, from coordinate 71,606,356 downwards.
TCTTTCTCTCTCAAAAATAAATAAACATTAAAAAAAATAAAGAAAAAATACAGTACATGGTTATTTTAAATGGTGGACCTTTAAGATAACTGAATACCAACATTTACATCTGAAGGGGACAAAGCACCCTGATATTTGCAAATGTGAAATAAGCAGTTATAAACTTTTGGTAAAAAAGTTGCTTCATTATTTCATTACTATCAATACTTTCTTTCTTTCTTTCTTTCTTTCTTTCTTTCTTTCTTTCTTTCTTTCTTTTTTTTTTAAGTGTATTTATTTTGAGAGAGAACTTAGATGAGAGTGAGAGCACAAGGGGTCAGATGGTGGTGATGGCCGGGAGGGCCAGAGAGAGGAGAGACAGAATTCCACACAGGCTCCTCATGCTGTCAGCACAAAGCCCGAGGTAGGGCTCAAATTCACAAACCTTGAGATCTTGACCTGCACTGAAATCAGGGTCAGATGCTTAACCTACTGAGCCACCCAGGCACCTCTGAACACATTTTTCTTATTAGTATTGGTAAAGAAACAGTAGTAAAAGTAAAATATCCTTTTATGCTAAAGTTATGTGTAAACTTACCTATACAAATTGCTCTTCCATTACTTTGCCTATTCCATAAAGAAACTGTCGACACCTTAACTTTGCTCTATTCTTTTCTCTCTGTGACCCTCTGTTAACATACAAATTAGCCCCGGGCCTTCCTGCTTTAAGGAGTGATAGGCAGTCTTCCGGTTTAGCTTAATTTAACCTAGTCTTAACATTTGATTCAGGCTTGATTTAGGCTTAATTTTATAACTGCACCCGATGTTTCACTTACACACATGAATAATTTAATATTTGACCAGTTACTCAGAGTACCCATTATGAAAACTTAAAGAATACATTGAGCAAACCCCTGAAGCAACATAAAATACATTTTATACTTAAAAATTTTTTAAATTAATTAATTTAAATTAATTATTTTTTTTAATTAAAAAAAATTTTAAGTAGGTTCTATGCCCAACATGGGGCTTGAACTCATAACCCTGAGATCAAGAGTTGCGTGCTCTATTGACTGAGCCATCCAGGCATCCCACCTTTTGTACTTTTATTGACAAATCTTATGGTCCATTTTTACTAGTCATGGTGTTACTCGTTACAAAGGAAATAAGAATAATAGCTCACAATATTCTCCAGGATTTATGAAAGAAATTATATGTGAAAATCACTCCCCCTCCAAAGTGTACTTTGTATATCTCACATATCAATACTAAATATCATCTTTTACACCCTAATACTCCTCCAGCCCCTTTCCAATTGGAACATGCAAAATTTATGACCTTGAATCCTCAATACACTAATGATCTATTGATCATTATAACCCTTATAAAGTCAGTATATCTTTTCTAATTTATAGAAATACAAATGTTGTCCAGGATTGCACTGTCTGAAAGACATTTCTGTGATGGAAATGTTCTGTATCTACACCATGTAACATGGTAGCCACTAACCACTTATAGCTACTGAGTCCTTCAAATGTGACTAGTGGGACTAAGAAACTGAATTTTTAATTGTATTTAATTTTAGTTAATTTAAATAGCCACATTTAAATGAGCTAGTAGACCCTTGAAACATTCAGAAATGTGTTAGAAATGTAAAATAGATTATGGGCAATCCAGAAATCTTAAAATTATCAGCATGATGTTTTAAAAACTGTCATTCATTCCTTCAGTATTATGAATTTTTCCAGAAGGTTCACATAAAAAAAAAAAAAAAAGAAAGAAAGAAAGAAAAGAAAAGAAACCCAAAGCAACCAAATTCTTTAGGCTGCTTTTCTGTATGAATCATCTTTTTGCAAAGAGGTGTAAGACTGATTTTATTGCCAACTCTGCCCCCTCTTCTACAGACAGAACTCAGTGATTAGGTTCTTGCATTTATTTAGGTTATTCTCCTAAAAAACATGGTTTCCATACTGCAAATAAGTGACAGGAACTTTTCCACTAAATTATCCCAGACAGCACAAATGTTCTTTCCAAAAGTGGAGACTAGAACCACAGCCCCCTCACGTTGCCTGCTACATCTGTTTATGCTTATAGAAGTGACATCCACTTGTAGACAGAGAGTGCCAATTTCTTGGGAAAGCACCCAGAATTTGGTGAAACTTGAAAAAATTTCACTGTTCAAAATGAAAGATACATAGAATTGAGTAGCTACAAAGGCCTTTTGAAATTAAGCAAGAGATTTTGCTCCCAGAGTAGAGATTCTGTATACAGACTTGCTGGAGTTCATATCGGACTTTAATTATTTACTAGTTGATAAAGCTGTGGGTAAGTTATAAAACCTAAACCTCAGTTTTCCCATCCGGAAAATGCAGACAATAACAGCTCTGTTGGGAAAACTGGTGTAAGACTTTGAAATGGGCGAATATCACTGGGTGTCCTTTCAATGGAAGGCTGGATGTTATCTACGGGACTTTGAGTTTTTGTTTCTACACCTTTGGTCTGCACCTTTGGCCTTTGACAAAGCCATTTTACTATTCTGTAGGCTGTAGAAACTTATGGTAATGTAAATGTTCTTATCTATAGGAATGCAAAATTATTTTGTTTAGAGATACAATTGATTACTGCCCTGTAGAACAGATAATTCAAAACATTAAATTTTTGTGCCTTATAGAATATTAACCAGTCTTCTCTCTTTGCTGTTTGTCCCTAAAGGTCTCTTTTCCACATCCTTGTTTGAATGGGTTGTAATATCTTGCGATTCCCTCCCTAATTAATGTGCCAAATGGCATTTTGGACACACTTTCATTTTATATTTCTATGAGAGTTATGGTTTACCCTCTTGAAAAATTGTCTTTTAGTCGTTTTTACTCTATGGAGGTTTTGGAGGATTGGCTTAAAGATCTACATTGACAGACATGATCAGTTTCATAAACATTGCCACAAAAAAGACACTTGGGGTATCTTTTTAGGGAGGAGGTAGGAGTGGGCACTGAGCATTTATAAAAGAGGAGGGTGGGGGGCTGAGCAAGTCAGAAGACCTCCTAATCCTTTTCCTTTTAACAATGGAGACTTGAGGTCAAGGTGGGTGTTAGGCCAGGCAAGGCGGCCTAGGTGTGGGCCAAACCGGCCTAGAGAGTAGCCTGGGGTTTTAGATGCCCTGGGGTCATGAAGTTAACTGCATACTTTGTGCAGGCCCAGTAGCAAGCGGACCAAGAGCCCAGTTTCTGCCGAACTAACCCCGGTAGCAGAAAGGCGGACGGGCCCCAGAAGGGCAGGCCTTGCCCTAGGCCGGGGAGGCCCCTAGCCCACGGCCGAGGGGGTGGGGCGGCCTCGCCTCGGGCCGGTGCTTTTCGCCCTCGGTTGGCCGCCAGAGGCTCCCTCTCTCTCTCCCTCTCCTGGGATTTTGCTGCCGGGCTCCCTCTCTCTGCGGCCCTAGAGTTAATCCCATCAGCCGAGGTGAGGCACCTGTTACCCTGGGCCTTCCTCATCCCCGCGGCCTCTCTCCCACTACACCCTGGCTCCCGGGCGGCCCAAACGGCCCGCAGCGGGTGACCGCACGTGGGCCAAGCCCCTTCCGCGCCCCGACCCCCCTCCCCGGGCCGGCCCGAGTGGGCGAGCGTGTCGCGGCCCGGGCCGCCGCCCGCCCGCAATGGCGTTGGGGAGCGCAGCGCGCCTCCCGGGGCCGCCCGCCGCGGGCAGGGCGCGCGTGGGGGCCGCGGCGCGAGTGGAAGCGGCCGCCGCAGCCGCCCTCCGCGCTGCGCCGTGAGCGGCGGGTGGAGGGGCGCCGTGCGGGCCGGCGCGGATAGAGCCGCGGCCACAGTGGGGCGGGGGGCGCCTCTGAGGAGGGGGTGGGAGCCGCGGCCGTCCGACCCTCCCCGCCGGCGGCGGCTCCCGCTCGGGTAAGGGGGAGGCTGTGCGCGGGGCGAGGAGTTGGGGAGGGTGGAGATGAAGAGGAAAAAAATCGGGATGTACAAAGGCTGAGTTGCAGGCTGGGGGTGGGGGTGGGTTGTGGTTGGGGAGCGATAGGTTGAGGATCGGAGGCATTATCAGTGGGATCTATTGTTTCCTGGCACATTGGGAGGAAAAACAAAGGGATTTATTATCATTACCCTGTAATTTTTTTTCTTTTTCTTTTTTTAATGTGGCCAAGGAGCTCGGCTCTCTCGGTGCCACACTGGGATCCGCCTGGCAGCCGCCGGGAGCCGCAGCCAATGTGTTAGGACTTCAGGTGCTTTTTGGCACAAAGCTAGACTGCGACCTCCTACCATAGCGCTTGGCGTCACCTGCTCTCCCGGCCCTGCCCCGGGGCCGAGGGATTGCGTCCCGAACCAGGCTTGGGAACCGGCTGCCTCTCAAGTTGGTGTTATTTATGTTTGTCTTTTGTGAGGGCAGGTTTTGAGTCCCCCGGCGGCCTCATCTCCCCCGCCCCCGCCCCCTCGGGTTCGAATTGGCCGGGGAGGGCGTGGGGTGTATGTGTGTGTGGGGGGAGGGTGTGTAAGGCTTAAACAAATGTCAGTGTACAAGGAGATTGTCGATGCTTTACCAAAAAACAGGCACCACACTCTCAAGCCTTTCTTGTTTGTCTGCATGGGCCATGCATGCGTGCTGGGCCAGGAGCCGAGTTTGGAGGCGGTTTCAGTGAAAGTGTGTGCTTCCTCAGCTGATTGTGCGTGAGGGTGATATGGCTCGGCCTAATATTAAAAGACAAAACAAAGCAAAACAAAATGAAAAATCTTTAGCACGACATTGTCTGCGCCTCAGCAGCTCTTGAAGTATTTGATTACTGGCATATTGATATAAAATCCAGCTGTGGGCTAGTGGAGACCAGCAAGCATGCATTGCGTTGCATTTTGAGCTTGTAGGAAGTTAGAGTCAAGTAGGAATAAACAAATCAGGGTTATGAGAAGAGGTTTCATGTTATGTTTGCTTTCTGATCGTCACGTTCTCCTACATTTATTCCCATGATATTCTACACCTCACTCTATAATGAATACTATCCACTCTTAGGAAACTTCCAAATATTAGATGTAACTGAACTTAGAGTGAAAGTTACTTTCATGTGAGAACTTTCTTCTGCTTGTTTTGGTCTGAAATGTACTAATGTTGTTTTGGGGATGCTGCAAATCAGAATATTGGACCAGAAAGAGTGAAATAAGCCTCTGTAGGCATATTATGGACTTTGTAAACATAGAATCCAAACTTTGAATTGTGCTTACCCAGAAAGAATAAATTCTACCTGATGTGGAGCATCCCAAATGAAATTCGTTTTTTTTTTTTCCTGGACAGTTTGATGATATCTTAAAGATCTAGGGACTGCTGTTTTGTTTTTTTTTTTAAGACCATTCACAAAAGCAACCAAAACTTAGTCTAAAGTAGTGTGCTTATGTGTAACTCGTGTGTGTATTAGTGTGTGATTTCGGTAGGGACCTCCAAATTGTGTTTGAAACATTTTTGTTACCAAGGACCAATCAGAGTTATAACTTTTAAATTCTTGGCTTTTAAATGACCATTTCAATAAGTAATTTTTTTTTTCTGTTTGATATATGACTGAGTCACTTTGAAAAGTGTATTCTTGGTTGACTAAACGTAAATTTTCAAATAAGTAAATGAATGCAGAAATTCATTCTTTTCTATTACAGATGAACCTCTAGTCTTGCTTTGAAAAAGCCATTTTGTGTAACTCTTGACTGAATAATTTCCTAATACACCTGTTGGGAGGATCACTGATACAGTATGCCATTTGAGAGGTACTTTTTCTTGACCAAATACTCTCTTGGTGATTAGAGAAGAGAGGTGTTTTGTTTTTTTGTTTGTGTTTTCCTGGTCATTATGAACATTGGCTTTTCACCCCTGAAGTAAAAATGTTGAAAACCGAGTCTTCAGGTGAACGAACCACTCTCAGAAGTGCCTCTCCTCACAGGAATGCATATAGAACTGAGTTCCAGGCACTGAAAAGTACCTTTGACAAACCCAAGTCAGATGGGGAACAAAAAACAAAAGAAGGTGAGGGCTCCCAGCAGAGCAGGGGGAGGAAATATGGCTCCAATGTCAACAGAATTAAAAATCTATTTATGCAGATGGGTATGGAACCCAGTGAAAATGCTGCGGTCATTGCCAAAACAAGGGGGAAAGGTGGACCTTCATCTCCACAGAGAAGAATGAGGCCCAAAGAATTCCTGGAAAAAACAGATGGCTCAGTTGTTAAGTTGGAGTCCTCTGTTTCAGAACGAATTAGTAGATTTGACACAATGTACGATGGCCCTTCATATTCTAAGTTCACAGAAACTCGGAAGATGTTTGAGAGAAGTGTGCATGAGTCAGGACAAAACAGCCGCTATTCCCCAAAGAAAGAGAAAGCTGGAGGGAATGAACCTCAGGACGAATGGGGTGGCTCCAAGTCCAACAGAGGCAGTACTGATTCCTTGGACAGCCTTAGCTCCCGGACGGAGGCTGTTTCCCCAACTGTGAGTCAACTGAGTGCAGTATTTGAGAACACTGATTCCCCCAGTGCCATGGTTTCTGAGAAGCCTGAAAACGAATACTCAGTGACTGGGCATTATCCCCTGAATCTACCGTCTGTTACTGTTACAAATCTTGACACCTTTGGTCACCTTAAGGATTCAGATTCTTGGTCTCCTCCAAGCAAACACGGTGATGATGCAGAGGATGCTCAGAAGAGTAATATAAGTCCGGTACCAGAAGTGGCTTCGAAAAGTACCTCTCTAGCTTCAGTGCTTGGTGAAGAAACACAGCAGAGCAAGGAAGCCGAGGACTCCACATCTAACCAAGAGACTCCTGACAGAATTGACAGAGATCTTCCTGAGGAACCTTGTGCTGCAAATAAGGCGATGCCACAGTCTGAAATCCTTTCACCACAAAATGTACCTTTAGAAGATGCCGAAGCTAATTTAGTTGGGAGTGAGGCAGCAATGCATCAGAAGAAAGAACTTGCAGGTGGTGATTTTACCTCTGCTGATGCTCCTGGATCCAGTTGTGGAAAGGAAGTACCCGAAGATTCAAATAATTTTGAGAGTTCCCATGTTTACATGCACAGTGACTATAATGTGTATAGGGTAAGATCCAGGTATAATTCAGACTGGGGAGAGACAGGCACTGAACAGGATGAGCAGGAAGATAGTGATGAAAACAATTACTATCAACCAGATATGGAATACTCGGAAATTGTTGGATTGCCAGAAGAAGAAGACATCCCAGCAAATAGGAAAATTAAATTTAGTAGTGCTCCAATTAAGGTAAGTATGTTTTCTCAGTTTGGTTTTGAAGTTTTTCCTAAGTTTGTTTGTGTTTGGTTTTGTCTTTTTTTTTTTTTTTCCCTAATATTTGGGCCTAAATGTTTGCAGCAAAGATTTGACATCTCTAAGGATTTTGAGGTTGTTGAGATACCCGTGTTGTCAGGTGATTTTAAAAGTTTGGGAGAGATCCACATATTTCCTTAATATGCTTTATGGTTGCATAAACCAGTATTGGCTAAGAGTAAAGTTGAAGAAGTTTGGGGATTGTGAGATACATTCCAATGGACTGGAGTATGAATGACATGTACACTGAAAACCAGGAGGGTTAGTTTGAAACAGAATTACCTCTTTAACTGATTTTACCTAAAATTAGCCAGAAGTAAGAAAATTTCCTGAATCCGAACACTCTAGGATATGAGGTATAATGTACAATGGGAGAGTTATGGTGACCTTGAAATAATAGTCTTATTTACTTGCTTAAAACATCTGAGTTATCTCTTACTTGAGTGTAAGTGGATTGTGAGGAATGTTGAAACTTATCTCTTTTTTTGTACTGCTACTTGGTAGTGAAAGTTTGATTCATGGAAATATATTAGCGGACTTAAATGCTTTAATTGGAAAGCTATGACTGTAAGTAGCTTTGAGTTCAGGATTTGTGATGTAGCACTGAAATGAAATTTTATGAAAGGAAATTAAATTGATTTGTCATTCCGGGATATATTTTTACCTCTTAAAAACTGAATAAATGCCAGTTGAATTCAGATTCTCTATTCTAATGACTTCACTTAGTTAACATTCGGTATTGAAGAAATAGCACAATGTACATCAGTAGCGGGTAGTGAAACATTATTAGCTGATAACGGCAATAGGGGCAGGAGGTAGTGGGTTGAATATCACAGTCTCCTTGGAGTGGTTTTTCAAAGTGTACTTGCACACCAGCTCTGTCCTAAGATTGTGGCATGCCCTCCTAGGGGAATCTGGAAGGTTGCGGTGGTAGAATATGTAGTCTGAAACCACTTCCTAGGGACTTCTAGCTTATCCAATATGTATGTGTCATACATAGATTTGGAATTTGATACGGTATATTTTAAAAGAATCTAAAATCACTGTCTGTTGTTATTTCCACCTTATGAAACTTCCATATAAGGCTGTAAGATCTGTAGATTTACAGAGCAAAGAGAAATTTGACTTTGTCTTAATTATGAAATACTATTTTGAAATAAAGTGATAACCTGTGAAATTATTTATGGATGTTAGCAGGCGAACTTTCATCTCATTAGTGTAAGACAAAAGCTCTGGGTCAGAATGGGCCATGTCAAGTTAAACTATGTTTAAAATAACTGTAGATGTGTTATAAAATAACTAATATAGTGTGGTTTCAGAGTAAGCCAAGTTTCTTTGCTGTGCTTTTCCACTTTCCTTTGTGAGCCTTTCCCCTACTCCCTGCCCCCCCCCCCCCCCCCCCCCAATTCTAGGCTCTCTCTTTAGAGGTGTCTTTCCCTCAGGCCTAACCAGAGAGCTCCAAAATTTCACCATGCGTGTTTCCTTCCCAAGTGTTCTCCTTTGAACATCATCTTTTTACCCCTTAGGAAGAAAGCAATAAGATTAAATTGTTTCACATTGAGCAAGGCAGGAATAACTGAAATGAACTCTTCAAGGAGTTTGTTAAAACCAGTGACTAACTCCCTAATGGGGATAGCAGCTTATGAAAATTTATCAAGTCCAGCACTACCTACTCAACCAAAAGAGGCACCAGCCTTGTATTTGGGTCATGTGCTGCCCCAAACGTAACTGCACAGTAATAGATGTAATGAATTTTAAAGGATTTCTCTTTGAAATATGGCTGTTTATATGTGAACAAATCAGGTTTGGGGTATGATATTCTGAAATTCAAGTGATTTTTCCCCCCTACTATTGCTTATAAAAAAAGCATTTTGCCTCTTAACTGTCATGTAATAAAGAAACTATGTATTTCATGCAACAAAGAATAAAATAGATTACATGCATAAAAGTTTAGCACATTTTATCAAGAACATAGATCAAGATTAAGGTTTGTGAAGCAAAAATAATGCACTGCGTTTTAGTGGGCAGTTAACAGTACTAGTTGGAGTGGATTAAGTTTGCAAACAAAAGATTCATTCTTAGCCCTTTGTAATGAATAAGACAATTGCTCTTTGTTGTTGTTCTGATTGTTTAGCATGTGAGTGGATTCACTTGGGAATTTTGAGAGCTACTTTTCTACTGGTGGTGGTGATGGTAGAGTTTAGATTATTCTCCAATTAAGATTTTTGCCTCAGAGGGTGGTAATAATTAAATTCAATAAGTATTTATTGAAGGCTTGTCATGTGTCTGTTTTCATGCTGTTAGCTGCAGAAGACACACAAATCTGTAATGTTACCTCTTTCTTATGTGAGCTGGTGGAGTCAATTCTTAAACTTGATATTTAAAACCCACATAACAGTCTGAAAACCTGTGCTGAAATGTCTAATGTCCTATGAGGACTTTAACTGTCCTTGGCTGTGCTAAATGCATGGACTGAACAGGATTTGATAGACCATTTGGAAGGGAGAAAATGCTGAGCCATTCCCTATGTATGTTTCCTTATTCTTTTTATAAAGATTCACTTATGGGATGGTAGATTATGATTTCCAACTTAAATCTTTTTCCTTTGAAATTTAAACATACTTCCTCTTTTAGCAACAATAAGTGGACATATTCCTTACAAAAATGATCTTTAGAACTTTTATATTCTTTTCCTGATAGTCTCATCTTAAGTCTTCACCAGGGTAGAATTTCTCAACACTTTCAGACTCTTGTTTTACGTCTTGTTTATGATCTTTGTATGTGTGATCATGTCCTCAGTTTTTATTTCAATTCTTCTATAGATGCCTTGAGTCTGTATTTTCCTAAGATACCTTAAATCTGGACCTAGAAAAACATCAGAGTAATAGCTGATCTTCCCTGTGTAGCATATTACTTATAAATAATTGTTGGTAAAATTTAGAAATGCATTGTTTCTTAATGGATTGGTTGATGTGTTTCATAGTGTTGTCAAAAATGGGATTAATCATGGAAAATATAAAATCCAAGTTTGAGATATGGAATGAGAGTGTTATGAACCATGCTAATTTGAGATGTGGAATTATGCCTTCATTCTCAGGAATTTCTCAAAACCAAGAGATCCAATTCATTGAATTTGCTTTAAATGAATCCAGGATAGAAAAGGTGACATTTTTCATTGTTTCCCCCTCCCCCCCCCCATTATTTCAGAACATTTACTGAGCCCTTGCTATGTGTCAGGAACAATGCAATATACAATAAAATGTAATAAATGCATAAAATGACCGGAGCTGATCAGGTCAGCGAGTGCTGGTAGATGGAAATGTATAGCCCATTAAGGACGCTTCTCAGGCTATTCTGCTCAACTGTTCTTCGATATTCTTTCTTAGGTCACTGCAACCTTCTTAAGGAAGTTCTAACCCTTTCTCTGTTTCCGGTAGCCTTTTGTCCTTTGGATAGGTGTTCTTGAAACACAGCAGAGATGAAAAAGATTATTTTCCTAGTTTCCAGCAAGAGGGAGATTATAGGGTTAATGATAGGGTAAGATATATTGCGCTGTACTTTTCTGAGTGTTTTCTCAAACTGGAGCTTTACAGAGCTGAGATTCAAAGGAGAATCACCAAGGGCAGTATTGCTTCTCTAAACCTTACATGATACTTGTTGAAAGTGGGTCTCAGCATTCTCTATCTCTTCTGGAACTCTGAGTTGGTACACAGGGCGTATATGAGACTTTATATTCAGGATACTGTTCAGAATGTAGTGCTGAGATCCAAATTTCTGTCTTTTTCTTTCTTCAGATAGTCTCCCTCGGTGCTCTTAAACTTTAATATGCTTATAAATCACCTGGGGATCTTTTAAAATGCAGATTTCCAATTCAGTAGGTATTTTGTGGGAAATTATCTGGATGCAATGGTTAGCCTCCAAGTACACTACCAGCATTCCTACAGGTTGTGGAATAGATAGGCTCAACAACCAAATTAAATGTTTGAATCACACTGTTTCAAACACACAGCCAGTAGCAAGAGGAAAGCCATGGGGTAAGTTAGCACACTTAAGGTGCAAAGGTTGAAAGGACCACACTATGGGAGGCTTGGGTACACAATATTCATGTGTCCTGACTCTCTTTCACATCACTCTTCCCATTGAGGGTGTGGTTATGAGGGTCAGAGTTGATTTTTGAGTAAGGGCTCTACGTACTCGAATACTCTGGGCTCATGATAATTCTTGCTCTATAGAAGAGAGTAGGTACAAGTACACTTACATACAACTGTAGTTTTGCCAGTTTCCCTGGTTTTATTTGTGTTTCTTGGGTAAAGCACCTGTGGGTCTGGAATAAGACCAGGATGGGCGTCCTCGGTGGGTGGCTGATATGGAGATGATACAGCTGCCAGTCCAGAGATAGAATGATGATGATTTAGTCTTTCCATGTCTTTCTTTCTACAAGTGAACCTCTCGTTTGTTCCATCATATTTTCTATTTGGGGATGTCTTATGGCTTACTAACTTAACTATTTTTAACACATCTTATGAATTTTGCCTTTGTTTTAGAAGTTCATAGGCTTTTATTATCTATACCTAATTGGGTCTCTTGAGTGTTGCCTTTACCTCATAAGCTATTAGCTTCCTTACCATCAGTGACTATCACTTCTTAGGAGTTTTATCCATCCCATTTATTTTCTTGACCTTTATAACAGAATTTAATATTCTTGAATAATACAGCAGATTCACAGAACATTAGGTCTCAGGTGACACTGTGCATTCTCAAGTGGGTGCTGAGGCTGCCGGTCAACAGATCACTCTTTGGAATCTGATTGTGAAGTACAGTCTTTTGGCTTCTGAAAGGAGCCGGTCACAAAATGTTGGGGAAGCCCATTTAACACATTTGCTTTCCAGATCCATCTGCTGTGGCTGTTTGTGTAAAGTAATATCCTTTGCAGCTGAAACAGGTGTAAAGTAGTAATGTGCATGATGTTTCTGGATACCAGAGTGGATTATGATTCCTAAAAAGTTTGGGTCATTAAAATGTCACATCCTAGACTCTTGTGTGGTCTAAGTTTTTAATTATGAAAGAACAGGAGAAAGAAGTTCTTGATAGACTCAGAAATTCCATTTTCTTCTTTTTTTTTGGAAGCCCAAATTAATAGACAAGAGAGAATATAAGGATTGTCATCTTATTTAGTTTTTTTTTTTTAATTTGGATAACTTGGATGTCATAATATTTAAGTTGGACTTCTTTAAAATTTTGATGTCTTGTACCTGTGGCTTATAACTAGGTAAATATATAAAACATTTTAGCGTACTCTGTAAATCCAATAATGAGTATTTACTGAATGAACCCCTTTTCTAATATTGAGTGTGTACACAAATACCTCTTTTCTATTTCACTAAATGTTGGTCATTTGGTATATAGAAAGGGATTCTTTACTACAGCAAACTATTAATAGATGTTTGCTGGCATTTCTTTTAGTAGAAAGGTTTAGTTTTTCGGTTTTTGTATCATCCATAATGTTTTGTCTTCCCATGTAAACTTACCTACAAAGGATGCTAGTTGTTGCGTTAATGGGTTTTAAAGGTAAGAGTAGCTGAATTTTGGAGAAAATAATTTTCTGTTATGTTATCCATACCTTGTTTACCTTATTAACCCAGTTACATGCCCATCAATAGTAATTTGATTTAAATCTCATCTTCACTAGATTTTTTTTTCTTACTTCTTCACTACTCAAGGACAGAAAAAGTATTGGAATTTCTTTAGAGAAATACAGTTAGATCTGGGATAAATTCTGTACGAGCAAAACAAATATTGGTATATTAAACTCTGAATATCATTTGGTTTTTGTGAGGTTATTTAATTTACTTAATATTTTTTTCATAATTTTCTGTGCCCTTCCTTTTTGGATCTGTTTCGTTTTTATTCTTTTGCTTCATTATATTCTACAGTTCTTATTTTGAATGGGAATAAATGATTCATACTTTTTCTTCCTGGTCACTTAAAAATTTTCCTCCTGGTTCTCATTTTTTTCATTTTGGCTTGTGACATAGAAACTTAAAGATGAAAAATACTTCAAGGTAATCTAGTGTAATTTTCCACTCAGTTCAGTTAGCTCTTCAATAGCACATTGCTGACAGATGATCATTCGGCCTCTGCTTTAATAATTCCACCTTTGGGGAGTTTATTATTTTTCAAGGTGAAAGGAAAGTTAGAAGAAGTGTGTGTATGTGTGTGCGTGTGTGTGTGGAGTTGTAAAACATTGTGAATGTGCTTATTTTCATTTATTTTTAATTTGCAATTGTTTTATTGAGATAAAATTCAAATAGCATAAAATTCACCATTTTACAGTGCGCAATTCACTGGTTTTCCGTATATTCACAGTGCTGTGCAACCATCACTATTATCTAATTGTAGAACATTTCCGTCACCCTAGAACAAAACCCTGTGCCTGTTAGCAGTCACTCCTAATTTCCCTTTTTCCTGTATCCTCTAGCAAACACTAATCTGCTTTCTGTCTCTATGGATTTGCCTCTTTTGGACATTCATATAAATGGAATCATGGGCATGCTTTTTAAAAGGGATGTGGGGGGGGGGGGGGCGGCGCCTGGATGGCTCAATCGGTTGTGTCCGACTTCGGCTCCGGTCATGATCTCATGGTTTGTGGGTTCGAGCCGTGCATTGGGCTCTGTGCTGACAGTTTGTTTAGAGCCTGGAGCCTGCTTCAGATTCTGTGTGTCCCTCGCTCTCTGCCCCTCCCCACACACTCTCCCTCTCTCTCTCTCTCTTTCTCTGTCTCAAGAATAAATAAACATAAACAAATTAAAAAATAAAGGATGTAGGAGACACCAGGAGTTTGGCTTGCGATATGTTAAAATTTAAGATATCCTGAGGACAGCAGACTATGGGAAAGTCTAAAGGGTAGGGGCAAGAGAATTTTCTGGGTGCTGACATGGTCTAAAGATTAAGTGACAAGAGGTGGGAGCAACAGTTGCTGTCTGCCCCTTATGCAATTCCATGGAGAGAGGAGAAAACAAAAAACAAAAAACAAAAAACGGAGGAGACAGCAGGATCCAGGAAGGGATGAGGGTATTTGTAGGGATGAGGGTATTTGTAGGGATGAGGAAGAATGGTGTCTGTGGCAAAGAGGATGGTTGGAGCAACACTGCGCTTCTCTTCGCGTTATCTGAAATTGCTACTGATGAAGCCCAAGTGTTTGCTTCAGCATGAGGTATCTTTAAAAGCACAAATAGTACTAATGCTGATTCCATCTTTATGTTGGTTTTAGCACAAGGGACCCTTGTCCTTTTCTGATGATCTGGTCAGCTTATTTCCATCCTCCTGCTCTTACGTTGTTGCTTTCATTATCCTTTTATGTTGATTGAAATTGTTCATAGACTCTTTATATTTAAAATTCTCCTCACTCTCCAATATTTTAATAAAGATTTCATATGCCATACTTGCTGTTATCTGTAATATAACCATTTAGGAGATGAGTAATTTGGGGCAGGCATTTATTTAGTTAATTGCACATTGTTTACTGAAGCATAGTATATATATTGCTATTAAATATTATTAGCTGGTAATGAAAGTAACACCAAGAGTGACTTGGTGTTCTGTAAACTGGATAAATCTGCCTCTTGAGGCCTTGGTTTTCTTATTGATAATTGAGACTGTCTTACTTGTAAAAGACCCCTTCTCAGCTTTAACATCTTGTGGTTCTCTAATTATCTCTTACACATATTTGTATAATAAGTACCATTATCATAAATGTGCTATTATTTCAAAGGGAAAATTTTGGACATCTTTTGTTGGAATGTGGAAGTGAATTTATATTGCTCTTGAGAATGATATTTATGCTATAGATTATAGTAAAAACTTTAAAATGGTTGAAGTTTTAAATCCAAGGGAGTACATTTTTATAGAGTGGCTTTTTAGAGCCACTCAACTTTTGAAAGTATGGGTTGAACTATATATTAAACACCCTGCTGAAGAACCTAAGAATAAAGAAATGTTTTGTAATATGGTTGCTGACATATTAATTGCTTCACTCACTTTTGTTCTGGAAATAGCTTCATAGCACAGTTCAACATGAGTGAGATATTGATAAAAATTCCTAATTTTCCAGTCTAACTTTCTCTCATGCATCTATTCTTACAAAAAGGACAATGAAACAGGCAGAATATAAAGATATTTTATAAAATAAAAATTTTATTTTTCAGGAGGAGGAAAGTTTTTCTCTTCACTTACATCTGTTTTCAGAGAGATTTAAGAAAGGCATTTGTAGAATTAAAACTTTCCTCCAGATATTTATGTCTCAGGAAAAGTGGTTTTAAGTGAAATGGCTCATAGACCTGTTAGTCTCCTCCCTTTTTTAAGTCAGATAATGAATTTTATTTTGTGGGAAGATGATCTTCCAAGTTAGTTTCTACACCAGCTGAAATACAGTGGCTATATTAGAACACATATAGGTTGACAAGGGTCAAAAAAGATAAACAATCATGATTATGGAGCCTTCTTTCCTGGAGTGACCAGGTGAGAGGCTGCCAGAGTAACTATCTGTGGAGTTCTCCCCTTGATGCTTTTGGACTGGCCTCGCCCTAAGAACCTGGGTGACTCACTGCCTTCAGTCTGTCACTGTACAGCGAGGGGGACCCTTGTCCACTTCAGAGCTCTCCTCTAAAAATTACTTTCTACTTCTACTCCTCTTTCAAAGTATGTCAGGATAGAGTTGTGGGGAGGGTACATTCATGCCGGAAAATTTGTCTAATCTTGAATACAAGGATTTTAAATAGTACTGAGTCAGAGGTCCCTGTTCAGGGTTTTGAAGAGTTTTCTTTCCTGTGTAAAGGACCTCCACAGAGGAGACGGAAAAGCAGGCTTATTGGTTGGCATTTAAAATCCACTTGTGAGTCACTGCGGTATTGATGGGTTCTTTTACTAAGTACTTGTTTCAGATAAAATGGATGTGCAAAGTTGTTTTGTGGAAAGAAAAAGACATAAATTCACACTGTTCACTTTGAACCTATCTATCTGTCTATCTATCTATATCTATCTATATTGATGTTAGAAAGTTTAAGATTGAGCACTAAACATTAAACACACAAACAAGCCTTATGAAAAATAAAAACTGGATCAGAAATGAGAGTCTATAACAGCAGAACACAAGAATGATGACAATATAGATTAAGTCTTCATTAACTTTCGATATATGTGCATAACGTTAAATTAGCACTAAAAGGGAATGCTATTTACAGTTTTTTTGCTTGGGATCTAGAATTATCTATGATTGTTTAGGATAGATTTCTGAAAATTGGCTAAAATATACTGCCTGAATTATTATTTAGAAAGGTTGTATCAGTGTATAACTAGCATTGCATTGGAATGGTTTTCTCATAATCCCCACACCAGCACTTGGTGTTATTTATGTTTTATAGTTTTCAGTTTGGTGGGTGAGAAATGTCTCTCATAATTCCCATGTATTATGTTGATTTATTGATGAGATGAAGTGTTTTCGTGTGTTTACAGGCCATTTTTGGATATGAGTTGTGAATATTGTGTTTTTTGGTCAATGTGTTTTCTTGGTCCATGATTATTAGTAAGGAGTACATCAGAGTTGTTATTTGTCTTGGTAGAAAGTTAAAAGAACTCACATGCCTAGTAATAGGGGAATGGTTAAATTCATTATGATATATACATTTGGGTAATAGGACAAAGCTATCATAAGTCATGTTTTCTAAAATTTTAAAGATAAGAAATATTACTATACCCAGTATGTTACAGGGTAAAAACACTGGTTGAATACTTAATACGCATTTTTATCACAATTTTATTTTTAATGTACATATATTTGTACCTAGAACAAAGATTAAAAGCACATACATCGATGGGGTGCCTGGATGGCTCAGTTGGTTAAGTGTCTGACTTTGGTTCAGCTTCGAGCCCTACATCAGGCTCTCTGCTGTCAGAGCAGAGCCCGCTTCGGGTTCTCTGTCCCCCTCTTTCTCTGCCCCTTCCCTGCTTGCATGCATGTGTGCTCTCTTTTTCTCTCTTTAAAAAAATAAATAAATATCAAAAAAAAAGCACATATGTTAAAATGTTAACTCTGGTAATTTCTGGGTGAGAGAATACAGTTGATGTTAAAAAATTATATTTTTCTAGATTTACTAAATTTTCTATAATGAGCATATGTTACTTCTTTAATTATATGTAAAAAAGTAATGGAAGCACAATTGGAATGATCAGTAATAACAACTTAAGAAGTTGACAAAAACATTGTTTAATATTGACCAAGATTCAAATAATTAACCCTTATGTCACAGAAAATTTTGGTTGAAGAGTATAAATTAATGGAATACTGAAGAAAGTGTTGGTTTAAGAAAATGGGTGGACTTTTGGTAGTTGAATTCATTAAGTGCATATACTTTTTATTCCAGGTAAAATTGATCCCACATTTGTGGGTAAGCTTGTGAATATTATGGGGGGAAGATCTTCCAATGTATTTTAAATTATGATGATAACACTTGCATAGATGTTAGATATCTTCCTTCAGTTGCTGGTTGTGTGAGTGATACCCTAATGTGTAACCTCAAGTATGCTTTTAATAAAAAAAAAAAAAACAAACAAAAAAAAACTGGGCATATATCCTGGATTTGAAGTGAAAAATATTTTGATGAGTAGTCTTACTAAAAATAATAAATATTTGTCTAACGATTCTCCCACATGAAACCATGGCTTTGTTTTTGATCTGTTAAATTATTGAGCTTCAGGGGTGCGTGGGTGGCTCAGTCCGTTAAGTGTCCGACTCTTGGTTTCAGCTCAGGTCATGATCTCATGGTTTCATGGGTTTGAGCCTGTATCCGACTCCACTCTAGCAGTGTGGAGGCTGCTTGGGTTTCTCTGTCTTCCTCTCACTCTGCCATTTCCCACTAGCGCCGTCTCTGTCTCTCTCAAAATAAATAAACTTTTTTAAAAAACTAGAAAAAAAATATTATTGAGCGTCAACAGATTTTCACTCTCAGGAGTTGAGAGTGTGGAGATGTCAAGTTTAGTATCTTGACTATATGTAATCCTGTGAAAACACTGGCATGCTCTCAGTTAAAAACAGGAATTTGAATTCTAGGACTCCACGGTGTCCTTTTGAATATGTTTCCTGTTCCAAAACACCAGCCAATATGTCGTTTCCTGTTGTTCTTTTTAACAAAAGTTTTAGCCGTAAAGAGATTCATTTGATGTATGATTAGACTATATGGTAGTATATAGTATTTTTAGTTAGAGTCAAAGGGTCAGTTCCTCTCATGAATTGGATAGCATTTCACCTTTGAAAAGCTTTGGTAGATAATGCTGGAGCATGTAAATGATTAGAAAAATATTTTTGTCAGGTAGCAGAGTTTTCTGAAATTAGAAGTTTAAAGTCTTGCTTCTGGTCTAATTAGATCAATTGATAACTCAACTCTTACAGTTTTAAGCAATTCTGGCATTTTGTAAGCTCTGGTGAAGTCCTAATTAAATTCCCTTGCTGTATACTCTGGTGCTGCATTACCATTTTTCATAAGGTATACTTTACTTACACCTTATTACAATGTGGCTAATAAATTCTATATGTATTTTATTGAATACTGATTTTATAGTAATAATACTTATATGATTGTATATAATTATAAGGATTATTTAAAGGAAAAAAGGCAACATTATTATGCACCCAGCTAACTTTGAGATGAAACTTGTGTTTTTCCATTGGAGATTCTGATGCTTGTGGAATTTTTATGTTGCTGGTTCCTTCTCTGAATAATGAGTTCTGTGAGTAGTATTTTTAAGGAACTAGAGAGCTCTCAGGAGATTGCCCCATTTGCAGATACAGCAATCAGAAGTTTTAGTTTTTTTTTTTAATTAAAACAATTTTTTTAATGTTTATGTATTTTTGAGAGAGAGAGAGAGAGAGACAGAGTGGGAGCAGGGGAGTGGCAGAGAGAGAGGGAGACACAGAATCTGAAGCAGGCTCCAGGTTCTGAGCGCTCAGCACAGAGCCTAACCAACAAGGGACTCGAATTCACGAACGGTAAGACCATGACCTGAGCTGAAGTTGGACGCTTAACCGACTGAGCCCCAAGCAGGTTGTTTTATGGCTGTGTCTCTGGAACTGTCACACTGCCTGGCACACAGTAGGTACACAATTGGTGGTAGTAACCTTTGATGTCCCTCACCTACGCCCCTTCCCCTTTCCTGTTCCCTCCCCCACCTGAAGGATGATGGTGATAAAATTTGTACATGTATAATGATTGTATAATTTCTTTGTAAGTAAAATTCTTCAAGTTAGCAGTTATAAATGAAAGCCGAGCGATTCCATTATAGATGGTAATCTTTTCTGGTCCCTGTTCTGGCTTGCTGAAGCTGTTGTGCTCTTTCATTTGGGAAATCTCAATCTATTGCCCTGTAAGATAATGACAGTTTATAAGTAACCAGAAACAGTCATTAAAGTATGGTTGCATGAGATATAGCTGTGAGGGTTGAAGGGGGAGAGTATTCATTTTGCTTTAACTTTATTTCTGCTTTGAGTGATCAACCAAGCTTGTAATTAGTTGCCAGAAAATACAAAAATTGAGGCTCCATACTAAAGTTGTAAAGCTACTTAGAAATTTCAGTCATTTGCCACAACTATGGTAAATTGTGTATGTGAGTATATCTGTATTCTTACATGAAAATTATTGAAAATTTAATTAAAGAAGGCAATTGAATTATTTTTTACCATTTAGTCTCTTCCCCACATTTTATTTCCTGAGCTATTTATTAAAATGTGTTTTCTTTTGTACTTTTCTGTGATTAGAGAGGAAATACTTTTTTTGGGGGGGGTCATTTCTGGCCCCACTCACCTTGATAACTGATTTTAGAGATGTCTTTGGTTTTAATTCCAGACCTAAGTTTTAGCTCTGTAATTATTTTGGTAGCCAGTGGTCTCATTCTCTAATCAGATTCTTTCTGAGTATGACTTAGTTTATCCAGAAAACAGCTTTCCATTTTTCTCTGTGACTTGTAAGTAATTAGTAATAAACTGCATGGGAACAAATAATCCAAGGTCTTCAAATCATATTTTTTGTCTGTATGTTTCTTCCACGAATTATATTATCTGGGAGAAGTCTGACAATTGTTATTAGGCTAAAATATGACATCCTTTGTTTACTCATGTAAATTTGCTTAGGTACAAAATGTATGTCATTTTCCCCAGACAGAAATAGCCTTTAATAATGGCACTCTAAGGAAGAGAATTGCCAGACTGTTTTCTGCATTTTTATTAAATAAAAATACAATAACTTTTTTGGGGGTTTACGTATATTCCTGGTGACATAAAAAAGTGTTCTTTAAAAAAAAGAATTCCATTTTGGGTGGTAGTGGTGTTGGTAAGAATATGTGACAGAATATTATGTTCATGTTGTTTGAATGAATTGAGCCAGTATGTGAAATACTGTTATGTACTGTATGTTATTACTGCTAACGATATTTTCATTTTGAGATTAATATGATTATAACATTTCACAATTACTGTCTGGGCATTAGTCAAGGTTGGTAGATCACTTATTATTCAGGTGTTTATAAATAACTGGTTATGCTGCAGCTATTTAGAGAAGTGTTGTCTTCTAATTGATTGATAAGTCAACAGACATTACTGAATATACTTAATATGTGTTGAACATTGAGCTCTGATGTGTGGATATTAAGATAAATAAGACAAGCCCTTGCTTATCAATAAATTTATAGTCTTGTGAAGGAGATGGAGAATAAAACATTTATAGGATAGTTCCATAAGTATTGTGACATAGTTATATTCAAGAAGTGACTGTATGTGTTTTATTCTCCAAACTGGGACACTTTTCACAATAAAAAAGAGGTGAATAATAATAATACATATTTGAGAAAGTAGATGATCTGAGTGTGTGTACGTCTTTATTTATTTTTATTTTATATTTTATTTATTTATTTTTAAGTAATCTCTACACCCAACATGGGGCTCGAACCCAAGACCCCGAGAACAAGAGTTGCACACTACACTGACTGAGCTCGCCAGGCACCTCTATTCATTTTTTAAATAAGAGCATAGGCAAGTTGCTTAGTCTTCTTTATATCCTACAGTGTCTAAGGTGACTATATGATTTATTGTCAAACTGGGACACTTTTTGATAGTGAAAGGACTATTGTTAACACGTAGGCAGCAACAACAGGCATAACCTAGGACTGAACCAGCGTGGCCAGTACATGTGGTCACGTGCATATTAACAGGGCGCAGAGGTGTCCCCCTTCATTAGGAGGAGGGGAATCATCAGGAAGGGCTTCTTAGAGGAAATGGTACTTCACTTTATGTATTTTTAATGTTTATTTATTTATCTTGAGAGAGAGAGCGAGAGTGTGCATATGAGTAGGGGAGGGGCAGAGAGAGGGAGAGAGAGAGAGAATCCCAAACAGGCTCTGCACTGTCAGCGCACAGCCTGATGTGGGGCTCGAACTCATGAACCCTGAGGTCATGACCTGAGCCAAAATCAAGAGTTGGAGGCTTAACCAGCTGAGCCACCCGGGCACTCTGGCACTTGACTTTAAAGATGAATAAGAGTTCATCAGGTAAAGTAGGATATCCTAAATCGAAGAAAAGTATGTTAGAGGTAACTGTATGTAAATCAGAACTAAGGAACATTAGGGGTGTGTGTGTGTGTGTGCGTGTGCGTGGTGTAAGAATGTAGGCAGGTAATATTTCAAGGAGAGACTTATATACTAAGTGGTTGGAATTAAATGCAAACTCTGGGGAGTCATTGAAGAATTTAAAGGGATAGTTGACCTCATCATTTTGCTATAGTGCTTCCCTCTTAATTGTTGCTGGTTCTGGAAAGCTGGAGGAAGTTCATCAGTTCTCCATTCTTTCTTTCATTCCCACTGTTCTTGCAGAAACATTTATCTTAGATGCTTTCTACCAACTTATTTAACCAACTTATCAGATTAACTGATATTTTCCATACTGATGGGGCCCATCTGACTGATTCTGGCTTACTTACAGTCTGCTATTTAGTATGCCCTCACTTTTCATCCTGCTAAGTTGAGTTGTAGGCTAACTATGAGTTGGTTATGTACCTTTCTAAACCTGTTTTTGCTGGTTTCTTATCTTTCTAGGTATGTGTTTAATTGAATATTAGGTATATCAGTGAAATATGAGTGTTAAAAGAAATTTTTTTTCTATAAAACCCTATATTGAAATCTTCAGAAAGGTCTGATAAAGAGGTTACCTAAAAATCTTGCTGTTGAATTAAATGAAGGTGAAATGGGTTAATAAAACTGTTTGAACAAATATCTAAAATGATCAACTACTCCAGTTACCTTTCAAGTGCCTTTCAAGATTTTGGTCCACTCTAAGAAAGTCAAACTGGTCATTATAGCCGGTGCATAATGCCAGTTGTTAATTTGTAGACCTAAACTCAAAGCAAAGGTCCTGGCGTGATATCCAGAGATCAGTGAATGAATGTACTTTTAGATGTCTTGTGTCAATATAGACCTGATGAAATATAAATCAGATTTTATGATTCTTTAACTGATTTTTTCAATTAGTTGACAAATTCTTAGTCCAAATTGCTTCTACTAAGAGGGCATCTTCTTGTAAAGAATGTCTGCTGTAAGCCAGAACTCAGCCCATCTCCTGAACTACATACTGGAACGTATCCTCTTTCAAGGCGACTGAATTCTAGTGGGAAAGATGGACGGGTAAGTCAGTAGTTATAATGCAGTGAGAGATGCACTGTGTTAGAGGTTTTCACAGGACACTGAGCTCAGAGAAAGAGCACCTGGGTTCTGGACATAAGTTAGGGGAAGCTTCTGGGAGAAGGTGAAGATCTAGCTAAGTTTTGAAGGTTTAGTAAGTGTTTGCAGAGAAAGGGGCAGGTGTGCAAAGTAGTAGGAAGGCACAGAGGAAAGAAAAACACATTATCTGTTGCAGATCTTTTTTTTTTTTTAGTTTATTTATTTATTTTGAGAGAGTGTGTGTGAGAAGGGCAGGGGAAGACAGAGGGAGAGAGAGAATCCCAAGCAGGCTTCACTCTGTCAGTGCAGAGCCTGACACAGGACTCAAACTCACGAACTATGAGATCATGACCTGAGCTGAAATCAAGACTTGGATGCTTAACCGACTGAACCACCTAGGCACCTCTCTGTTGCAGATCTTAAAGTAGTTTAATATTGTTAGTGCATAATAAGGCAAGTTTAGATCATGAGGGTTCCTTTGTGCTAGACTCAGGAATTTGCACACTTTTCTGAAAACTTACCGGTCATGAGAAGGGATTTTGAGCATAGAAAAAGGCATGATTGGATTTGTATATTAGAAAGGTCACTCTGATGGAGTGTGGAAGATGGATTGCAGGAACAGGTCTGGAGATGGGGGTAGAGTGGATATGCAGGAGTTCAAATTAACAGGGCTAAGACTGGTAAATATTTATAAGAATGGGGATCAAGACAGGCAAAGGTCAAGCTGGGGCAAGACATAAAGGCAGAAGATGATGAGAGGTGCAGTTTTTTATGAAGTTAACTTTTAAGTACAAAAATCGTATGCAACTATTTCTTATTCATCTCCTGGATTTCTCCTTCCCTCCCCAAAAAGCACCTTGGCCTAGTGCTTGGTTTATAACAGGTAGTTAGTAAATGGGAGATAGTGGAGGAATTAGCTGGATATAAAGAGAGAGTTGATTGTCTTTGATCCACCAGTTGCAAAATCGGATGGGTGAACTAATGGGGCCCTCAGGGGAAGGCAGTGGGGTCTGAGAGCTAGATCCAGGTATCTATGGCATTGGGGTACTGTGAGGAGAAGAAACACGAGGATAAGGAAGTGGGACCTGGTGAGAGTATGGGGAGGCAGCATGATGGGTCAGGCCCACATTTGGAGGAATAAAGTTTGAGAAATAGCGCTTTGGAGAAACTTCCAAAGAGGAGAAGATTTAGGAAGATTTTAAGAAGTATAAAGGTTTAACAGCCTTGTTGCTGGGTTGGTAGGTGAAGTAGGGTTCTCTGAGTAATTCTTCTGAGCAGAGCTGGTGGTATTTATGGATTGAGACTAGGGAAGAGCACTTCTATTCAGGGGAGGCCAAAGAGGTACAGAGATGTAAAGATACTGACTCACATTTATTTCTGTTAGAATAAGTTAGTACTGCTGGGCCATTTAAAAACTGTAAGAGTAACTCAGGGCTGTGTACAAGCTTGGTGGCAGATTTGCAAGAGAGTTCAGGGCCAAGAAGAACCAGTGCTGTACTTAGCTGTCAGGGTCTTGCAGGGTAAGCCCGGATTGTTAATGCACCCGTCCAAAATAGTCAGGTATGCAGATGGTGGACACCTTCTGTGGAATTACTTTGCCTGGTCAGCTGGAAGTTTTTCCTTTTCCTTTGTAGATTTTTCTAGCTGTGTTTCGCCCTCTGATACTGGATCTGCAGTGATCCTAAATAAAGGCTCCAAAGTGACAAACATGAATATTATTCTAAAGCATCAGTAGACTGAAATAGTACTTCTTTCAGTCTTAATTTGCATTGCAAAAATAAGTGCTCATCAGTAAGATATTGTGTTTGTTTTCTTTTCTGAAGGCACGGTAAACTTCAGATGATACTCCAGTACTTCCTAATTTGATTTCAGGCAGTAGCCTTTTGACAGGTCATTGTAAATTAAAATCTTTTTCCTATTGGCCTGATGTCATACAGGGAGATATTGTTTCTACAAAGGGATGCCACCTCGTAAAAATACTAAAATTAGTCATGAAAGAAAACATACAGTGCAAGTTAATGCAAATAGAGGAAGTATACTAACCAACACAATAATAACGGAAATGTTGCTTTTAGGGATTTTTCTGCACGAATTAGACTGGCCGTGGGTTCTTCAAATACCACTTCTATGTGTATGAATGTGTGCCTCTAAAAGTATTTGAATGGGAGTGGCTGTTTCCGTGGCTATTTCTTCTTCAGTGAATTTTTGCTGCTGAAGACACCCTGACCTGGCTCTTGGCATTTATTTCACTTGAGGTATGTGTTGGGCTGGGCATTAGCCGGTTTTAAAGACAAGTTCAGTTTTCTTTGTTGTTATGTAAAATTACCTAGCAAATGCTTGTGCTTAGTCCATTCTGTCTCAGGGGTGGCTGGAAATAGATCTACTCAGTATTGCCCTTCTTGAGAAAGAATGGATTGTAATGATTATTATTTTTAAGCAAATCTGTGTCTACCAGCTGAAAGGGACTTTGGATTTTGCGTTGTATTTTGCTTACTGATTCTGTAAATGGTGTCAAATAGATTGAATTGGTACCAACTCCATAGCCGAATTCTCTAAAATGAAGGTGCTGGATTAGAGGATCTTTAGATCTAGAAGTATCTTGTAGACATAAAATTTCAAGCCTTCATTATAGAATTCATAATTAGTTACATGAATATTCAGACTCCTTACTTTCATGAATGTTGTTTGGAGGTGTGAATTTAGTGTTTGCTAAGTCTATGAGAATGGAGGTAAGGTTTTGGAGAGTTAGTTCTGGCAGTTAAATTTAGCTCTGTTAAAATTGAGAAAATATATATTCACAGCATTTGACCTTGGAATTATAGGTAGGAGTGCTTGAGAGGAAGGGAAAGGGGGATGGTGGAGCTCATCATGACAGTTCATGAATTAAAATGAACCACCTACTCTACCAATAATAATTATGATACATCTTTTTTTATGCTGCTCTTCATTTACAAAGATGGAGACAGAGATTCCAGTCTACCTGGGGCATATACCTTTTTTTTTTTTTTTTTGGTCAGGAAAGGTAGTATTGGTTTGATTCATCTACATTCTATCATCTGATCTCCTGTGTGACTGGTATCGTATAATGTTGAAACAGATGGTCAGGAAACAGTATGTATCTGCTGAGTAGCGCTATGTGACAAAATATGTGACTATATGATTAAAAGTCAGGAAAGAATTAGCTTTCACTCTGAAACATACACACATACACAAGTTGTCTTTGGCTGTATATGTATACCCACGTGTCTATGGATATATAGATTTATAGCATATATAGTGTCCCGCCACCATGTAGGAAAATTTCAGTGCTTTATTATTAAATTTTTTCAAACTTTTTTTTTTATTATTTTTAAAAAAAAAATTTTTTTTTCAACGTTTTTTATTTATTTTTGGGACAGAGAGAGACAGAGCATGAACGGGGGAGGGGCAGAGAGAGAGGGAGACACAGAATCGGAAACAGGCTCCAGGCTCCGAGCCATCGGCCCAGAGCCCGACGCGGGGCTTGAACTCACGGACTGCGAGATCGTGACCTGGTTGAAGTCGGACGCTTAACCGACTGCGCCACCCAGGCGCCCCTCAAACTTTTTTTAAATTTTATTTTTGAGACAGGGAGAGACAGAGCATGAACAGGGGAGGGTCAGAGAGAGGGAGACACAGAATCTGAAACAGGCTCCAGGCTCTGAGCTGTCAGCACAGAGCCCGACGCGGGGCTCGAACTCACAGACCGCGAGATCATGACCTGAGCCAAAGTCGGCCGCTTAACCGACTGAGCCACCCAGGCGCCCCAGTCCTTTATTATTAAGAACAGTTACATTATCAAACTACAAAGCTCAAGGAAATTCTCTGGGAACATAGTTTGCCATGAGTCGACTGGAAATGTGCACATCTATAAGGAGATTAACAGAGAAATTTATTATGGTTCAGTTTTTAACTGAAGCTGCTTCTCTGAAAAGTCTAAAATACAACAAGGTGAAGTTAAAATATTCTGAACTATTTGCAGAAATGCCACTGAAGCATGTAAAGTATCAAAGTGCTTCTTAAGTCATCACTGAATTCAGGTAGACAGGCAGAGAGATCAGAATAGAAGGTGCAGTGGGAGTCATTCTCCTCCCTGCTCTCAGCTGTACTGGAGACACTTCCAGTGTAGTTAAAGCTCTGTGCCTATATTTAAAAATCAGTGTGGTCAGGGCCTCTCACCTGTCGAACTTGGATGAGCTGAAGAACAGCATCATAGGGCAAAAAGCAGTGAGATGTAGGAGATTAGGCTGCTTACACCCGCCCAGGTAAAGTCACCTGAGTAAATTGTTAGTTTAATTACTTTGTCTCTATTCGGTGACCACTGAGGGATTTCTTCATAATTGAAGGAATTTTCCTAACCACATGAACACTTCACAGTAATAGAATAACAGGAAACAGTCGTGATTCCAGAGCTACGAATCTCTGTAGGTTTGTGAGTATAGGTGTGCTATCCATTCATTACCAGTGGACCAACAGTCGAGAAGTATTTGAGTGCCTAGCCATCCTAGATCTCCAGGAAATTCGTCTGTACTCTGTCTCACAAACTTTCCCTTTAAAAATCCATTTGTTACTCTGCTTCAACCAGATGATCCACATAACTGTGAATTCTTTCAGGGCAGGGAGCTCTTTGTCTTTGTAATTTTTGTGTCCCCTTTGTGGCACAAATCGAGTGTTCAATAATTAATTGTGAATGAATGAAATTTTACAGCCGTCTACCAATATTAGTTATATGAGCATATGTCCTGTTTTCCAGAGTTCTTAGGCATTAGAGTAATGAACCCTGTGAATTCTAAGTATATGGTGATAAGTGGTTTGGTTTAATAAAGAACTATATGCATCTCATGTAAACTGCCTTTCAGGGAAAAATTGGAGAACTAAAACATTTCTTTTTTCTCTTTTCTATTTGACTTTAGAGGTGAAGATATTCAAGATATGTAATGGCCTGGTTCCTCAGCCAGGCCGTTAGATAGGTGGCCCTGTGATTGATATTGGCCTTTCCTATAAGGGGTGATATAAGTAAAAACTGGTATAGCATTGTGGATAGATTGCCAAGCCATCTCATTTCTTACTTTAATTTGGAATAACTTTGAATTAGTTTTCTTTTATAGGTTTGCAGTATTGCATATACTTATTTGTTGAGGGTTTGCTTTGGGTATGATGATACTGTAGACATCTCTCCATAGGCTCATGGAAGGATTTAGTTTTTACCTTGCCATTTTCCCAGCAAATTTATGATGGTACTTATGGAAAGGGAACAGATACTTGAAATATTATTTATTTAAAGGACATGGTTAATTCCTTTCCTAGTGGAGGAGATGATTTGTGAAATTCGGGCATCTTACTGTATCCTTGTCTAAGTCTGGTAGTGTACAAATGTGGAGTTTCAGTATTTTATTTATTTGGGCTTTGCTTTTGTTTAAAAATGTTTATTGTGAAATTATATGCTTAGGTTTTTATATTATTATAATTATTTTATGTATAACTTTGATTTTTTCTTACTGCATTTCTATTTTCGATGTTTTCCTTTTATATGGTTTAATTTTTCTTCTGTGAGAAAGTAATTAGAGCCCTGGAATCTGCTGTCTTTGTCTTTTGTAGCTTGCTATGCATAAACATCATATGGTTGGAGTTGATATGATCAAATAATTTTTTTTTCTTTTAGTTAACAAAATTAAATTGCGATTCTGTCTCAGCAACAGAAATTTAAATCTGGTTTTATTTCAGATGTATTTTGGTTATAGTTTCCATAATAAGATCCAGACTCCCTAGTTAAGTTGATACGTATCATTTTGTTATTAAATTGCCATTTTGAGGCTGCATTTTCACCCATAAACCTCTTTATAGAATCCCCCCACTGCCATCTACTTAATATTCAAAATTTTGTCCTCATTTCTAGGGTTTTCCCTCTATGCTTTTTTTCATTAGTTCCCTTTTTTACTAACATTTCCTGCTGTTTTCCATTTCATTTTGCTTACATAAACAAATTAGTTTCTTACTTGAAAAGCTTCAGTTTATATATATATATATATATATATATATATATATATATATATGACATTTTGTGGATGGTATTTCCCAAAGGATTCCAAGTAATTTGCAACAAGAAAACACAATGAAAACAAATAAAATTAAATAGAGAATCAGGATTAAAACGAAGAGGAGCCCAACTGTGGAGACTGTAAATCAGCAGAAATGGTTGCTCTGTTTGTGCTTCACATGTGATCTTAAATATCCTGTAAATCATAATGAAAAGGAGGTATACTCAGTTACATATTTCTTTTTTTTTTTATTTTTTATTTTTAACATTTATTTGTTTTTGAGAGACAGAGAGAGCACAAGTGGGGAGGGGCAGAGAGAGAAGGAGACAGAACCTGAAGCAGGCTCCAGGCTCTGAGCTGTCAGCACAGAGCCCCACGCAGGGCTCAAACTCACAAACCATGAGATAGATCTTGACCTGAGCCGAAGTCTGATGCTCAACCAACTGAGCCACCCAGGCGTCCCTTAGTTACACGTTTCTAACCCTGAGGACAAGCGGCATTTTTTTTTTTTTTTAACCTCAGAAGCAACAAAGCTTTTGTTTTGTTCCTAAAGTTTTTGCATGGGACATTATTATGTTGATGATAATAATAAAAAGAGCTAACATTTACCATGCTAGACACTACTTAAGAGTTTTATTTGTATTCATCTGTTTAGTGTTTAGGATAGCCAGTCGCTTTACAGCAGCAGAAACCCACACCCAAGGTACTTGAGCATGGAGTGAGCCCACAGTTTATGGGTGGACCCAGCGTGTAGCTGAGGCGATCTGGCCCAAGAGCCTGTGCTGTATCCTAATGTAAGATAATTTTTTTCTCTTTCTTTTTTCAGTTGAAATAGATGTTGACATACAATGTTATATTAGTTTCAAGAGTACCACATAGTGATTGGACATTTATATAGATTGCAAAATGCTCACCATGACAAATGTAATTACTGTAATAAGTGTCAGTCTTTAGAATAGGCTCTTCGTGATAAGCTGGCTATTTAATTTTTTAAAAGTAATCTCTATGCCCAACGTGGGGCTTGCGTTTATGGCCCTGAGATTGAGAGTTGCATGCTCTACTGAGCCAGTGAGGTGACCCTCATCTTTCTATGTTTTATCCCATTTGGAAGATAGTTTTTCTGTCAATGCTCTTAACTGAGTTCAGAACTGATTGCCATTGCGTAGTATGATTAAAGTAAAGTCACATTCTCAATTTGAGACATATAAAACTCTAACATTTTTAGTTTTTCTTTGTTAATGTTATTTTATTGACTAGTCTTTGAAAAATTTGACAAATGGGGAACCAGAGGCAGAGTGTCAAATCCACAAGATCAGGGTGAATTAAGAGATGATCCAGGAGTAATTTGAATGTAGAACTCTGTTTAGGCCACATTTTTGCCTTTTCCTGGATTTATTTATTTATTTTTTGTCCAGAATAGAGTACTGGACCATCAGTCAGTTAATGTGTTTTTCCTGTATCGGATTCACTGACAGCTCAGCAAGTATAATTGAGTCACAGCAGCATACCCTTAACAATTTAGACATCAAACACTTGCTTTGAACATATTGTCCGTTGTTTAATATCCCCTAATATGACTGTTCAAGATCCCTAACATGTGGTATAAATTTGAAAGCCTCTCAACCTTAAATGCTGACATCTATCCTGAGTTTTATCATCCAGTTATTACAATACCCTTATGTTTACAAATTATTATTATTTTTGTTAAAAAGATCTGGCCTTTGAATTCAGAACAGATTCAGTGCAGTTAAGGAAATACTTCAAAAAGAGTATAATCAGCAATTCACACTAACTTTGTATTCTGTTTAGTCTATTATCTGATCCTTTGTCCTTTTTTTGCCCTTTGTTTTGTACATTATTCTTTTAAAAAATACATACATGTTTCTGGCATAATGAATATAATCTGTTGATTAGCAACAATTCTAGCAGTTTTATATAATAAAACGTGACAATAATAGATGCGGTGGCTTAAGCCTTCAGACATGTAGACTGTATGCTCGTGAATGTAGTATATCCCAAAGATGTATTTTACTGGATATTAGGTCTTTAGGGAGCACTTTGAAAACATGGTTGTGTAGTTAATTACGTTTGGGAAATGTTATGCTAGAGCGCCTTCTGTCACAGGACTCTTAGTAGCCTATCCAAGGCTCCAAAAGAGACCACACTGTTTTATTTTTTGAAAAAATGCTCTTCCCACCTTATTCTTTTTCATTTAGCATCCCCTGACATCAATTAGCATTCCATGGCTCACGGACATACTTTGGGATAAATTGTTGGACAGTTTTCAAAGTAGAATTATTCTTTTAAATTGCATTTTAAAAGTTTAGTTGCTCTTACTGCCTTCCCCTCCCTCATTGATTATCCCTGAAATCTTTATTTTTTATAATTGTTAATGTTGGGTGATGATAAAGTGGTTTCAATTCACGAAAGCACCGCTGCTTTTAACCTGCAGTAAACCTTGTTGATTGAAAGGAGTAGTCCATTTTTGCCATTTCCTTGTAGAAACCAGAGATTCCGGATTTACAATTTTCTGTTTATCTCTGGAATCAGCCCGGAGTATAGCATGCTATATTTTCTATCTAATGATAACCATATTGCTGTAAAATATAAGAAAATTAAAAACATTGTTTTATTATTGTTTAAATAATCAGTGAGAGTGAAGTAAATATTTTCAGCTATGTTTGCACTTGGAGATTTGAGCAGTAATCTCACCCCCTCGAGATAGCCCATTTGG
The DNA here is from genome assembly GCF_028018385.1 of Neofelis nebulosa. Lineage (NCBI taxonomy): Eukaryota > Metazoa > Chordata > Mammalia > Carnivora > Felidae > Neofelis > Neofelis nebulosa. The sequence continues at coordinate 71,574,518 of NC_080785.1, read as the reverse complement.
ATAATTAAGCCTAAATTAAGGTAGTTTTCTTCAATAACTAGGTTTAAGTGTTGCTGTGGGTACCAGAGAACGCAATAGGCTTGCAGTGAGGATACTTTCAGACTTTCCTTGCTGTATTCTCCTGTTGGTAATCATTAGCTATGATGATCTTTTTCTAAAGGGCCTTGGTTTCCTCTTCTGCAAAATGAAAGATTGCTATTAGGTGATCTTTTTAAGATCTCTTCCAGCTCTTAAAATCAGTTTTCTGTACTTCTGTATCTAAACGAAAATTGCAGTTCTTACTCCTGTTTTTTGTTTTTGTTTTTGTTTTTGTTTTTTTTGGCCTGGAAAGCTTTTAACACCAAATGAAGCATAAGCCAGTAACATTCTCTGTTCTTTTTTTTTTTTAATTAAAAAAATGTTTATTTATTTTTGAGAGAGAGCGCGAGCCCGACGCAGGGCTCGAACTCATGAACTGTGAGATCATGACCTGAGCCGAACTCGGACACTTAACCGACTGAGCCACCCAGGTGCCCCTACTATAGGAATAGACCTATAGTATCTTATTTGTGTGGGACATATTTACGTAGGATTGTAAATAAGGAAACCTGAGCAAAGATCAGATTGAAAAAAATTTTGGAAATGCTTTACCCTGCGATAATATTTAAGTTGTTTAGATTGATACATTAATAAAACCTTCTACTACGTATGGGGACAATGAAAAACATATATGCATATATATTTATTCATTTCCACGAATAACCTAACTTAAAATAATTAAGAATTCTAGAATTACTAAGGGGAAATGGCAAAACGTTAATTCTGTAATGTGTTCAGTTTAATGAATGACCAGCTTATAGTCATTAATTGCTTCTTTGACTTTGGGAAAGTCATTTCTCCAGTTCTTAGATTCCTCGGTTCAATGTATGTACTTAGAATTCTCTGAATAAATTTACACATATAAAAGTAAAAATAGGACCACATTTTTTTTGTCTTTATGATGCTTTTTTCATTTTTCAGTTAATAGTCTGACAGTTAAAGCTGTTGTAAGGTCATTCCACACGTATCTGTATATAAGGTCTGTGTATAATTTTAAATAGCTCCTTAGTATAAATATGATTTATTATTTAATATTTACCTATTGATGGATATTTGGTTATTTCCAAACTCTGTTTTACTTCTGTGAACAGTGTTGCAGTTGACATATTGATATATTTTGTGCACATATGTGAGTGTTGTTGTGGGATGGAATCCTAGAAGCACTGTTACCCAGAGTCCTTTCCTGCCCTCCAAACTGGGTTACATCTGTCTCTCCTAAGTTCCCAAAGCTCCCTGTGCATCCCTCTAGCACAGTACTGAACCACTGGATGTCCTTAAGGAATATAGTCTGTGATTTATTTATTGTATCCCCAACACTGAGCACATTGTAGTTAAAAATAAAGTTGAATTTCCAACTAGAAAATCAGCATCCAACTACTCCATTTTATTTACTTAAATTTTTTAGATGTTTATTTATTTTTGAGAGGGAGAGAGAGAGAATGAGCAGGGGAGGAGCAGAGAGGAACAGAGACACAGTATCCAAAGCAGGCTCCTAGCTGCACAGTGTCAGCACAGAGCCAGATGTGGGGCTCGAACCCACGAACCTCGAGATCATGACCTGAACCAAAGTCAGAAACTTAACTGACTGAACCACCCAGGTGCCCCTAACTACTCCATTTTAAAGTCTTGGCCTGTACTTTTTTTCTCAGTGTATTTGGAATCATGGCAACATAGCTCTCCTGAAATCTAGAGTTGTCAACATGTAGAGTAGCTCCTCTGATCTTTGCAACTTAAATTTCAGAAGTTTGGCATGACCCAGTTACATAGGTGTGGTTTCTTACAGAATGAAATGTTTTACAAGTCTCTTGAGATAATTCTCCTAATTAGAAATCGGGATGGGAACTCTTATGTAATGAGCATTGTGGTAGAGTGAAAAGAATCCGGGTTTGGGAGTCATGTTTGAAAGCATCTTCTCTGTGGCATAGGGCAAGTTTATTGATCTCTTTGAGGCCCAGTGTCCTCATCTGTAAAATGAGATAGTATTATGTATTAAGATATAGTATTATGTATTAAGATAGCGTGTTAGAAGGACCAAAGGAGGTCTTAAGTGTGAAATGCCCAACATGGGCCTTGGTACATGGTAGGTACCTGGGAAATGTTAGTTCCCTTTTCCAGGTACCTTCAGAAATTTTCATCCTTGAGGGAATACAGCCTCACGAGGCATCCACAGTAGTTTTCCAGACTGCTGAGAGACTCTGGTAGAGTAGAAGGTTGTTATAATTGACAGGTGTTTCAGAGATTTTAGACAATTGCTGTTCAGTTTTTTTCATTCACGCATATCTGCTACCTCCCTCTTTTTTTCCCCCTTGGGATTGAGCGTATTGACTGTGGCATTGCTCTCTTTACCAGGGGAAAAGTGCCCCTCATTTAGCACTGTTAACGATACCATGTTTTTATTGCAAGTTCTTGTCTTTTTTTTCCTGACATCCACCTTAATGTAGTTTATTAGAAAAGTTTTCTTGATTGATCCTTCTTCCAAGTGGTTAGATTACACTTGTCAAAAGATCAGAAATGGCCCTGGTTCTCATCTTTCTTCATCAAACCCATTTTAAAACTAATCTGTAAATTTCATCATACCATTCTATAAACAAACACATACTTTTAGAAGCATAAATTACCAGAGATGGAATCAGTTGGTTCTTTAAGTAGGGTCTCCTTTTTGGGGGCACAGAACTGAAACGTGCCATGTTGTATGTAGCTTTGAGGATTGAATGAGTTTTTGTAGTATTTTCTTGGATACCCTTTGACAAGGGTACACAGATATGCTACTACTGTGTCTTGTAAGGGAGAAATAAATGGTGACTTTTCTTCCCCAAACTGTGAAAGAAATGTATATGAACTTTATAAGCAAATGCATTATTAATTGTTTAAAGGTACAGGGATGCTAAACCAGGAATTCACTGATGTGTGATGTACGGCTGTGGAGACCATGAGGCATAGTAGAGAGGATGACAGTTTTGGAGGGAGAAGATCCAGGTTTGGGGCTAACTGGTTGTGTAACAGCACATCTCCCTTCCTAGTTGCAATTTTTTTCATACAGGAGAAGGGATAATAATACTTTTTCATAATGTTGTTTTGGGAATTAAGTAAGTGAATATCTGGAAGCACTTTCTAAACTTAAAGTGTTGTCTATATTGATTAACCAAATTGTTACTATGCCAGTACCTAGCACAGTGCTGGTAGACCATGAGTACACAGTAAATACTTGCTGAATAAAATGAACCAGGAGGAAATTAAGCTGGGACAATTTGCTTCTTAAAAGAACATTCAGGTTACTGCTTTTTATTTCCTTCTTTCTTATTTTCCAAATCAAGAAATAGCAATCTTCTAATACATTTCTGGCAGAGATAAGATTTGGTAATGATAATGGGCTGCTCCATATCCCATTGGGCATGTTAGGTAAGAAAAAAGACTGAATGTACAAATTATTTATATTGCTAAACACTGTAATAATAAGCATTTATCAAACATATACTATGCACTTATTATTTAATCAGTTAGGTAAACAATACCTTGTGTTCAAACCCAGGGGAATGTATAGTAGCATTGTGGCTAACTCACCCGTCCGTACAACCCCATCAAATATGCTGTCTTTTTCTTTCCTCCCTTGACCTGTCCTGATTGGTGATTGCTAGCCCTGTAAGTACAGGGTTGTGTCTTGTTCACTCCTGTACCACCAGCACTTGGTACAGTGCCTAGGACGTAACAACTGATTAATAAATATTTGTTGAATCGTGAATACGTATAGATCCTGATTTAGCAGTGTTTGCACAGAGAAGAACTTGAGTCATAACAATCATAATGGCTGACCTTAATTAAACAACACACTGTGCAATTTCCTCTGCTAAGTGATTTACAGGCAGTAACTCATTTAATCTTCTCAATACTTTGAGAGGCTACTGTTAGTATTCACATTTTACCGATGAAATATTGGCATGTCAGAAAGCCTTGATAATTTGCCTGGTATCTTAATAGCCATCTCCCATTTCTTTATTTCTTCTACTTAGGAAGATCCAGCATAGCATAGCCTCTTGTTTTTTTCTTTTCCTTTTGCCACAGTGGAGTTAACTTGAGTTTAGTCTGTTTCATCCAGATGTCCAGCATCCTCCCTAACACTGTTTCTTTTCCCTTGTACCTTATTCCTAGTTACTCCAAAGTCTGTCCCTCATGTGAGCTGTGAGCCAAAGATGATGCTAATCATAGTTCCTAAACATTAGATTGGTAGGAATATGTGTTTAAATAAGGGAAAAAGAAAACTTCGAGCTTAAAAGTAAAATGAACCAGTGCTGTTAGCTTCTAGAGTCCTTGAAAATAATTAAAAGTTTATTCTGAATTCCTCCAATATCTTCCTCTACTTTGTTAACTTTCTCTGCTTACGAACCTGTTTCTCTTTCAAGATCAGAATTCAATATCAAAAAATAAAGTATTATATATATAAGGTTTTGGTAGATTCATAGAATTTGAAAACTGGAACAGGCTTATTTTTTTAAAATGTTTATTTATTTCTGACAGAGTGTGTGCCTATGGGGGATGCATAGAGAGAGAGAGGGAGAGAGAGAGGGAGAGAGAAAGTGACAGAGAATCCCAAGCAGGCACCACACCGCTGTCAGCACAGAGCCCCATATGGGGCTCAAACTCACGAACTGTGAGATCACTACCTGAGTCGAAATCAAGAGTCAGATAGTTAACCGACTGAGTCACCCAGGTGCCCTGAAACAGGCTTATTTTATTTTTTAAATTGGGAAAAATCTTTTATAAACTAGAAGACTTAAAAAAAAGTTGGGATACTGAAAATCTTAGTGTTAAGTCTTCCAAAAAGCACCTTGCCCAACTCTCACCTTTCTGTAAGCCATAAAAAGTTTTTTGTAATGAAGAAACAGACCTCTTCAAGCAACAGTAAAATCAGAGAAGAGCTGAAAATTTGAAGATTACATTGTATACACTGTCACTGTGATTCTTCATTTTGCCAGAAAGAATGAAAGACAAGTAGCTTTTACTTGGTTTTGATATTTTCTGTGAAAGACCAACATTAAAAAAAAAGTTGAGAAACAGCAGGGCAGATGGTCACATACAAGAGACGATGATAAAATGGAAGTAGAGAGAGGAAGAAATTTTTTAAAAACTGTCTTTAGAAGCTATGGCAGAGATCAGATGGGACAAATAGAGTTGGTAACAAAGGGACCAAACAGAGCTAGGTTTTGCCATGAACAGGTACTATGGTGAGAGTACGTTGTGGGCAGGGTTGCCTCGACTTCAGTGAAGATATGGACACGAACTGCATCTTTACATGTGTCTTTAGCCCTACTGACTAGTGTATGTGAGGGCATGATTCAGTGATGATTTGAGCCTCTGCAGTGTGCCCTCTTTAAAAATGCCTGACTCTATGTTTGCGTATTTCAGAAAGGAGTCTATTTAAAGGTTCCCAAAATACGATTTCATACCTAAATGGTCAAACCTCAGTTAATTGTCAACTTTTTTTCCCCACCCCTTTTTTTTCCTAGGCTGACCCATTTCCCAAAATTAAAAGTCACTTGTATTTGGGGGGTCTGATAGGCTTTTGTTGCCTGGCAAGTGTGGGAACCTAGTTTCCATTTAAATCTTGATTTTTAAACAAGTTTTAATTTTTATGCATTTAAAAATCTTTAAAAAATCATCTTGATAATAAGAGTTGGGGTGCTTTTTTAAAAAGTAGTCCAGGAAATGAGAACAAAATCATTGAATTTTTAGCTTGGGAATATGGCTCATTAGAAAGAGGATGGATTTGGTTATGTAACTTTCAGGTTTTACATCTTTGTTGTAACCTTTGGGCTAAAATTACTTTGATTCTCAGTTTCCTCACCTGAAAATAGGAATCATTTCTGCCTTATACAGTTTTGTAGATTATATGAAATGCATATAAATGGCCTAGTTTATTGTGTCTAATGTATAGACTCACTCAATAAATGTTACTTTGGGGCATCTGGGTGGCTCATTCAGTTAAGCATCTGACTTCAGGCGCAGGTCATGATTTCACGGTTTGTGGGTTCAAGCCCCAGGTCGGGCTCTGTGCTGACAGCTCAGAGCCCGGAGCCTGCTTTGTATTCTGTGTCTCCTTCTCTCTCTGCCTCTCCCCCACTTGTGCTCTGTCTCTGTCTCTCAAAAATAAATAAATGTAAAAAAAATTTTTTTAAAATAAATTTTATTTTTCCCTCTTCCATCTTTCCTTCAGTCAGATAGAACATTTCTGTCTAATTCTTAGTCTCTGGGCCAGTCACTCAGAAGCCATAAGAGTACAAACATTCGTTTCCTTAGGCTATAGACTTCCTTTGGAGTTTAATTTCAACTTCAAATTTGTTCTCCTTCTGTGTTCTATGGTGGGAAACAGCCACTTCCTAGATATGGTGGTTGGGGGTGGGGGGTGGTATGGACCCATCTAGGAATAAGTCAGCCATCTCAATTAAAAAGCAATCATCATAATTGAATAATTCAGAGCAGAGGTTGACAAACTATGACCTCTGAGACAAATCTAGACCTCTATTTGTTTTTGTAAATAAAGTTTTATAGGAAACAGACCCATTCCTTTAAGTAATGTCTGTGCTATAGAAGCAGAATGAGTGATTGCAAAAGAGATTGCATAGCCAACAGAGTCTACTCCCTGCCCTTTTCAGAATAAGTTTGCCAACTGCTGATTTAGAAGATTGTGATAGTTTCTTTAGGTGAATATTTCCTGACAAACTTTGGTTATTCATGTTTGAACAACTGTGTTGATTTTCTCATTAAAAAACCCATCTTACACCTTCTGAGAGTTTGCTACACTGAAACTATGTAAGCTACAATATGATCTGGAATTCATAGATCTCATTAGTTCACTATTTTTGAGCTACTTAGGGGTTTTGGGCAGAACGTGTAGTCTTCATTATTACTATTTCATGTATTTTTTCCCAAAATTTCTGGAAAACTGTTTCAAGGTTATTAAAACTTAGTAAACTGCTGATTAAAATAATTTAATAAGCATTTCTTTTGTGTTATGTGGACATCTGTTTTTGAAAGTAAAGCTTTTGTCTGCATGTACTTCATCTGATGATATATTTTGAACCATTACAGTTCAAGGCAGTTATTGAGTATGTTTCAGACACAAAGGTAGGCTCCTTGTTTATATTTACATTTTAAAAGATAGGTCTATGAGGGGTGCCTGGCTGGCTCCGTCAGTGGAGCATGGGACTCTTGATCTCAGGGTTATGAATTTGAGCCCCATGTTGGGTGTAGAGATACTTTAAAATAAAATCTTTAAAAAAAGTCAAAGATAGGTCTGTGAATTATCATCATTTCTGTGCTTGGCAGGTAGTGATAGCTTATAAAAGAGGTTAGAAACATGTGTTGAGAATTCAGCATCAAGGAAGGTCAAATTGTGACTTACATTTTAGCGAAACTGGAATAGTGATTTCTTAATAAGTTGTGAGCTTGCTCATTTCTGAGTTTGTTCCTTTGTTTATAAAATGCTACCTCCTTCTATTTATGTGAGTGTCCTGCCTTTACTCCCAGTCTATTTCTAGTAACATGTCCTTGCTGAGGCTGTCCTTCCTTCCCTGCTTTCCCACCCCAACACATATAGCCCACTTTGATCACCTGCCTCGTTACACCTCTCATATATTTAGATGAAATAGTGCGCAGATGTTGTTACCAGTAGTGTTAAGCATCATGTCCTCTACACATTTATTAAACATATAACTAGTGTAGTTTGTGACTCCAGTAGAAATATGCTCCATTAAAAAAAATAAATAAAGATCATTACTACTGTTCCTTGGAGTCGATTCATGATTCTTTAAATCAGCTATTTAGTACTTAAGAGGGAAGAGGGCCCCTCATTTCCTAAACATGCAATTAAAGTGAAGCTTGGACGAAAACCATTGTGATGATCAGAATGATCAAATACAGTCCTTTGATAGATTTGTTCATTTGTAGAAATCCCAATCCCTTTTCCAGTGCCGTTTCTATAGCCACTTTTTGTATACTTTGTTTGACCCTCTTATTTATTTATTTATTTATTTATTTATTTATTTTCTTTATCAAAATAGCAGTTTGCCTGGATTTGGGATTCCGGTTACTTCTGAGAAGGATTTTGAGAGAGATGCTACTCTAGAATCTTAATTGAATTCCATCATTGTAGGGATGGATGAATGAATTCCATCATTTTCAGATGCATATGGATACTTAGATTCCAAGGATTCAAAAAATTGAAATTCTTAACCAAACTTTGGAGTCTAAGTCCAGCTTCTCCACCCAGTTCCAATGGGTTTGAGGGAGGATAGTCTGTGTTGTCTGTGTTAGTAAAACTGCTTAAGAAAATACTTTTTGAAAGCACATGGTAGCCAAGAAGCAGACTTTTGTTACTAAAGATCCATTGATAGCCTTGATTGCCTTTCCTTACATAAGGTACGTACCGTTACTTAACTTTCACAAGATATACATGTATATTAAAAAAAGAGCGGTTTGGTAGTAAAAGCATTTAGGGTAGGTCCCTCAGCTCTTTGCAAGCTTGAGTAACCTCATGTTAGCTACCTAACCTCTGGTACTTTTCTTTCCTCTTACAAAATGAGCTTGATTATATGTTCTTAAGTGGAGATTGTAATGCTTATTTTCATGACATATACAAAAGACAGGGATGCTTAAGGTCAGATGAACGTAGTGAGGGTTATCTGGATAATTAAGTTTGAAACCTTGAGGAAAAACGTTTTATGGGGGTGGAGGGACATATTTTAGGGAGGATGTCTAAATAATTTAAATTGATTCATTGTACTTGTCCTAGTTCACTGAAAAATTGCCAATCTTTTGTTTTGTTTTGTATGAAATTCACATAAAACTGCCATTTTAGTCACTTCATATTTATGCCCAGTTCCACAAACCTCCTCTTGCTGTTCTGTCACAGTGAGAAGACAATAACATTCTATTAAAGTATATCAGTTGAAGTAGGCTAAAATATTTATGAACATATGTTTTGAAATTTGGAAATGTTGGAGGAAGAGAATCAATAAAGATGTAAATTTGTTTTGTTAAAACAATTTGAATCTGTTAAATATTTTCTTAGTAATCTGCTTGACATGCACAAAGCACTATAAATAGAGATAAAAGAGCTTGTTAACAACGCTTGTGCAAGTACAGAATTTATTTTTTGGATTTTGTTTCATTAGTCTGAATATTAATTTCAATTTATTTTACTAGATCAATGTCCTGGGATTAGTCCTGGGTACTTAATAGTCATCAGAAAGCTAATATGATGCTAAGAATGTAGACAGATTCTTAATAAAGCTTAAAATTACATAATGAAAAAGATGTATTAAGACTCCTCTCAAGTAATGTAACATCTGGACTACGGCAGAGGTTCTGAAAGTTTCTTTTCCTCTCTATAACTAACACTTTAAAGCTCTCTGGGAATACCCTGGGTAAGTTACACCTTAATGCTCCTTAGAAACCTGTGGCCTTAAGGTTATGGTCCAAGTATGGTCCAATTTTTTTGGTTCTTTAAGCTGAGATAGTTTAGTATTTTCAAAAAGTTCTTAATTACTAAGGGAGGAATGGTCAGAAATTATGACAAGATTTGCCCAGATATGTTCCAGTTTTGGCTAGAGTGAGTGAAACCAACTTAAACCATTGAGGCTATACGAGCACTTTGCTGGGTTTACCTGGGGCAAAATCCAGGGCTAGCATTTACCTCTGGGAGTCTATTGTCTGATTCTCCTGAAATGTTTGCCTTTTGTTTCTACCCACCCAAACTTCCATTATTCCCCACTGATAGAAGAAGGAAGAGAAGCAATAACAGGTGAATTTCATGAAGACCATTTGGTTCAGTGGTTATATTAATAAGGATAGTATTCAGATTTCTTGCTGGTTCGGACTCTAGCAGGGAATGGGACACCTAGCCCATTAGTTCAAGGAGGCTCCTCAGAATTGGGGGCAAATGCTGTGACTCCCAAATAGAACAAGAAAGGGATTTACCTAAAATAAAAGACTACTTACTTTATGGACTTTGAGACTGCTATTAGGCCCGTTAGTGGCTCATACTATGGTAGGAATTCATGAAAGTGTGGTGATGTCTGCTGTGACAGCAGTGTTAACAAGGATACACAGCTCTAGAAATCTTCTTGATAGTGCAGGAGCCTCACCTATGGGCAGGTGGGGTGATGATGGGGGAAACAAGTTAGAGAGCCTTAAGGAAAGGTTAATTGTGGCTTATCATGTTGAGATCATTCACTCCTCTCCACTGGAACATTTCTCTACTGAGATTATGTCCTCTGGCAAGTAGAGTGGGCATTTCAAAATGACATATGTTACCTTTCCCAAAAGTCCCATTCTTTTAAGAGGTAACTTTTTTTTTTCCTTTTTAGAACAGCAATTTTCAAACTTTTTGGTGTCAGGACTCCTTAACACAAAAACTATTGAGGACCTCAAAACATTTTTTTCTAGGCGGATTATATCTGTTGTACAGTGAAGAGTAAATTAAGTTTCTGTGGAAAGTATTTGTCTCTGTTCACTTGTCTGCAGTAATTTATACCTCTCCCCACCAAACTTCACTTAAGAAGACAGAATAGTTTCTACTTGTCATTCTTGGAGTACAAATAGTGGATGTCGCAAGTTTTACATTTCTATAGTACAGTGTGTATATATATATATATATATATATATATATATATATATATATATATATTAGTATAGTTCAGAGAGCCTGGATTAAGCCAGACATAATGGACTAGCCCCCTCTTTCTGATGGGCATTTCCATGTAAACAGAGTTCTGTTTTGGGATCTCTTTACTGTTCTGATGATTGATTTGTCTTTATTTCTACATCACTCACAAACTCATTTTGTCAATTGTTGTGTAAGTTTTGGTATCAGATCATGTAAAATTCCCTCATCTTGTTCTTCATTAAGAATGGCTTTGCTTGTTTTAGCCCTTTGCTTTTCTGTGTTTTAGAATCAACTTGTGAAATTCTTAAAAAATCTTTTTTTTTTTTCCACTTTGGTTGGAACTTCTTTGTTCATGAAGTTGGGAGAATTTTTATGTTTTCTAATCCTTGGCTATGAAAAGATATATGGCTATCCCTTCTGTTTCTTTGGATCTTGTTTAATATCTTTATTTTGTAAGTTGTATAATTTTTAAAAAAAGTAAACGTTCAGTTTTATTTTTTAATTTATAAGTTATATAACTTTTGCTTAAATTTTTTTCTGTTGCTAATGTAAATGGTCTCTTTGTTTTTTTTATCCATGAATTGAAAGGTAATTAATTTTTAATATTGTGACTGATGACTTTATGATACTATTTCTAAAATTCTTGTAGATTTTTTGGGTTTTCTAAAAATGATGATCATATAATAGCTTAATAATTATAATTTATTTCTTCTTTTCTAAGCCAATGCCTTTGTCTTCTTTTTCTTGTCTTATTAGGACCTCCCTTAAAATATTAAAAAAAAATTTTTTTTAATGTTTATTTATTTTGGGAGAGAAAGAGACAGAGCATGAGTGGGAGAGGGACAGAGAGAGAGGGAGACACAGAATCAAAAGCAGGCTCCAGGCTCTGAGCCATCAGCACAGAGCCTGATGCGGGGCTCAAACATGGGTTCAAACCATAAGATCATGACCTGAGCCAACGTCGGACACTTAACTGACTGAGCCACCCAGGTACCCCAGGACCTCCCTTAAAATATTGACTAGAGGTGGTTGTAGTGGGCTTTTTTGTCTTGTTCTTCATTTTAATGGAAGTTATTTTAATATTTTTTTTATTATATGTGACATTTGCTATTATGTTTTGGTAGATACCCTTTTCAGGTTAAGGAGGGTCTGTTCAATTGTCATTTATTTGGTGTTTTGTTTTTTAAATTTTGAATGGATATTGAATTTCATTGAACTTTTTTCTGGATCTATTTAGATGATCACATAGGATTTCTCCTTTGATTATCTTAATAGATTTTTTTTTATTAAAAAAAATTTTTTTAACGTTTATTTATTTTTGAGACAGAGAGAGACAGAGCGTGAATGGGGGAGGGTCAGAGAGAGGGAGACACAGAATCTGAAACAGGCTCCAGGCTCTGAGCTGTCAGCATAGAGCCCGACGCGGGGCTCGAACTCACGGACCGTGAGATCATGACCTGAGCCGAAGTCGGCCGCTTAACCGACTGAGCCACCCAGGCGCCCCTAATAGGTGTTTTTGATGTTAAGGTGCTTTTGAATTTTTGGGTTAAATCTAACTTTGTTACATTTTAAATAAACTGATTGCTTTTATTTACTAACATTTTCTTCAGGAGGCTTGCACCATTCAGTCTTTGTGAGGGAGAGAGGCCCATGATTTCTCTTCCTTCTACTGTCCTTGCTTGGTTTTGGTATAAGGGTTATATCATTCTCATGCAAGGGACCCAGGCAGCGGTCCTCTCCTATTTTTGAAATAGTTTGTGTAACACTGGATTGATATCTTTCTTGAGTGTAGATAGACTTTTTTTTTGTTTGTGAGATTTAAAGTTTTCATTCAATATCTTTAAAGATTATAGGCACTCTTAATTTAAAAGCTATGTTTTGGTCAGTGTGATAGGTTATATTTTCCAGGAAATTGTGCACTTTGTCCAGTTTTCAAAATTATTAGCGTAAAGTTGTTTATAATATTCTCTCATTTTTAAATTTCTGCTGCATCTGTAGTTTTTAATATTACTAACTTGTCTTACTAATTTATCCCAGATATGCCATATTTAGTTTTTTCAACAAAACTAACTTGTGTCTCTCTTGATCTTCTCTGTTATTTTTTGTTTTATTAATTTCTGCTGTTTATTTTTTCTTCCATTTTCCTTGTTTTTTTGGTGTGTTTATTTTTGTAAATTCTTAATTTGATCCTTTAGCTCATTAATTTTCAGTCTTCCTTTCTAATAAGAGATTTTAGGACTGAATTTTACTCTATGTACTGCTTTAGCTAACTCTCACTAATTTGTATATTAATATGTTTTTATTCACTTTTAAGTATTTCCTGGCTTTTATTGTGATTACTCCTTTACCCCTAAGTTATTTAGAAGTGTGTTCTAAAAATTTCGAATTCATATCCCCCTATTTGGGTCTTTATTATTTATTTTGAACTTAGCCTTCATTATGATCAGAGAATGTGGTCTATATGATACTGATTTTTCTTTTTTGAAATTAAGACTGGCTTTAAAACAGTTAGCATGACCAGTTTTTGTAGCTATTCTCTATGCTAGAAAGGAGTTGGTAGTCTCTGGTTCATGACAGCAGTTTTCTGTATGTGCACATTAACTCAAGTTTGATACTTATGTTTGTTGAGTGTTTTGTTAGCTTTATATATTAATAGTGAGAGAATTGGGTGGCTCAGTCGGTTAAATATCCAACCTCAGCTCAGGTCATGATCTTGCGGTTTGTGGGTTCAAGCCCCGCATAGGGCTCCCTGCTGACAGCTTGAAGCCTGGAACCTGCTTTGGACTCTGTGTCTCCCTCTGTCTCCGTCCCTCCCCCGCTCATGCTCACTCTCTCTCTCTCTCTCTCTCTCTCTTTCTGAAAAATAAACATTAAAAAATTTTTTTAAAAAGTGAGAGAATTGTATTTCTCTCTGACATTTTTTTATTTATGTATTTTGAAGCTATTTGTTAAGTATATACAAGGTTTGAGTTGTTACGTTTTCCTTTACATTTTCTTTAAGTCAACCTTTCCTTATATATTATTATATGTCATTGCATTATTTCTGCTTAAGGTCTATTAAGTTTGATACAAATATAGCTCTATCAGCCTTGTTTTGTAGTCCTTGTATATCTTTTTAAAAAGTTTTTTGCTTGCAAACTTTTTGTGTTCTTATGTTTTAGGCATTTCTTAAGAACAATGTACCACTGGATTTTTAAAAAGTCAAACTTTTCTTTTAAATAGGGGGTTTGGTCTACTTAGATTTATTATGATTACTAATGCATTTGTGTTTATTTTGAGCACTTTTTGAGTATACCCCCACTTTTGCTGTTTTTCCTTTTTTCTTCTCGTTTTTAATTTTTTCTTCTGACTTGTGTTGTATTCTCCACCAGTTTGTAAGTTATAGGGTCATTTTTAATTGGTTACTCTAGAAATATATGTTTTTATGTGTTTATGTACGTATACATGCATATGTGTTATGTATATATATATATATATATAAACACACATATATTAAAGTCTAACGTTATTCAATGGTTTTACTCCCCTCTGAACCACAAAAATAATTTTTATTACGCCTTATGTTTATAAAGTTGTCCATATTTAAGGTCTTTTAAAAAACTTATCATTAGGCAATTATTATTAACACTGTCATTATTTATTTTTGTACAATTTACATACCTATTTTTCATTTTATTTTTTCCACAATTTATTTATGTATTCCAGATTTTCCTTTGGGATTAATTTCCTTTTTTCCTGAAGTGTACCTCCTTTAATAAAGGACTATTGGTATTAAGGATTTTTACCTGAAAATTTATGCTTATTTTAAGCAACATTAAAAGCATACTACCTGATTCATATTGTAATAAAACAAATATAGTGTAAAATGTTTGCTTCTTAAAATGTATATCAAAGTGTAATGATTTTTCTAATATCTGTTGCTTCATTTTATCCATACCCCTGTATTCTTCCTGTGGCATGGATAATCAAGAATAGCCTGTAGGAGATTCAGAATCTTTTTCTATTACAAAATGCCCAGAATAGTCCTCCTTTTTTTTTTTTTTTTTTTTGATTCCCACTGGATAGTACTTTCTTTTTTGCTCTAATTTCTGTCCTATAAAAATATCTGAACCCGACTTGTGTTAGTTTTCTTAGTTCCTCTGTCTTGGCAGCAAATTTCCTCATAAAAGAGGAATAGATGTTCTCATTCTCATTTGTTGCAAATACGTTGTTTCTGCTGGTTTTAAAAATCAATGCTTATTTGAGGGAGAAATGGGACTTAGGATATTTTTATTTGTGTATTTGTAGTTCTGACATCATGATAACGTGCTTGACTAAGTGTCTCCAGATTCTACCAGATTCCCATAAACATGCCCCACTTTTGAACCAGTCCTGACTTAGGCTTTGGGGCTATATTGAATTGAGTTGGGGAAGATTAGGTGTTCATGCTGCTGTTGGAGGATGAAACTTTCTGTCTTGCCTCCTGTGCTTGGTTATCTGCCTTCCTGGTACCTTGGCAACCTGAGCTGGGATCTCGCTATCTGCTGCCAGGCCTGACTGTCTACCTGCCAGCCTGTAACTGTCACAATGTTGCTCACTCTATCCTTCCTGATGCTGTGTTCTCCAGTTACTTCTGGCCCCCAGCTTGGTTGGATTCCTTCCATCTGTGAATGCTGCTGGATAAACTTCTAAGCCAGTCATTTCAGTAGGCATGTCTAATTTTCCAGGATGGTCCATTTTGTTGCTATGTGAACCCTTGTTCTAAAGTACCTGTGGGTATTTCAGAAAGGACAAAGTTGGTTTGTTACACGAGCTTTCAAGGGAAATTAGCTGCAAGTAAGAAACCTTCTTATTGGAAACATATTGAGTGTTAATATTCTTGGGTTGCAGTTTATTTCCAAACAAAAATATAACCTCCACCTGGTGCCCTAAGAGTAGAATTTTAAATCTTTCATTTTGTGTGCATATTTCGATTTCTTAATTTAATTCTTCATTTTGCATATCATTATTTTGTCATATTCAATTTGACTAAACAAATGGATTATTTTTGTACAGTACTGAAATATTACCTAATTGAGTTCTTTCATGTTTTAGTTGTTACCAAGTGATTAATATTGGCAAGTCAAGAGAAGTTGCAGTGTAGTATGACTGGTTAAAATTTATAGTAGGAAATTTTATCAATTTGATGCAGCAGTGGTAAAAAAGTGTTTTCCAGAACGTGGATTTTATCCCTATGAGTTACACTTCCAGGTACAAAGGCAAATGAGCCTAGTAAGTGTATCAGAGTTTTTTTCTCAAATAATTCTGTCATCATACTGCTATCTTTAAGTAATTTTTCTTTCTTCTTGATTCTCATGCCTAATGGCTTTATGTTAACTTTTTTTATGAATACTCACTTTTTTACTTAAAATATAAAAGTAGTGTATATATAGATTGCCAGCCCCCTGAGAACAAGGCTTATCTTTCATTATTCCACAGTCCCTTGCTCAGTGTGTGTTCAGAGTGTGTAGTAGGGCTTTAACCAATGTTTCAGTAAAAATCAATCAAATGAGTTAGTGTGAAAATTTAGATTCAAAATTTCATTTGTCAGTATTTGCAAAGATGTGGGTTATTAGAAGATAACTACTTTCCTGTAGTTTCTTATACCCAGATATCAGTGTACATAAGTTTTTCTTTTCATAAATTGTTTAACATCAGAGTGGTTTCCATTATATTTAAATATATGTTTCAAAATAGAATTATCATTGTATTTCTTTATTTTTTTAGCATGTATGAGACTTATTAAATCACAGAATTCTCAAGTTTTGTGTCTTATTTTGGAATAAGTAGATAATTTGATTCCTTATGTCTATTGTTTTAAAAGCATACTGCAGCAGATTTATCTGTTAATAGTGGACTTGTTCTTGGCAGTGCATCAGATGGCTGAAGGGGAAGATAGTTTCTGCCTCAGTCATTCATAGCATAAAGGGATAGGACAGTTCAGATTCCAGCCAAGCTACTCAGCCATCATCCCTGACCAGGGTTGACCCCAGAGTTCCTCATCCCTTAAAAATTTTTGTGTTTCTGAGTACAACCCTGTCAATATTACTGATAACATTCTTGGAAGACTGTGTCTGAAGGAAGGGAGAGTCTTGTAAAAAATGTGATTCTGCGGGGGGCACCTGGGCGCCTCAGTTGGTTAAGCATCTGACTTCGGCTCGGGTCATGATCTCACGGTTTGTGGGTCTGAGCCCAGATCAGATTCTGTGCTGACAGCTCCGAGCCTGGAGCCTGCTTCGGATTCTGTTGCCCCTCTCTCTCTGCCCCTCCCCCACTCGTGTTGTGTCTCTCTTTTTCTTTCTCTCAAAAATAAATAAATACTTTTAAAAAAGTGATTCTGCTGAATAGAAAAGGAAAAAAGAATGTTCTTGGGGAATGTTGATGGAAGGATGAAAGCCATAACTGTAGGCAGTTGGAAGTGTGATTAGCTG
This sequence comes from Neofelis nebulosa, assembly GCF_028018385.1. Lineage (NCBI taxonomy): Eukaryota > Metazoa > Chordata > Mammalia > Carnivora > Felidae > Neofelis > Neofelis nebulosa. Next base: position 71,557,331 of record NC_080785.1, on the reverse strand, counting down.
GTATTGTCGTGTGGGTAGTGCTGGGTTCCAAAGGTTAGGGTGTTAATAAAACTACATTATCTTTAATTCATTTTCTGTATATTATCTGTTACCTTTGACATTATCTGTGTAAAATTCAGGGGCAAACTTTTGTCCTTTAACAAATAAAGGAATCTGGATTATTATTCTTTCTGTTGCTGTCAAAGGGACATATAGTGATTAGCTTTGGTGCAGGTAAAAATTGGTATCTGGGTTACCACACTTAGCCAAGTTTGCTGGAACCCATTCACCATACCTCTTTTTGTAGGAACAACAGTAATAGTAGGAAGTAAGCCATACTAAGTGAAACAATTTAAATTTTTCTTGCTACCTTTGGCCAAGTTATTATGAGAAAGCATCTGTAGATTTGATAGGTCTGCTATCATAATTTCTGAGTAGAAATTTTATAAGCCACTAATAATTTTTTTGATGTTAAGAAGTGCCTTAGTGGGTGAGGCATTGATATTTTATTAATCATTAATCAGCTGTAAGTGTGACTTATAAGTACCCACCAAAGGTAAGACATAATGTGTGCTTTGTACATAATGTGTGAAAATGCCTAAAATGTGGTTGCTGGTCTCAGTAGACCCCACTCCCCCCCAGCACTTGCCAAGAACACAGTAGAAGCTAGGTAAAATTTGTGAATCAGGTACCTACTGTAAGTAGTTTATAAATTTGGCAGCTGACACTGTGGCCTCCATTCTTGCATCTGTCTCCTGGCCTTGAACTAGATGTCTCTGTAGCCTGAACCTCCCCCTTCTTCCAGACATCTGTGTGGCTGCTTCCTGATATCCCGGTCACAGGCCTTCCCTGTTCTCCAGTTCACATTAGCCTCTCAGCCTCTGTCAAATCACACTTTTTGTTTCCACAGTAGAACTTATCAATACCTGATGTTATCTTCTTCAGCTGTTTCTCTACTTTTAGAATTTATGCTCCAGGGGCTCCTGGGTGGCTCAGTTGGTTAAGTGTCTGACTTTTGATTTCAGTTCAGGTCATGATCTCACAGTTGTGAGGTTGAGCCCCATGTTGGGCTCTGCGCTGACAGTGTGGAGCCTGCTTGGGATCCTCTCTCTTTGCCCCTCCCCTCCCCTGCTCTCTCTCTGTCTCTTTTTCAAAATAAATAAATAAACATTAAAAACATACTTAGCATTTACCCCTTTAAAAATATGCTCCAGGACACTGTCTCTCTCATTCACCTCTTTATCCCCAGGGCATAGGTACAAGACAGGTGCTCAAAAATGTTCACTCACTGAATGCACACATTTTCTCGTTCAGACATTTTGTTGGTTGTTGCTATTTGTTATGGAGGTACTGTGGGAGTTATTACAGGAATAAATGAGAGTTGAGCCCTAAAACTTAACAAATGTCTGTATCAAATTAAGGCTCTGAGGCTATTATACTGTAGCTTCATTAAGTCATCAGCAAAATTAAGCTTTGTGATTGCATTTGCATTTTTGTTACATTGATTATACATTTATGCCCATTCATAAAAATTAAAACCTGGCTAAAATCCCAGATTATATAGACAATTTCTTTTTTAAATTGACTTGGTTATTTTCAAAGAAAAGAAACATTTTCTGTATGGCTGCCCAAATTCCATTTAAGGGCTTTTGTAATAGTAGTATGGTTTAAAAATACCAAAGATGAATGTAGTTATATATTTTACAGATTACAAAGTTGGGAAAATATTTAATGAATGACTACAAAGTTAATGAAAATAGTTAATGAACAACCAGTAGAAAGTAGAATAAAAGTTTTCATTTATATCTAAACTAAATCTAGAGAGTTCTTTCTTTATCACATTCTAGACTTAGTTTGGATATAATAAAGAAAGTGTCAAAATTGGTAAGTTTTTCATTTTACTTTTAGAAGGAGTCATTTACTTATACTTTCAATATTTAGTAACCACCGATAGCTGTAGGGATTAAATGAATTCCTATTCTGTAGAAGTGGCCACTTTTAAGACTGTCATTAAATTTGCCTTGTTTAATATAATGTTTTTAGCACCCCTGAGCATAGTGGTTGTGTGCAGAAAAAATTACCCAGGTGTCATATGGATGTTAAAAATTAATATTTAAAGTTAAGATTCAAATTCCTAGTTTTACCTTTGATGTGTAAGTTCAGTTTATATAAATCATATTATTCTTGTTACAGGTCTATCAAATTTTAACACTTTAAAGGTTTTGAATGATACTTAGTCCGTTTACAAACTTAAACACCTTAAACCATTTGGGGCACATAGTTGGTTCAGCATTCGACTCTTGGTTTTGGCTCAGGTTTGGATCCCAGGGTTGTGGGATTGAACCTCGTGTTGGCCACTGCACTGGGCATGCAGCCAGCTTAAGATTCTCTCTCTTTCTCTGTCTGCCCCTCTCTCCTGCTTGCACCTTTGCTCTCTCTCTGAAAAAAATAAAAATAATTATTAAAACACTTTAAACCATTTAAAAGTCTATATAAAATTTATTATATTTGACTTAAATATTTTTCTGAGAACCTGCATATTTCTTACACATCTCACAAGTTAAACTTATAAATATGGTGACTCCAAAGTTCCCCTAATATGTCAACACTATGTATACAGTTAGAAGCCTTCCGATCATTGATTTAAATCAGTTACTCAATTTTGTATTTTGATTGAAATAACAAGGCTGACCTATCACTCTAATCGACAAAATTCTCTTATAAGTTATAAATCTTTGGGGCACCTGGGTGGCTCAGTCGGTTAAGTGTCTGACTCTTGATTTGGCTCAGGTCATGATCCCATGGTTAATGGGATCGAGCCTGCACTGGGCTCTGCACTGACAGTGCGGACCCTGCTTGGGATTCTCTTCCTCTCTCCCTGCCCTTCCTCCCTCTCAAAATAAATAAATAAATGTTAAAAAAAAGTTATAAATCCTTAGGACATAATTGAACTTATTATCATAAAATAGTAATGATAGGAGTTTGATTCTCCTAAATATTTTTACATTTAATTATAAATCTCCTTAGGATTATGTCTTTGCAAGTAATTTTCTCAGTCTTTGAGACTGCATAAGGAATTTGAGCAGGATGCTTGTCAGATTCTTGTCAGTTCATTTCATAGATACATTAAACTTTATTTATAGGTAACAGGGACATACCAAGTTGGTCCTTTCTTAACCATATAGGCCACAACCCTATTCTACTCAAGTAGAAAATGTAATCTATAATGCGAAGTTGGATTTTGTATTTCTTTGGATCATAAGATAATTAAATATCTTTTCCCCAAACTTTAAAGACCTTTTAAATTGATGGAATCAACTTTTTTTTTTTTTTTAAATGTTCTTTATGTCTGGCTGGAGCACAGAAATCTTACTGATATTAAAAATATCTGATAGAGTGCTGGCATTCTCTTAAGACTTTGTTCAGGTACAACTACCAAAGTCATTGTACAGATACTAGGGGCGCCTGGGTGGCTCAGTCGGTTAGGCTTCTGACTTCAGCTCAGGTCATGAGTTCCAGCCCCACATAGGGCTCTGTGCTGACAGCTCAGAGCCTGGAGCCTGCTTCAGATTCTGTGTCTCCCTCTCTCTCTTCCCCTCCCCTGCTTACACTCTGTCTCTCTCTCTCTCTCTCTCTCTCTCAAAAATAAAATAAAACATTAAAAAATTTTTTTTCAAAGTCATTGTACAGATATTAAGTAAAAATGGTTAAAAATGATCACTGACCTCTGTTAGTCTCTTGACCCTTCTTCAAGGGTTTGTGTATGTTCTCTCTACTGGGGGATAGAAGTGGGGGGGGGGGGGGAAGAAAGTGCTCTCAAAGGTGTGCTGTCGCTAGTCCTAAAGCGTCTTCATATTATAAATGATAGTGCCTGTTCCTTTTGGCTTAGGTCTAAATTAAAATGAAAAGAGAATTCTAAAATCTTTTTAGAAAATAGGGGAAGATAAAGGAAATAGCACGAAGTCCTACATTTTGCCAGGTGTTGTACATTTATTATCCAACTTAAATTTTATTTCATTCTTACCATATACCTGCCAGGTAGGTGTTATTAGTTCCTCATAAATGTCTTTATTTATAGCTAGATAGTGGTTCAGTGATGATAAGAACTTGCCAAAGGTCATAAACCTGTGAAATGGTGGAGCCAGAATTTGAGTCTAGATCTGTGTCCAGATCTCTTTCTCTGCCTTGTCAGAAGACACATGACAATAAAATGGATATTGTCCATTTTGACAATTGTCAAATGTCCATTTTGACATTGACAATAAAATGGATATTTAAAAAATACGTTTCTTCTGGTTGATGCTTCCTCATATTTGCTTGCTTTCCCTGCTAGTGTGTTAGTAGAAAAGCCAAGTGTAATGCATTTCCTGAATTGCTCCTGTTGGTTTTATAGACTCACTTGTTGGCAGGGAAAGATGCGTGTTCTGTAGAGCGGGCATCCACTTGCAGGATGCATCCATAGGTTTGCATCCGTAGGTTTTTCACTATATACGTTTGTTTTAATAGGTAAAGGGGAGAGTTGAATAATGATATGATACAGTCTGGAAGGAAGACTCCTAAGATCACTACCTTTCCGTTTCTGGTTTGTCTTCTGCTTCATAAAAAGGAAACAAAAGTGTCCAATAAAGTGATAGACTTGCCCTTGAGGCGGATTAGGATATGCTACCCCAAAATATGCTACACTGCTTTGGTGTAAGGATTATTTTGAGCTGAAGGAAATTCAGTCAGAAGATGCATGAAGAGTTCTCTGTCCCTTCCGTATCTGCCTAAAAAGCAGGGTGTAAATTTCTGTTGTGAAGGTATCACTCGTACTGTACCATGGAGAAGAAAGAGGGTGACTCCTATCACTGGATTTGGGGAGTTGGTACCGAGATGAGTCTGCATAAATAAACTTTATTAAAATAGCCCTTCCGTTAGTTTCCCCCATATATTTTCTAGCTGCTTACCCACAAATTGTCGCTTAGTCTCAATCCCCTTTTCTTTGTTAAAATGTTATATAAGCCCCTGAGTCTACTTCCTCGTTTCACTTCTTTTCTGTGACCTCCCATGCACCTAAGATATTAATAAGAATTGGATGCCTTGTCTCCTGTTAATCTCTTTTGTTAATTTAATTTGCAGGCTAATCATTACTGAACCTACGAGAGTAGAAGAAAAGTTTTTTTCTCCTCTACACCTAAAAGGGAAACTTGAGCCTTATGAGGGGTGGCTTGTTTTTCATATAACTGGGTTATCTTGTGGCTCTATCAAATGTTATGCTTTTCAAAATGGTATCATGACTAGTAATATTAGTGTATTATTCTGATTACCCAGTGGGTTGGGTAGGACAGGTTATTATTATTTTTTTAATGAGTAAATTTAAAAAATGAATAACCTGAGTCCTTACCTCAGGCTAATTGAGAGTAGAAAAACTATAATCTTTTAAACAAAACAGAAGACTATGAGGTTCCTTATTCATAGAAAATTAGGTTTAGGAGTTCCAGCTGGTTATCCATGGGACATTTGAGCATCTAAGGAGTTAAGGTTTATTTTAGAAACAACTGGTGCCCCCTTTGCAGAAACTACTTAGAAATATTTTACCCACTGTGGTAGCAAATAGGGCCAAATTTGGATGTAAATGGTTTCTTAGGCAGCAAATTACTATTTAAAGTTTGAGTTGAAGTATTTGGAAAATGCTTGCCTTAGCCCTGTAACACACTCTTGTTTTACTTGTGATTTGAGCACATCTCCTAGAACAAATTTTTGTTGGTTTAACCCATGTATTTGGGCTGATCCCAAGGATCCGCATGTCAGAGAATGCTCATTTTGCCTCAATTTATGAATTTCGTCGATTGTTACAGAAATACCTGAATGCTCCATGTGTGCCTAATATGCATCTTGTGATAGATACATTGAATCTACCTTTTGAATCTTCAGTGTGTTTTAGGATGCAAACTTAACAACTTTAGATTCAAATTAATTTCCTGGGATTCATTGCAGCTCAATGAATCCCCTCCTCTTAACTGAAATCTAATCAACTATCGGGAGTGTCAGTACTCATTCTCCTAGAATCCTCCTCCGTCTTTTTCTTACAGTCCACCTGGGTATCCATCCTTTGTATAGAATGGGTGTTTAAAGAATACTTGTTTAGGGGCACCTGGGTGGCTCAGTCGGTTGAGCGTTCGACTTCAGCTCGGGTCGTGATCTAGCAGTTTATGGGTTCGAGCTCTGCTTTGGGCTCTGTGCTGACAGCTCGGAGCCTGTAGCTTGCTTCAGATTCTGTGTCTCTCCATCTCTCGGCCCCTCCCCTGCTCATGCTCTGTGTCTCTGTCTCTCAATAATAAATAAAAACGTTAAAAAAAAAGTACTCATTTATATCCAGCTCATCTTACATAAGACCATGCTGTATTTCTGTGTGATTTATTGTTCCTAAAATTTATAAGTCACAAAAATGTGCTACCGCTCAGATATGTTATTAATTAATTTCATCAAATATATACTGTCAGTTCTAGTGGCTTAGCTGTTCTTAGGTTTTTAAAGAAAGTCATGATAAAGCAGGATTGTTTGATATTATTATATTGGGTTGTCAGTTGAAACTAGTAGGTTTCAAAAAAAATCCACTCAATAGTTTTACAGACATTCAAAAAGAGTTTTCCCTTATGTTGGGGGTTTATGACATAGGCCCCTAAATTGGATTTCTTTAACCTCTTCGTCATAAGAAAACTTCACTTTTCTGTTTGAAGAAACATAGAGGTCATTCCATACAAGGAGAAAATCTAGAGTTCTATCTATAAGCATATAGTATTCAAGTTAAAAAAAAAAAACCCTCAAGTTGAAGATTCAGATAAATAGCTAGCAAAATCATCTTGCATTAAAAAAATACATTGAGGGGCGCCTGGGTGACTGAGTCGGTTAAGTGTCCTACCCTCGACTTTGGCTTAGGTCCTGATCTCATGGTTTGTAGGATTGAGCCCTGCGTTGGGTTCTGGGCTGACAGCATGGAGTATGCTTGGTATTCTGTCTCTCTTTCTCTCTCTGCCCCTCCCCAATGCACGCACACATGTGCTCTCTCTCTCTCAAAATAAATATTTAAAAAAATACATTGAGATTATGCATGTGGATTCTGAAAAATAAATATACCTTCAGTGCAATGAAATCCACCTTAATTTTAGACTTGTTCTTGGGACTCTGACTAATTACACTGTCATTGACTTGAGTATGAAGGGACTGAGTATATTCCCACTGGAGTCAGTCTAGCATATTAACACCATTCCTTTGAATTTCTGTGTCTGTGAATTTCCATGGAGGCCGAAGACTTGCCACAGAATAATGGGATAATACATAGTACCTCTTAGAGAAAGAAATTTTCTTTCCTGGATTTGCTTCCTCTTCATGTATGGTTTCTTACTGCAACAATTTACTTTTGAATATATGAAGTCATATCATTTAACATTCCAAATAAAAATCTTTTAAATATAGCAAACATCTCTATTCAAGATCCTTGAGGAATCAAGCATCCAGGTTTATAGACTCACATAGCCTTTACATGGACAACCAACTCTCCAAATATGAAAATAAAATATCTTTAATATAAAACATTTTTAAATATAGTGTTTTTGTGCATGTGTGATGTAAATATGACATTTTAGGCATTTGAAATGAATTTTAGATTTTTATCAATTAAGCAACACTCACTCTGCATTAGGGAAGCATGGAATGAAACTTTGTGGATGAGAATTTCAAAATTCTGTTATGCCAGATAAATCAGTTTCCAACTATAATTACTATTTTTATAATAATTTCATTGAGATACAAGTCACATACCATGAAATTGTTTCTAGTATGTTCACAGAATTACTCAACCATCACCAGAAGCAATTTTCGAAATTTTCATTACTCTTAAAAGGAATGCTATACCAAGTGACTCCCCTTGTCCCTATCACCCCATCCCTAGGCAACTTCTAATCTACTTTCTGTGTCTCAGTCTTCCTGTTCTGCACATATTATATAAACAGTTGTAAGGAATGTGGTCTTTTGTGTCTGGCTTCTTTCACATACTAAAATGTTTTCAAGGTTTATCCATGTTGTAGTATGTATCAATACTTTATTCCTTCCTATGGCTAAACAATATTCCCTTCTGCAGAAATACCATATTTACTTATCCATTCATTAGTTGATGGCCATTGTTTTACCTTCTTGGGTATTATGAATAATGCTGCTATGAATCTTTATGTATAAATTTTTGTAGGGACATAGATTTTCATTTCTTTTGGATGTATGCCTAGAAGTGTAGTGGAAATGGGTTTTTTAATCCTGGCTCTAGCATTTAAACCTTTTATATCTCTGATTTCTTATATGGCAAGTGAGATTTAGACTGGACGATCTCTGTCCATTTAAACTCTAAGGTGTGTGTGTGTGTGTGTGTGTGTGTGTGTGTGTGTGTTCTCATTCAGCAAATGTTTGCTGCGTATCTAATCTGTGGCAGATTTGTGCAAAGATTTGGGGATAGTGCATCTTCAGAGGAGCTTGGAGACTAGTAGGAAGGTAGGGAGAAGGGGAAAAAAGCAGAATCGTAAGTTAACAGATAGAAGCCAGAGTTGTGCATGCCCAGAGGGTGGTAATCGCTGAATGCTGGTGGACCATTGAGGGGTGGCACCTCACCCATTTTGGGCCAGGGTGTGGGTGAAAGGGAGGTCTGGGAAAATCTCATGGTGAAAATGACGCTTAAGCAACCCTCTGGAAGCCAGCCAACTAGATTAATGGGTAGATGACACTTTATAATCAAAGCTACTTGGTAATCATTTTATGTTTAAAATTTTGGCTAAATGGATTGTTAAAGTTGACTGAGCAAGAAAAGACTGCAACAGTTTTTTTTCTTTACTGTTCACTGTCAGACTTCCTAGTTCGTTTTTCTCATTGCAGAAGAATGTAAAACAAGCTGATTAAGCTTAAAAATAACTCTTAACTCTTACTCGAACTCTTACTTGAACTAGTCACTTTAAAAAGTATTTGGGATCATCATGAGCAAATTCAATTTTTTTCAAGAAGAAATTAAACTTAATTTATTTAAATTTATTTTATTTGTTTAATAATTATTTAAGTTTTGGGCACTTAAATACCTCCTCACAAGGAAATGCCTGGGAATGGTCTAGGCTGAGGGTCTCTTGATGAGAAAGTCTCAGAATGGAGTTCTTTGGGAGTAGAGATGCAGATCTCTGTACTGCATAGTCATGGCCAGCTTCAGCCTGGGTATGGCTGGAAGGGGGGTTATGAGCTTGAATCTTGACCACAATTCCCATCAGACTATGATGCACTGGATGAGCACCAAATGTGTGGAGGGCAACTTTCCTCCAGGAGACATGCCAGGAGAGGCAGGTTTTTTTGTTATGTTTTTGTTTTTGATTTTGTTTTTGTTTTTGGTTACTTTTGAGGGTCTTGGCCTCACCTTTTTCTTTCTTTTTTATTTGAGATATAATTGGCATATAACTTTGTCTCATGTTAAGGTGTGCCATGTTTTGATATGATACATTTATCCATTGCAGTATGATTACCACGGTGGCATTAGCTAACACATTTATTGGGTCCCATAATTATCATTTCCTTTTGTTAGCATATTTAAGATCTAGTCTCTTAGCAACTTTGAGGAATATAATACAGGATTGTTAACTGTAATCACAATGTATTAGATCTCCAGAACTTATTCATTTTACTGGAATTTTGTACCTTTTGACCCATACCTCCTTAATTCCTCCACCCCTCTGACCTTGGTAACCACCATTCTGCACTCTGTTTCTTTGAGTTTGATTTTTTTTTTTCCAAGTGTAAGTGATATCATATAGTATTTTTCTCTCTCTGCCTGACTTACCTTGCTTATACTGTCTTCATGGTCCATCCATGTTGTCATAAATGGCAGAATTTCCTTCTTTCTCATGGTGAATAATATTCCATGGTGTGTGTGTGTGTGTGTGTGTGTGTGTGTCACAGTTTTGTCCATTCATCCACTGATGGATGGTTAGGTGTTTAGGTTGTTTTCATACCCTGGCTGTTGTGAATAATGCTGCGATACACACGGGAGTGCAGATACTTCTTCCAGATCCTGTTTTTATTTCCTTTGGATATTTACCCAGAAGTGGAGCTACTGGATCATATGGTAGTTCTATTTTTAATTTTTTTGAGGAACCTCCATGTTGTTTTTCATATGGCTGCACCAGTTTACATTCCTAGCAGTGTACAAGGGTTCCTTTTTTCCACATCCTTGCCAACTCTTGGTATCTCCTGCCTTTTTGATGATAGTCAGTCTGACAGACATGATGTAGTACTTTCATTGTGGTTTTGATTTGCATTTCTCTGATGATTAGTGATGTTAAGCACCTTTTCATGTATCCGTTGGCCATTGGTAGGTCTTCTTTGGAGAAATGTCTATTCAAATCCTGTGCCCATTTTAAAATGGAAATTTTTTTTTGTTATGGAATTGTGTAAGTTATTTATATATTTTGGATGTTAACACTTATCAGAATATGATTTGCAAATATTTTCTCCCATTCTGTAGGTTGCCTTATCATTTTGTTGACTGTTTCCTTTGCTGTGCAAAAGCTTTTTAGTTTGATATAGTCCCACTTGTTGATTTTTGCTTTTGCTGTGAGAATGCACAGTTTTCTTTTTAAAAAATTTTTTTTTAATGTTTATTTATTTTTGAGATAGAGAGAGACAGAGCATGAATGGGGGAGGGGAAGAGAGAGAGGGAGACACAGAATCTGAAGCAGGCTCCAGGCTCTGAGCTGTCAGCACAGAGCCCGACGCAGGGCTCGAACTCACGGACCGTGAGATCATGACCTGAGCCGAAGTCGAACGCTTAACCGACTGAGCCACCCAGGCGCCCCAGAATGCACAGTTTTCTATTCATCCTTTATAAGCAGGGGAAGTGTATGTAACTTTGGAATCTTTCATTTGTGGTAATCTGTAGTAATCATGGTGATGTTCCCATAGGAGTATTTGCAAAGTGATTGCTGGTCACTGGACAAACAAAACAACAACCAAAAAAGGTGATCTGAGAGTTATTCTAACTTGTAGAAGCAATAATCTAGTTGAAGTATAAAAATCTTATTTAGTGCTAGTAAAAAGGAAAATACAACAGTCTTTGTCCATAAATTGAAATATCCAGGTTTTTGAAATTGGTCAGGATATAAGAATTTTTTCTTCTCCTCTTAGTTTCTTTCTTGTCTTTTATAACCATCATTTCCTTTTCAGCTTGGTTTAAAGATCTGCCTTGAAAGAAGTCTTCCATTTTTAAAAACTCCACTTATGTTATTTTCTTACATACGGATCTATAGTTTATTACCTAGTTTGTAGTCTCATAGTGAATTGATTTAAAATAAAAGTACAGAGATATTTCTGCCCAGGCCAATGATAGAGGGATACATAGAAGGTGACTCTGGGACATGAAGACAACATTTAATTTTAATTCATAAATGTAGTTGTCTGTATTTTCATATGTCCTTGTTTTTGTACATATTATTTCAAGGTCTTGTTATTATAATTAGGCAGTTTGTCTCTTCTGTGTTTTAGTTCCAGATCTGTAAGTGGGTAAGATTCATACTGACCTTAGCTTTCATGATTTATTACATCGATGCAAATCAAACATAGAACAGAGAGAAGGGAAATAACCTTTTGTAGATGAAGCAATGCATTCTTAACTTATGCTGTTAGGACTTTTTTTTTTTTTTTTTTTTTTTTGCTACTAATGTGACAGGCTGCTTATTCTCTGGCAGTGACCTCCACCTTGGCCCTAAGTCAGCTCGTATGATGGCTCTTTGTGCAAATATTTTCTCAACCTTCAATTTGTCACAAGTAGCTGGGCATTATCCCATGAATAATAGATCTATGATTTTTCTAGCATTACCAGAGTGGCTAGGATACTAACTTGTTCCAGCTGTGTTTCCTGGATTTGGTTTTTCTTCTCAGGAACTGGTTTTTCTGAGCAGGAAGAAAAGGAATGGCCAGTTAAATGGATTGCAGTAGGGGTGTACTGGCCTGGCCCTGAGGAAGATTAATCTGGGGATAGGTTGAGAGTGCCTGAAATACTGTAGGCTTTTGATGATCTGAATGTTCAGTGTCACCATGTCAAGGGATCAGGTAGCTACAATGTTACCAGCAGGAAGATTGAATCTTGGATAGAGGGACTTGCCCAAAAGTTGTTCCATTCTGAATTTAATACACACTTTGATTCCAAGTCGCATGCTCTTTCCAATTCATTATAGTATATAAAAACCAATGAAGTATTTAGATCTTTAATGGCAAAAAAAAAAAAGATTATTTCCTGGACAGAGCAATTAAAAAAAAAAGAAGTAGAAATTACTACATTTCCTCAATGTTTCAGTTATTTAAAACACTGGTGAGATTTCAATTTCTTCAGTTTTTTGCCCTATGAGATTTTTGTCCGTTTACTTAAAAACTGTGAAAACAAGGAACCTTCACAGAACAAAGTGAAAAATATATCCACTTGCATCATAAAAATAATATATGTGTTTGTGTATTTTGGTTATTATTGTTATAACCAGTTATTTTGTGCCTTAGATTGTAAATGCCTATAGTTAAAAGGGCCAACCTGTTTATTTAATGATGCAGAGTCTTACACTGTGTATTGAAAGAACTATAGGCTTTTGGATTGGTAGAGTGGGAGGACAAGACCTTCCTAGATAAGAGTAGCTTGAATAAAGTCATGTTTCAGGGAGAGCTGGAGTTATGTGATCTAGTGTAGTTGATGGGGCCTTTTATGCTAGCCCTGGGATGTGGACATAATTGAAGGGGTAATAAGGACCACTATTGCCTTTTGTTGAGAAAGGGAGGAATTTTTAAAAAGTGCTTTTAGTAAGATTGTTGTTTAGAGGATGTAGAGCAAATAGAAGGCCAAGAGAAGATCTGAAAACAATTGCAGTACTGTGATGTGTTGAGGGCCAGGAGGGTGTTTGGGACGTGAGCCTTCCTTTGAGGGATACGTCGATAAGAGAGGAGTGGATATTATAGATTTGGGGGGAATTCAGTTGTCCGTGGTGGAGTATGTCGGACTAAGATGAGTACAGTCATGGAAGTAGGAATTACCATTTTGAATCAGGGTTTGTGACGGGAGTAGAGAGTTCACGGGGGATAAGAGAGAGAGAGATCTTGGGATCCATCAGAGTATAAGAGGTCTCAAACATTAGGAAGATGAGTTTTAACTGTGGTGTGTAAGTCAAGACAAGTCATAGAGAAGGGAAAACAAAAAATGGTGTTTTAGAAATTTCAATGTGAGCAATTGTTGACACCATTTAAAAAATGGATTGTAGTTTCAGGTTCTTAGACTCTGACAGTAATAGGATTTGCAAGAGAAGGGATGTGATATTGGATGAACTGAATGAGTTAAAGGATGAATCAACCCTAGAGGTTCTCAAATTTGAATGTGCTTAAGAATCACCTGAGGAGCTTGTTAAAAAGTCCCCGATAACACTTTTTAAGGTTCTGATTTTGGAAGGATGGGTGGAGGGTGGACATCTGCATTTTAAAAAATTTTTATTAAAAATTTTTTTTAATATTTATTTACTTTTGAGAGAGAGAGAGGGAGCACGCGCACACACACACACACACACACACACACACACACACACGTGCATGCAAGTTGGGGAGGGGCAGAAGAGAGGGAGACACAGAATCCAAAGCAGGCTCCAGGTTCTGAGCTGTCAACACAGAGCCTGACACGGGGCTCGAACTCAAGAACCACAAGATCATGGCCTGAACCAAAGTCAGATGCTCAGTCATTGAGCCACCCAGGCGCCCTGGAAATCTGCATTTTTTAAAGGTACTGTAGGTAATTCTGATGTAAATGGTAAACAAAAGTTTCTAGTTTGAGATACCGGGGTAATCATAAAGAATGGAAATTAGGGGAGTAATTCTGAGGCAGATGGTGGGTTTGGTTGTTGACAAATTGAGTGTGATATTTATATTCTACAGTGAGTTTGATGGCAGGACATCTGTGTGGAAAGAGCTGTCCTATAAAAATAGTTCCTTGCATTGCATAGAGTGGATTGTCTGGCTGTGAGAGTGGATGATGTATCCAGAGGAAGGGTGCTGGAGAAGGTTATGACCTTTTTTTCCTGATGAATTTACCCTAGAAACACCAGGGCACTGATGGATCATCCTTAGTTAAGTCATTTTAACACAACTTCATCCTTGTTTTTCTTCTAAAAGAACACTGACATTTCTTGTTTTGTTTTCTCGGCTTCTGGGGAATAGACATAAATGTCTTTGGCAGAGTCACGCTGGTCCTTGACCTAGCTAACAGTATTTTCAACCAGCTTATCTTAGCTATTCAGTTGAGGCACATTAAAATAATTCATAAATAAATAAATAAAACACTGTTAATAATTATAGTTCTGTGGTGATATGGCAGTGACTGTATACCCTCTACCTGCTTACCTGTTTCAATATAGGCATTGACGTTGTTGTTGGGTTGATAGTATCTGAGATATCCCTATTTACAAATAGTTCTTGATCCATATTTTTCAGGACCCTCAGAAAGTTTTCCAGGTAATTTTAGCTAGTCTCAAACATTAATTCTTACTTCTTTTAATTTGGAAAGCAAATACTATGTTGCACTGTTTAAATTCCGCTGGGTATATAAATTGCTGTGGTCTCTAAATCAAATAAGTAGTGACATCGTACTTCAGTCCCTAAATTGATGTGAATCACTGTGATAAAGGAAGTTTAGTTGATTCATAGAAGAGAAAAAAAGTAGCTTGGTAGCTTGAAGCCCTTCTTTTGGCTTTGCTATAGATTTTTAAAATGTTAAGCAAGCTAATTCAGCTCTGGACAAGCTGGAGGTCTTTGAAATTGCACTATCTGAGTGGAAGAGGCCTAATACAAAGTGACTTATTCTTAAACATACTCAGAAATGCCATGGGCCAAATTGAATCCCATGAAACCTAACCTATATGCAGATAGTTTCCAGCACATGAGCCAATTGTGTTTCCAGAGTTTATGTGTAAGGCAGCTGTTTGGAACTCAGAACACATTTTTTTTTTTTTCCCTCTTACTGAAACAGTATAAAAAAGTATTGGCTGTGTTCCCAGGCCAGCTCACAAATCTTTTTAACCCCAAATGTACCTTAAGTTTTAACTGTACAGTTTAGTTTCATTTTATTAAGCTAATATTTTTTTGCTTGTGTGAGAAATGAAAATACATCCCAAATTAGTTTGAAAGAAATAGGTTATCTTTACTTAGCTGGGTTAAGAGTCTTCTCAGAAGACATCACTGGGTTAAGCTGGGAACCAGTAATTTATTAACTGTACATTTGTAGATAGCTATCCTCTCCCCATTATAAAGACACATTTCTAGGTTATTCGTTCCTTTGGTGATAACTGTTTCAGAAAGATGGCTTCAGTTTCTCACTATTTACTTTCTCTCCTTTCCCCTCTTCTCTCCCCAAATATGGTTCATTATTAAGTGCATGTGTGTAAATCAGGGTTGCCTATAACAGATTTGGCTGTGAAATATCTAGTACGCCTGTATTTCATAACCAGAATTAATTAATAGGTTCAGTCACTTTCTGTCTTAAACGAGGCTGGTGAGGTCTTATGATAGAAAGCTTGTTTGGGAAATTATCTGTTATCTGTCAAGGATGGTGATGTTTGGTGTTGTCCAGGGCAAAAAACTGAAATACTCACTAAATTATCAGTGACATAAAATTAGCATATGAAATATTATTATAGTATTGTTTATTATGTTGGATTGTAATGATTTGAACTTTAGTGAGCCGTGGAAAATAAATTATCTCTATTACAAACAACACGTTTTATTCTTAATCCATATTTCGTTTTGACTGGTCATGTTGGTGTATATGTATGTATTCAATGAAAGGGGTTCTGTGAAACAATGGTTAAGGCTCTTTTAAGTCAGCCTTAAGGAATGTTTTACCTTGATGGGATTGCTGTTGTCTTGAGTGGACTTGAAGATATGGAACCTCTCATTCATTCCATTCTTTCACATGTATTTACTGAGTGTCTACCATATGTCATGTTCAATTTTAAGTACTGGGAATACTGCAGTGACCAAAACAGATATTATTCCTTCCCACGTGTAGCTTATATTCTTGCTGGGAGTACAGAGAGAAAACAGTAACCGATAAGTAAATATACAGCATGTCTGGATACATTGTGAAGGTAGATCCCATTTGGCTAACAGATTGGCTGTGGTGTGTATGAGAGTCAAGGATATCATCAGCAGAGATTTTGGCTTAAGCAAGCAGAAGTATGTAATTGCCTTTCCTTACTTTGAGAAAGACAGCAGGAGATGGGGGCTTGGAGGTACTGGTGTAGATCAAGAATTGTTATTATGTATTAAAGTTGAGCTACTTTTGTTAAGCATTGAAATTGAGATATTCAATAGGCAGTTCAGGGAAGAAGTCTGGGTTGAAGATAGAAATTTGGCAGTTTTCACTAGAGAGTGGATATAAAAAAAGAGGTCCAAAGTATGAGCCTGGAGCACTCCAAAACTGAGGGATTGGGTAGATGAGGAATCAGTAGATAAGACAAAGAAGAGTAGCCAGTGAACTTCGAGAAGAACCAGGATAGTCAGTACCAAGTTAAACAATGTTTTAAGAAAAAGGGGATGATCAGTTCTGTTAAATGTTATGTATAGTTCAACTAATACAAGAACTGACCACTGATTGAGCAACATTGAAGACAAGTCCTTTTCATGTGAGATGGAGACAGAAGCCTGAGTGAGGTGGGTTCAGGAGAGAGTTTAAAGGAAAGAAACGAAAGCCAGATATACAGACAATTGACAGTAAATTCCAGAGGGCACAGAGGCAGCATTTCAGGAGCTGAGGAAAAATGAAGGGACAAAATCTGGCAATACAGAGTGCATCATGGGGATGAGAGACCAGGTGGAGAAGAACAGCTGGGTTCCTTGGGTTTCTTGTAAGGGTGATTGATGTGAAGTGGAACACAGGGCAGGATGTGTTCAGCTTGATTGTCTTCTAAGTAGATTGTGATGCAAAGCCACAGAATGTGGAGGGGTAGGGAAGGGTGGGTGTTTGGCCAAGATCACCTAGACCTCTGGGTTATAGCCTTGATCTTGGCCAATAAAATGTTTTCTTATAGAGCTCTAGCTTACCTGAGATTGAATTGTGCCAAAAAGACAAACTGTGGCTATCTAGTAGATAAAGAGCCTGTATGTTTTAAATCAAGTTATATTATAAAATAGACTAGATTTTTGTATGGCATGTTACTAGCTGTTGAAAGAATAAATCCTTGAAAGAATGAATAAATGTTATGGGCTCTCCTTTCAGTAAATTTCTTATTTACTGATAAATAAGTTTAGGTGGGAATAGTATTTTTCTTATACATTTACTCCTTTTCTCAGAAGTTGCTTAAAAATCCTACATTGCCACCTTACTCCTCAATATTTTTTCTGTCTCGGTCTTTTTTACTCATTTTAATTCAGTGAATGTATGCTGAGTACTTCTCTCTGAAATGCACATATTTACAGGGAAATCATGGCCCAGTGTCAGTATTCTGAGTACTATTTCAACTTTTAAGTTGAATTCTAAAATTTCAATAAATTCTAGGTAATTCAAATTTCAGTATACATTTGATTTAGGTGTTGAGAATAGGGAGGGGTTCCTCTAAAACATCAAAATTTGTAATGATAGAATTTGAGTTATGTTAAGTTTATGGAGCTTTCTGGCAAATTTCTGCAGGAAAAAACGATTCTTTTACTATTAGAATTTGCTTATTTGAGTAAACTCCTACTATTTCCTAAGTCAAATCTCTCACTTTTTTTTTTTTTAGTTTTTCAGCCATAAATTGCATTAATTCCCATTTAATAATGGCCAGGCATATTCTATATGTCTCCATCAGCAAGTGTTTGTAGGACGCCATGGCCACGAATCAGTGCTGTCTCATGTGAATTCTGTCAGAGGTCTCTCAATGGGATGTGTGGTTTGAGTGTGTCACCCTTATGTTTTCACTGAAGATAATAAGCACTGATGCTGAATGCTATTTAGCAAGTGGATACGTAGGGTTGACAGTAATTTTAGGTTACCTAAAGATAATGTCTTAAAAATTTTTTTTTAGAAAGCTGTTTTCAGTTGACTTGCAGTTACTTGTGATCTGTTATTATCAAGGTCATCTCATGGAGGATTCCCAAATACTCACCGAACCATGTATAGTTGTTATCTCTTAATTGTCTACAGAGGAAATATAAAATTCGGTTGTGTCTTAGGTGGAAGGGTGAGGGTCATCACTCGGTTTTGTTTTGAATGGTAATTGTGCAGCTGTCTTCCATATCCTATGGCCAGTCATTTAACATAGGGGAAGCCAAATTCTAGCTTGTTGTTATGTAGTCATAACTATCAATTATCTAATAACAGGAAGACAGTAGTAGTTGGGTGTAATTTATACTGGTTGACAGTGTAAAAATTATTATCTTTTGGCTTTGGAAGACCTTTTAGTACCTACCAGTGAAGATTGAAGTATTAGATCTGAAAATTAATACTTGTGAAGAGCCACGGGTGTAATTGTTTAGATCAGTGTATTTTCAAAAAATTTGACCACAACTAATAACTCATAGTAAGAGTTCATTCAATATTCTAACCTGGTGCACCATCTCACGCATTTCTGTGTGTGTATATGTATGTTGCGTGCATGTATGCAACTGTTGTATGTGTGCATATAGTGTTGAAAGTTATAATATGTGATAGGTGATATATATACTAATACATATAAAGTTTATATATAAAATATATATATGTATGTGTGCATATAAGTGTTAACAGTTACAATATATGATTGGTGATAAAAGTTTATATATATATATAACATATATATAAAAGTTTTGTGAAATATTTAATACTGCACCATGCAGTATGTTAGAATATTTTCATTCTAATTAATTTTTGAAAAACATACTACTGTACATGAACTAAGTTGATGTCATAACCCGTTACTGGGTCATGTCTTGTCTACTGGAATAATCCTGGCCTAGCTGATCTGTTGAACTGTGACAGTGTACGTAAAAATAACTTTCTTGTTTCCGGTTCTTATGAGAAAGGTGGTAGAAGTATTAAATGTTTGCTAGAAGTTTACCGATCCTATGGAAGTAATCTTCACCATCAGATAATTTAAGAAACACTTCGGACAAAGTTATTTATTCATGCAACTGATCTTACTGAGTGGCAGCTGTGTGTCAGGCCCTGAACTAATCACCTCATATTCTGAGGTGAGGAAACAAAGGCTGTCTCTAGCTCGGAGGAGATTGCTGTGTAGTGGAAGAGAAAATAGACACATATAAATTGCCATGGAGCTCTGAGAGAGAATGATGGAAGACAGTTGCCTGCTCATAGTTTTACTTGCCTTATTTATGTACAGTTGCAAGAAGGAAAATGTCAGCTAGAAGCTGAGGTTTTTGGTCCCAGAGTTCTGATCCTATTTGTCAGGTCGGGGGTACTCTCCTCTCTAGATGGCCTCTGAGGCAGGAGCTCTAATGTGCGCTTTTTAAAAAAACTTATGCTATTAAAAAATATTTTTATTTTTGAGAGAGAGAGAGAGAACTAGTGGGGAAGGGGCAGAGAAGGTGGGGGACAGGATCCAAAGCGGGCTCCTTGCTGACAGCAGAGAGCCTGATGCGGGGCTCGAGCCTGAGAACAGATAGATCATGACCTGAGCCAAAGTCCAACACTTAAGGCACTGAGCCATCCAGTGCCATATATGATCTTTAAAAATATGTTCTCCCAAAAATAAATATAAACGTGAAAAACAATTAAAATAAAGTAAAATAAAAGTATACATTCTATACAAAAGTCAGAATCATGAATCCCTTCTGTGAATAATATTTTAATCCACCTGTGACAATAATTTTAGTATTTTACTGGAAGAGAGAATGAAATCAGGTAGGTAAACGTGAAATATTGGAGAAGTGAGAGAAAACAGACCAGGTCCTTCTAGAACCTGAGCAATGGAACAACAGGTTTAACTAAAAAGAGAGTAACAGTAGTGGTAAAGGTGGGGCACAAACGTGAAAGAACCTATGTAACATATCCAATATTACTCAACTACAAAAAGGTTATTAGTTTCCTCTCTATCTACCTATTTTCCCTGTTGTATTTTTTATCTGTTGACCTCACGTCAGTTTCCATAGCTTCAAAAAATTCCAGGGGCACCTGGGTGGCTCGGTCCGGTTAAGGGTCCAACTTCAGCTCAGGTCATAATCTCACTGTTTGTGAGTTTGAGCCCAGCGTCAGGCTCTGTGCTGACAGCTTAGAGCCTGGAGCCTGCTTCAGATTTTGTGTCTCCTTCTCCCCCTGCCCCTCTCCCACTCACACTCTGTCTCTCTCTGTCTCTCAAAAATAAATGAACGTAAAAAAAAGTTTTTTTAAAAGATTTTATAGTCCCTCTTCCATTGAAAACTTAAAAAGGGCTCTCTCTTCCCCTCCTCCACCTGCCAAATCTTATTTAATATTATTTTTCTCAAAACTTTCTCATAGACATCCACATATAGTAGAATTAAATTGGAAAATAGGAAAATTTTATGATTCCATTTCATATATAAAAGAAGAGTATAGGGAAACACTCTCATTCATGAGAAATCCTCTTCTATAATAGCTATCATTTGTAACAACCTCAGTTTTACTTCATGTCTGCTATGGAAATATGGTTAGTAGTATGAAAATATTAAAAGCAGAAAAGGTGTCTGCATTAGAATATATAAACACATGTATATACATATAATTACAAATATGTTAACCATGGTAAACCACCTAACAGGATTTTATGTGAAAATGATAAACAGAAGGGGTACCTTGGGTAGCTCAGTCGGTTAAGCATCCGCCGTCAGCTCAGGTTATGATCTCTTGGTTTGTGGGTTCGAGCCCCGCCATCCAGCTCTCTGCTGACAGCTCAGAGCCTGGAGCCTGCTTCAGATTCTGTGTCTCCGTCTCTCTGCCCCTCTCCCTGCCCCTCTCTCTCTAGCATTCTGTGAGAGTGTCTCTCAAAAATAAACCTTAAAAAAATTATAGGGGCGCTCGGTTAAGCGTCCAACTTCAACTCAGGTCATGATCTCACCATTCCCGAGTTCAAGCCCCATGTCAGGCTCTGTGCTGACAGCTCAGAGCCTGGAGACTGTTTCAGATTCTATGTCTCCCTCTCTGTCTCTGCCCCTCCCTCACTTATGCTCTGACTCTCTCAAAAATAAATAAACATTAAATTTTTTTTTAATTATAAAAAAAGAAAATACTCAACAGAAAAGGAAATTATTTGTCATACAAAGCAAGAAAATCCCCAAAAGAAAATGATCTTTAAAAATATGTTCTTTATATGATCTCTCTTCATATGAGAGAGAGAGAGCGTGAGAAAGGGAGGGGAAGACGCAGAATTCAAAGCAAGCTCCAGGCCTCGAGCTGTCAGCTCAGAGCCTGACGTGGGGCTAGAACTCATGAACTGCGAGATCATGACCTGAGCTGAGGTCAGACGCTCAACCAACAGAGCCACCCAGGCACCCCTAGAATGCATACCTTTAAAAAGCTGAGGTTTCTACACCCCAAGCACCCATTGATAGATGTATGGATAAAGAAGATGCGGTACACACACACACACACACACACACACACAATGGGATATTAAAAAGAATAAAAAGCCATAAAAAAGCGTGCTATCTGGTCATTTGTGACAACATTGATGGACGTAGAGGGTATCATGCTAAGTGAAATAAGACAGAGAAAGACAAATGCCTTATGGTTCACTTACATGTGGAATCTAAAAACCAAAACAAATGAACACACACTGCACAAGTTAAATAATGGACCAGATTTATAAATACAAACTGGTGGTTGCTAGAAGGGAGGAGGTGGGGGAGGATTGAAATAGATGAGGGAAAGGTATGGACTTCCAGTTATAAAAGAAATAAGTCATGAGGATGAAAAGTACAGCCTAGAGAATATAGTCAGTAATACCGTAATAACATTGTATAGTGACAGGTGGCAACTACACGTATGTGAACTTTGCATAATGTATAGAATTGTTGAGTCACTGTGTTGTACATCTGAAACTAATATAACATTGTGTGTCAAACATACTTCAATTTAAAATGAGCTAATGCTTCTAGTTTTAGATAATTCTGATTTGTCTTTCTAGAAATTGCATTGCCTTATATGTAATCTTTAATTACATATAATTAAGAAGCATTTTTAGTTATATGTATCAGTTACTAAAAGTATCAGTTACTTTCCAGCCAGATGTAAGATGACCAGTAGGGTTTGAGCATCAGCCTTTGACTTTGAGTTGTTTTCTTGGCTGGATATCACTTGAGCCACCTTCCTTTTATCCATGAATTATAATAACTGGCATTAATAGTCTGGTTCCTTGGTGACTTCAAACTGAGAAGCCAGTGAGATTTAGTTGTATAAGTAAAATATCTGCAAATGGGTAGAACTTGATAAGATATCAACCAGAAGACAGTATCATGTAGTTGATAAAGTAAGGAATTTTGAATTTTGAATTTTTTTCTCTTTTAAACCTAGATCTGACTGTGCC
Source organism: Neofelis nebulosa (assembly GCF_028018385.1). Lineage (NCBI taxonomy): Eukaryota > Metazoa > Chordata > Mammalia > Carnivora > Felidae > Neofelis > Neofelis nebulosa. Next base: position 71,534,817 of record NC_080785.1, on the reverse strand, counting down.
TCTGCTGTTTGTGTTAAATAAAATACTTTCTTCAGCAGAGCAATAGGATTTCACTTTGTTTAAAAAATTGTAGGAGCACCTGGGTGGCTTAGTCAGCTAACAAGCGCCCGACTTCAGCTCAGGTCATGATCTTGCAGTCCGTGGGTTCGAGCCCTGCATTGGGTTCTGTGCTGACAGCTCAGAGCCTGGAGCCTGCTTTCAGATTCTGTGTCTCCCTCTCTCTCTGCTCCTCCCCTGCTCATGCACTCTCTCTCTCTCTCTGTCTCTCAAAAGTAAATAAAAATGTTAATTTTTTTTTAAATTGTAAATTCAGGGAAACTATAAAAATAGTTGAGGATTTGGAAATTAAAACTTATTAAGAAAAAAGTATCTTAGCTATAGAAAAAGTAATACTCTTTTTGTATTAAGTATGAGAACAGGAGAAGAGATATTTTCTCCAGTAAAAATGAAGACAGGTTCCTATCCTTTGAGCTGGCAGTCGTCTATTTATACTATGTAAATAATCCAAAAGAAGAATATTCTTTGTAGCATTATTTATACTAGTGAACATATATATCTTACCCTTTATATGCATCCTTATCCTAAAGCGTGACATTTACATATCTTTTCTAAATGCTATATTTTATAATCAGCAAAAGGGATATGTATGGAATTACCATAGCAACATGGGTCATGTAAAAATGTTTCACACAATAAAACTCATACCACTTATGTATGAACCATTTTTAAATTCTCAAATAATGCCCTTACCTTCTGAAAACATGTTTAGGATAACTTTTTTCCCTTTTGACTTATTTGCTACCTTTTTACCAATTGCTTCTTATTACATACCTTTGTGTTGTTATTCAGAGTGCTAGGTTTACTCTTGTAAAATATTAATTGTCTCTTGAAGTACAGCTCTCTTATATTCTAAATTATTTAATATTTTAGCTTAAAGGTGAGGAAACCCATCCTTACATGTATAAGTTTTTGCGTGTTGGATTTAAAAAATTGCTAACAGTAAATACTTCAGTTGGGTCAGAGGTTCATTACCCTTGACACTTGCGGGCAAAAAGCCTAGGAATTTGTCATCTGTGTATTTCCAGATGGATTCTTACCTTCTGATATTTGGTCTTCATAAGAACTAAACTGCCAGAAAATATTGTTAGAAGCAGATGTTGGGAATATGTAGATATAACTCAAATGTGTATGTAGTAATTCTGGAGGAAAATAGCTCAGTTAAAACAAACAAATAAAAATCAAGAATATTAGAGTCCCTTTATAATTTGATTATAGGACCTTCATATCTTTTCATATTCTAGTATTTATTTTAGATGTTTGTAATTTAGCTGTTTAAGAAGAAACTTACCTAGTTTTTTAAACATTGCTGGATAAGAGGCTACCTCAGTTTTGTAAAATTTTTTTTAATGTTTCTGAATGGTATGTATTTAAGTAGTGAATTGGAGAGATGAGCCCATTTTTAGCAGATCTTATCAGATTAGAAAGCCAGGCTAAATAATTCCTATTGAATATAAAAACGGGATTTGAGTATCTGAATTATGTGGGTAATTATTTGTTACATTTTCTTAACCATTGTTGTAAACAGTGGAAAAGTTAAATGAGAAACTCATATTTTATGAATTTTAAAAAACTTTTTTTTAACGTTCATTTATTTTTCTGAGACAGAGAGACAGAGCATGAGCCTGGGAGGGGCAGAGACAGGGGGAGACACAGAATCCAAAGCAGGCTCCAGGCTCTGAGCCGTCAGCACAGAGCCCAATGCAGGGCTCGAACTCACAAGCTGTGAGATCATGACCTGAACTGAAGTTGGACGCTTAGCCGACCGAGCTACCCTGAGAAAATTCTATTTTATAAAAAAATGAGGGGGAGAGGAGCGAGGTGAACAGAGAGAAGACAGTATTTTTAGGGCAGTGAAAATACTCTATGATATGATGGATCTGTGCGATTCTACATTTGTCCACATCCATCATATTCCAAGAGTAAGTAAGGTAAACTATGGACTTTGAGTGATCATTATGTGTAGGTTCATCCTTGGTAAAAAATTTACCATTCTGGTGAGTGATGTTGAGAATGGGGGAGGCTATGCATGTGTGGGGGCAGGGGGTTTATGGGAAATCTGAATACTGTCTTCTCAATTTTGTTGTAAACCTAAAACTGCTCTTTAAAAAAAGACTTTAAAAAATGAAAATAGGAAATTACGGGTCAAAATATATGTTGAGAGGAAACCATTCTTTAGGTATAAAGTAGAATAGTTGTAACTCAAATCCATGTACTTTTCCTTATCCTAACATCTTGGAGTGATTGACACTCTGCCTCTCCACCCTCACCCCCTTGGGTGCTGGGGTATGAACCCATATTTCTAATGTTGCATAACTCCTGATTTAGACGGGTATTTTCTGTGCTTAGCTGTTCAGTACTTTTAAATTTGCATTGCATCTTTTAGGTTATTTACTTCTTTGTAAAAACTAATGATTAAATATGGTGATCCCTTTGACTTTACAAGGGGAAAGAATCAAGATAAATATAACCCCCAAACAATGGTTATCTCAATTTTAAGGAATCTTTTAGTCCGAGTTTTCAAATTTTAGCTTGCATCCAAATCACCTAGAAGACTTGCTAGGAAAGATTGCTGGCTTATGGGGCACCTGGGTGGCTTAGTTGGTTAAGGGTCTGACTCTTGGTTTTGTCTCAGGTCATGATGTCACGATTCGTGGATTTTGAGCTCTGTTTTGGGCTCTGCAATGACAGTGTGGGGCCTGCTTGGGATTTTCTCTCTCTCTCTCTCTCTCCTTGTGTCATCTTCCTGTGCTCTCTATCTTTCTCAAAAATAAATAAATAAACATTAAAAAAAAAAACAGATTGCTGGCCCTTCTTCTCAGATTTTCTTATTTAGTAGGCCTGAATATGGCCTAGAATGTACATTTCTAACAATTTTTCAGGTGCTGCTTCTGCTACTGGTCTGGATGCTGTTCTGAAAAAGACCTCTGTATTAGCATATGTACTATACAACTCTAAGTTTCAAAAAAAGATAAAATCACCACTCTTATATGATGTACAGCAATGAGTTTTCTATGTCTTGAACACATATGAAGACATATTTAAATCATAATGAAGAGGGAACGAGGCAGGTGTTATAACCAATTTAAAGGAGAGGTCAGAGAAATTAAGACTCGTATGATATAAGGGAACATTGACATGAACTTACAAATGGACAGGAAATTGGCCTTTTCTGTTTGGAGGAGTCAACTGAACCTCTCTTGGAGAATGTAGACAAGAATAATGTACGTTGCTCTCAGTTACCTATGACAATCAGTTATCAACAAGTTACTTGGAGTTATAAAATAGCTCAGAGTCAATAGAAGACTAGAGTCAGATACCAAGGCAGGGTGTGCCCAACAAAGTCCATTTTTCCATTGGAGCACACTGTGTTGTTTTTTCTCATCCTCAATTTCCTTATAGTGGTTTATTGTAAAACTTTCTCTTAAGGTAGCGTTCACCTTTTTAACAAACCACCCAGGTGATTCTGAGGCTCTCTAAAACTTGTGAGCCGTTGGGGTTAAGCGTCCGACGTCGGTTCAGGTCACGATCTCACGGCTCGTGGGTTCGAGCCCCGCGTTGGGCTCTGTGCTGACAGCTCAGAGCCTGGAGCCTGCTTCAAATTCTGTGTTTCCCTCTCTTTCTGACCCTCCCCCGTTCATGCTCTGTCTCTCTCTGTCTCAAAAATAAATAAACGTTAAAAAAATTAAAAATAAAATTGTGAGCCATTAACAGAGTAAAGACTTAATATATTTATAACACTTATTTACTAAATCACATGTTTTCTCTCATTATACTAAAGTTATTTTGTATGTGGGCAATTCATTATTTGAAAAGTCTAGGTCAGGTTGCTCCCATTAGCTGAAAATTTTAACCTATTTATTGACTGTAAAGGACCTTAATACATGTTTATGTAATAAAGTAGTTATGGCATGTTTGACTGTAATTAGGAAAAGGCTCTGTTTTGATCCGTTATAAAATGTGTTTCACAAACCATTTGATTAATAAAAATATTAAACATTTTAGTTGAAGATCTTTAGTAGGGTGTATCTTAAATCAACATTTTTATACATGATAAAATGTGTCTCATAATTCTAAAAGGACCCAGTTATTTTAAGAGGCCAGGCAGTGTAATATAAAGAGTGCTGAATTTAGAAGGTCAGGCATGGTCTTTTCCCCTTTTGTAGCTAGTAAGTTATAGAACTTGTAATTAATGATCGTGGTGGGAACATAAAGATAAATGCATCAAGGCTCTTGTGATGAGGGAGTTTGTTTTATGGACCTCAGTTTTCTCAAGTACAAAATTGGGATGATAGATTGAAATAAGATTCAAGATCTTCTCAAACACTAACGTTGTGTGACACTTTGGATATTGTACTGTGGAAATCATTAAGTGTGTGCTAAACTATAGTTCACCAGTAGTCTTTTTCACTTTCCCCTTTGCTTTTCAAAGCCTGATTGGTTATATATGGTTCCTTTTTTAAGTAGTTTTGTTAAGTTATAGTCAATGTCCAATAAACTATACATGTTTAAAGTATTCTATTTGGTAAGTTTCAACATAATGTATATAGCTATGAGATCATCACAACAATGAAGACAATGAGCATATCGCATCCAGAAGTTTCTTTGAGTCTCTCTATAATCTCCCCCCTCCCACTCCAGGCAACTACTGAAATGCTTTCTGCCATTTTAGACTAGTGTGCGTTTTCTAGAATTTTATATATTTTACATTTCCATATGAATTTTAGAATTAGCTCATCAGTTTCTACTTCTGTTTTGATTTGAATTATTTGAATTTATACATCCATTTGAGGGGAATTTAAATGTCATGTTACTGAGTTTTCATGAACAAGGTGTAACTCTTCATTTATGTAGGTCTTCTTTAATTTCTCTGGGCAGTGTTTTGTCATTTTCAGTGTACCTTCCTGCAGATCTTTTACCAGATTTACCTCTAAATATTTCATATTTATACTTAGCTTTTTGACCATTTGATACAGTTATAATGCTGGTTTCATGTCCTTATCTATCATTTCTAAGAATTGTGTCAGTTCTAGGTTGGTGTCGATTGGTAGACTTTTCTCAGCATCATGGTTCAAATTTTCCTGCTTTTGCATTTCTGGAATCTTTGATTGGATAACAGACATTATTGGGTGCTAGATATTTCGGTATTCTTACAAATGTTCTTGAGCTTTTTTTCTAGGATGCAGTTATTTGGAAACAATCTGATCCTTTTGGATCTCTCTTTTTAGGTGTCTGTTGGGTAGGAGAAGAACAGCAATTAGTGCATGGCTCATTATTCTTCACTACTGAGGCAAGGTCCTTCTCAGTACTCTACATGGTGCCCAGTAATTATGTTTTCCAGTCTGTCTGGGACACTGGATATCGTTGGGGAGAAAAATACCTTCATCTCATGATACATACAAATATTAATTTGTGATGGGCCATACGAGATTATAGAATATTTTCATTGTCTGAAGATAGGAAAAAAATTGATAAATTGGGTATGATAAAAATTAAAATCTCATACAAAAAGCATTGCTTAAAAATGAGAGTAATACTAGAGACTAGGAGAAAATATTTGCCATACATGTAACTTTTTTTCTCAAAAAATATTTTTTAATGTTTATTTTTGAGAGAGAGAGCGAGAGCAAGTGAGAGAGAGAGAGAGAGAGAGAGAGAGAGAGAGAGAGAGGCTTTATGAGTTGGGGAGAGGCAGAGAGAGAGGGAGACACAGAATCCGAGGCAGGCTCCAGGCTCTGAGCTGTCAGCACAGAACCTGACAAGGAGCTCGAACCCACACACTCCAAGATTGTGATCTGGGCCAAAGTTGGATGCTTAACCGACTGAGCTACCTAGGTGCCCCTGCCATACATGTATCTGATAAAAGACTTCTATGTAGACTATTTTAACAACTCCTACAGCTGCTTTAAGATTTTATCTTTATCACTGGTTTTCAGTCACGTGATGTTGTTGTACTCTGGTGTGCCTTTCGTTGTGCACATCCTAATTGAGCTTCTTCTATTTGTGAATTTATTATTTTTATAAGACTCTGGAAAATTATTGGCCAGTATTTCCTCAAATGCTTTTCCTCATCTTTCCCTTTTTTCTTCTTGATTCTAATTACACGTACATCAAGGCTGTTTAATATCGTTCCACAGGTTGCTTAGGGTCCATTTTTTTGCAGTCCTTTTTGTTTCTTTCTCTCATTTTGGTTAGTTTCTATTGCTATGTTTTTAAATTTACTGTTTTTTTTATTTCAGGTATTGTGCTTTTCATCTCCATGAGTTCCATTTTTTATGCCTTCCATTTTCCTTTTTATCATACTTTGTTTTTTTTTTTTTTTAATTTTTTTTAACGTTTACTTATTTTTGAGACAGAGAGAGACAGAGCATGAACGGGGGAGGGGCAGAGAGAGAGGGAGACACAGAATCGGAAGCAGGCTCCAGGCTCTGAGCCATCGGCCCAGAGCCCGACGCGGGGCTCGAACTCACAGACCATGAGATCGTGACCTGAGCTGAAGTCGGACGCTCAACCGACTGAGCCACCCAGGCGCCCCTATCATACTTTGTTTTAAGTAAATACTTGAGCCTACTCATATACACTTTTAAAGCTTCCTTTTTTGCTAACTGAATTATCTTTTACATTTTGGGGTCTGTTCTGTTTTCTCTTTTTCCCACCTATTTACGGATCATAGTTTTATCATTTTACTCATGGTCATGCCTGGGATTTTTTGATTGAATGCTGGATATTGTGATGTTAAGCATCCAGATTTTATTGTGTTCTTTTAAATTTTTTGGAATTTGTTTCAGGTAGCAGCTGAATTGTGCTTTAGCTTGTATTTTTGAGTTTTTTTTCAAAAGCTTTGTTAGCATGGGTCTGGTGATGCCTTTATGTAAGCTAGTTAGCCCTACTTCTAAGTAGGGGTGTTCAGTGAGTCTCTACACTCATTGTCTCTCAGACCTGGAAGGTCTCCCGGCCCAGTGACACCACTGGGAATTACTTAGTTTACAGCTCCCCGGTCCTTTGCCCAACCGCATGGTGTTTTCCTCCTACATATGAATAGCTTAATGGGCAGCCACAGACTCAAGGGGCCTTTGTGCAGATTTCTGGAGCTTTTTCTCTGCCAAGCTCCAAACTGTCTGGTATTCTGCCCCACAAACTCCCATCTTCTTTAGTCTCCCCAAATCTTCTTTCTATCTCTTCAGCTCAGTGAGACGGCCATTATTACTTTCAGGCAGTTCCCTTCCCTGCACTCTGTTATGGAGAGTCCTCCTGGAAGAGGAATTTCACTCATTTGTCTCTTTTTCTTCACTCATGGATCATAGTCCTGGGCTAGCTATTGTCTCCATGCCTGAAAAAATATCTTTTTTCCCCCAGTTTTCTAGTTGTTTATGAGAGGAGGGCATGATCAGTTCTACTTATTCCATTATGGCAGAAGCGTGACAGTTTCTGTTTTTACTAGGAGTATTTATTGCAATCATGATTTTGAATGAATGTGATCTGAGGTTATTTATTTTTGTTGTTTTCTGGGTAATTTTTTTTCAGCAGCAGAGCATCACCCCCACCCCTCTTTTTTTTTTTTTTTTTTTCCTGAATGAAATTCTACACAGCATTCCAAACACAGAAAATAGTAAAAACTTCATCTGCTCTCATTTAAGCGAGGATTGGATCTGGCTTAGTTTCCACCTAACCCTGAAGCAGTCTTGTACTCCTGAAAATAAAATTTGAAGACCAGTGAACTATTTACCTCTCTCATTTTACATATTGAGGAAACTAACTTCTAGAAGGGTCAAATGTTTCGTCCTAAAGTAATGAATCTTAAACTACCTTGCTCATTTTTTTCCTAGCATTTGAAATAAGATCTCTTATATCCAAACTTAGTGTCTTATTCTCTTTAGGTCAGCCTGATTGAAAAAAACAATCCCTTTGACTTTGAGCTGTTTCAGCATGAGATTCTTAGAGAACTCCATTTTTTGTTAACCTTTGTGTAGTGCACTGAGCCCATATGGGCTCTATTGTAACTTCTAGCTGTTTAAACAGTCTTAGAATAGTTTATTTTAAAACCAATCCAGCGTTTTGGTTTATTCTGCTCTTTCAATACTTGTGTATGTTAGATTTCTGCTTATCCATTTTGCAAGAAGTCCAGATGAAGATGGCCACATACAGATGTTTTATTCTTCCCTACTCTTTCAATTATTGTGCTTATGTTATTTAATCTCCTGGAAACTACTTGGACTATATGCTAAAAAATGCTGTACTTTGAACTCTAAATAGTAGATCATTGGCTGTGACCTTGAATTGTTGGGGAAGTTTTCATATTGAAGGAAGCTGAGTGTCAACAGCTTGCACTGTATTTCTTGGCAGAAATCTGCTTTGTATGCACCTGGGGCTGCCTGCAATCAGAATCTAAGAGCTTACAGTTTTAATTATTTCATTCTGAAATCCACTCTGTGTTTCTTCACCGCTTTCTTAGTGGGGTCTATACTATAGAAATGGGACACCACCACAGATGGATGAGAAGTAGACAGGTAGAATAGATGTGACATTTGTCCATGCTTTCATCTGCCGGTTGTAGTTAATATTGAAAGATTGTGTTGCTGCTTTTCTCTTCTATTTTTTTCTTACTGAAAAGGAAATCAAAAGAAAACACCGAATAATTTATTTATGCATTATGTCCTTGTATAGTTTTAGAGTTAAGATTTCCTTTGAGACACATTTGTAAGTGACTATTTGGGGCTCAATGAATATTCGTCCAGTGACCAAATGAACCAAACCCAATAAACCCAGCGAACATCCCCAAAGAAATTGTTGATGATGTGTATGTAACTAGTTGAGTCGCATTACTTTACAGAGTAAGAAGAACATGATTAGTCTTTGGCAAAACCAGTTGAGTTGCCTTGTCTTTTTATGAAGGCTAATCATGCCATGTTGATATAGCTCTTCCATGAGAAGTGCAGGAAAATTTCCTTTCACTCCTCTTCGTGTACTCAGTACCCTGCATAGGGCTTTTGACACCATTGGTGTTCAGAAAGTGCTCATGGAATGAGACAGTAAATCTGTTCTGTCACATTTCAGTGCGCACACGGGCGGGCTTGGCAGATTTTGAGAAAACCTTTTTTTCACGACTGTAATAATCTCATGTTAATTTTTGTGTGTGCACTTCACATACACATATATTTATTTTCTAATTGTAGTATGTATCAGTAGCCATTTCCTTTCTAACACTGATTAGAAATTTTGATTAAAAATCATATTTTTTAATGTAGCATTTGATGCTTTTACTGTGTACTCTTCTTGTATTCTACATACCTTGGATTTATTTAGTTTTGTTTTCCTTTTCCCAGGTGATAACTTTACACCTATTGGAAATAACATTTGGTAGTGTTTTGACCGATAACTAACATTTATAAAAGAGCAATTTAGGAGGGATTTTCATGCATGTTCTCTTGTTTGCCGTCTCAACTTCTTTATAAGATGGGTAGGTAGGTAAAGCAAGTGAGGCGGGTAGGTTAATTATGTGTTTCAAAGTTATACAACTAGTTAACTTGCAGGATTGAGACTTTGAGTCATTGTTTCTATTGATTCTAACTATCTCTGGATATTATGTTTTAAAAAGTACATAATCTATTTGTTTTACTTAACTTTTATTAGGATCAACTTATAATTTTGATTAAAAATGATAAGGAGATGACACTCAGTGGAGATAATGTAATTTCAAAGGCTGATTCTGATATACATATATAATTACATACATATATATGTATATATTTTACATATGTAATATATATTTAAATCTTATTATTGTAATTCTCTTGTTTCAGGCTCTGTGTATTTACAACCTCAGTTCAGTAATTTGTTTCTGATATAGGCAGATGGTGAGAAAACAGTGATTCCCAGATCTGTTATTACTGCTGTGGTAATTTGATGTTTTACAGATAAGAATTTTGACTAGTGGGAGGCTAGTCTGAAATTCACATCTCAGGGGGCCCATATTGTTTAGATTTGGAAGTGTACTTGCACTTGAATTCAGAAAGTCTGTTGTAAACAAAGATTTGGCCTGCATTATAATTAAAATTTAAATCTTTACGTAGCTATTCCTTTGAGCAATTAAAAATAAAAAAAAAATTTTATACTTTATTTTTGAGATTGAAAATTTGAAGCTTTTTAAAAATGGTCTTTTCCTCCCTCATACTGAATAAACCATCACAATGATAGGCATGCATTTATATATGAAGGCAGAAAAATTGGAAGTCAAAAGGTATTAAATTTTGCAGTGAGTAAGAGCCTCTGTGTCATATAATACATTGGAAATAATAAATTCTGAGATTCTTAACATATCTAATTGCCCTGTGACTCCCACAATGAATCCTTGTATAAGGGGATTAAATGATGCCTTGAGGAACTTTATCAACATTTAAAACCAGTTGAAACACAAATTTTAATTTGATTTATTAGCCTTATTTATTTATAGTTATCTTTGATTTTCCTTATTTCCCATATTTTTGATTAGTGTTTTTTGTTTATTGGTTTTACTGCCTTCTGAATACTAAAGTCTACCTATGTTGGAAGTTTTCTAAATGTATTAAAGACAAATTCATTAAAAAATTTATTACTACCATTAAAATCTTATATTAAGCTCTCATATTCCAGAGGCATATTTGAAAAATAAATAAACAAAGGACACTTTAGTGTTTGTTCTGAGTGACATTAATTCTTGTGTGTCTCCCCTAAAAGTTAATCATTGACAAAATTATTTGAAGTATTTTAGTATGTTTGTGAATGTCACAAGCTATGCTTTTTAGAGAAGAGAACTTTGTAGTAAGTGTCTTCTCTGCAGTGATTGTAAAGTGGTCTCATCTGTGGTAAATACTGAGGTTGATCTTTTAAGGGGGATATAGCTGACTCTTCAGAAAACTTTGTGGCGTGAAAATTGGCATTCATTCCCAACCTTACTAACCCCCAGTGGTTAAGGAGAGGGCCCAAATTGTCAAAAAAAAATGCGGTTAAAAATATATGACCTATAGTATCTTAAGTATATGAATACTACTACAAAATGACAATATTATAGAATAGGATTTCTTTATACAAGCATACCTCATTTTATTGTGCTTCCTTTTATTGTACTTCACAGATATTGCGTGTTTTTGTTTTTTTTTTTTTTACAAATTGAGGGTTTGTGGCAACCCTGCATCAAGCAAGTCAGTTGGTACTATTTTCCAACAGCATCTGCTCACTTTGTGCCTCTGTGTCTCATTTTGGTAATTCTCACAGTATTGTATTGTATTGTATTGTATTGTATTGTATTGTATTGTAGTGTATTCTTTTAAGCTATTTATTTTTGAGAAAGAGGGTGTGGGAGAACAAGTCAGGAGGGGCAGAGAGTGAGAATCCCAAGGAAGTCCCACTGACAGTGCAGAGCCCAGTGCGGGGCTTGAACCCATGAACCATGAGATCATGACCTGAGCTGAAACCAAGAATCAGACACTTAACCTACCGAGCCATCCGGGTGCCCCGATTCTTGTAGTATTTAAACTTTTTTATTGGTTATTATATTTGTTATGGTGATTTCTGGTCAGTGATCTTTGATGTTATTATTGTTATTGTTTGGGGGTTCATATTAGACTGTGAACTTAACTGATAAATGTGTTCTGACTGCTCTGCCAACTGGCTGTTCTTCCATCTCTTTCCCACTCCTCAGGCCTCTCTATTCCCTGGGACACAATATAGAAGTTAAGCCTATCAATAACCCTACAATGAGTTATTCCTTTCACTTGTATTCTGCATGTCCAAGTGAAAGGAACAGTCACATGTCTCTCACTTTAAATCAAAACTAGAAATGATTGTGCTTAGTGAGGAAGGCAGGCCAAAAGCTGAGAAGGGCCAAAAGCTAGCCCTCCTGTACCAAATAGAGATCCAAGTAGATGCAAACGAAGAGTTTTTGAAGGAAATGAAAAGTGCTACTCCAGTAAACACATGAATGATAAGAAAACAAAGTAGCTGATTTTGTTATTGCTCATATGGAGAATGTTTTCGTGGTCTGGGTAGATCAAACCAGCCATAACTTTGCCTTAAGCCAAAGCCTAATCGAGAGCAAGGCCCTGACTCTCTTCAGTTCTCTGAAGGTTGAGAGAAATGAGGAAGCTGCACAAGAAAGTTTGAAGCTGGTGGAGTTTGGTTCACAAGGTTTAAGGAAGGAAGTGTTCTCCTTAGCTTAAAAGTACAAGATGAAGCCCCTAGTGCTGATTGGAAGCTGCAGCAAATTATCCAAAAGTTACAGCTAAGATCATAAATGAAGGTGACTACCCTAACCAAGAGACTTTCAGTGTAGATGAAACAGCTTTATACTGGAAGAAGATGCCATCTAGGAGTTTCATAGCTAAAAAGTCAGTATCTGGCTTCAAAGCTTCAAAGGATAGGCTGACTGTCTTATTAGGGGCTAATGCAGGTGGTGACTTTAAGTTGAAGCCAAACTTCAATGGCCAAAAAGCCCTTTCAAAGATCCTAGCGCCCTTAAAAAGTATGTTAAATCTGCCCTGCCTGTGCTCTGTAAATGGACCAGCAAAGCCTGATGATTACAACATGGTTTACTGAATATTTTAAGTCCACTGTTGAGACCCAATGCTCAGAAAAAAAGATTCCATCTAAAATAGTACCACTTCTCATTGGCAATGCATCTGGTCACCCAAGAGCTCTGATGGAGATGTACACTGAGATGAATGTGGTGTTTATGGCTGCTAACAGCATCCATTCTGCAGCCCATGGATCAAGGAGTAATGTTGACTTTGAAGTCTTATTATTTAAATACATTTTGTAAGGGTATAGCTACAATGGTTAGTGATTCTTCTGATGGATTATAATGCTCTCATTCTGGGAGGGTAGTAATTACAATATCTCTGGATGGGAGAGTAAATTGAAAACCTTCTGGAAAGGATTCATCATTCTAGATACCACTAAGAACATTTGTGATACATGGAAAGAGGTCAAAATATCAACATGAACAGGAGTTTGGAAGAAGGGGATTCCAGCCCTCAAGCATGACTCTGAGGGGCTCAGGACTTCAGTGGAGGAAGTAACTGCAGATAGAAATTGCCAGAGAACTAGAATTAGAAATGGAGCCTGAAGATGTGAGTGGCTGCAATCTTATGATAAAACTTAAATGGACAAGGAGTTGCTTCTTATGGATGAACAAAATAGAAAGTGGTTTCTTGGGATGGAATCTGCTCCTGGTGAAGATGCTGTGAAGATTGTGACAAATGACAACAAAGGATTTAGAATCTTACATAAACTTAGTTGATTAAACATTGGCAGCCGTTTGAGAGGGTTGGCTCCAAATTTGAAAGAAGTTCTGCTGTGAGTAAAATCCCATTAAACAGCATCACATGCTACAGAGAATTGTTTTGTGTGAAAGGAAGACTAACAGTGCAGGAAGCTTCATTGTTGTCTTATTTTAATTGCCACAACCACACTAATCTTCAGCAATTATCATTCCGATTAGTTAGCAGCCATCAACATTGATGTAAGACCTACCTGCAAGAAGATTATGACTTGCAAAAGCCATCAGATGATGGTGAGCATTGTTTAACAGTAAAGTGTTTTTAAATTAAGGTTTGTAATTTTTTAAACATAATGCTTAGTATAGGCTACAGTATAGTATAAATAAAACTTTCATATGCACTAGGAAACCAGAAAGTTCATTAGACTCACCTTACACACAATATTTGCTTTATTGTGGTGGTCTGAAACCAGACCCACAATATCTCCAAGGTATGCCTGTAACTTTGAGAGTCTTACATGTTGATGTGAATAATATTTCACTTAAGAGGGCTTTGGAGGCAGAAGTCAGGAGATCTGGTGGTTTATCCAAGTCCTGAAAGTCCTAGGAAAGAAAGGAAGCAAGGAGGAGTTGAGAGGTAACTGGGGTGGGTATCTAAGTAGGGCACCTGAAGATTGGAGTAAGCTTAGCCTTAGGGAACCTGAAAAAGGTGCTAGGTGCCTGAAATCAAAGGACAGTCTAGCTGGGGATTCCTGTTAGGGGGACACAGTGATCTTCAGTGAAAATTAGGAGTGCAGTTTAGACCTGAGAATGGATTTGTGGGCTCTGAACACAGAGTTAATAGGAAATATACAGAGTTGAAAGCTATTATGTGGCCTAAGATCAGAAGTAGAATGATCTAACAGGATTGAAAAGTGAAAGAGGGAAATTCACATCTCCTAGGAAAAATAGAACAATGGGGGTCAGAAAGAAATCAGGGCAGATTTTCATCCTGAGTCAGCTAATTGAATGGCATTTGGGTGTCTAACTTACCTGTATATAGTTTATGCTCTTCTGATGTCCATACACTATAATGAAAGTGTTCATCTGAATTTACTCAGTATTCGTATTCCATTAGTGTTAGTTACAATGACTAGTAAAATGAGTCAGGCTCGTAACTCCTTGGATAGCCACATTGCAGTAGTATTCAGTGGTTATGTCTGTGGGAATCTGATCATGAGGCCTTTTGATTAGAGAGTTGCCTATGTTGCTTACAGAAACCCCATCAGATATATGTAACAAATAAATGTTTCAAAAAGTGTGTAAGAGTAATAAGCAGAAAATTGCATTTTAAAAATGTTGAATTATTCAAATTTCATTTTTCTCCTTAGGATTCATGAATAATTATATTAGTAAGGTGCTATTCTTAATTATTCTTAAAACAATTGTTTTCTTCTGTTTTCAGTAGTCAGATTCAATCCTTTATGAAAAACAAGTAATTATTTTTATGTCTCAATTAATTTGAAGAGTCATACATAAAATGTAGGTCCACAATTGTCTCTAAAATGAACAAGGATATACAATTTCCTGGTTCTGTTAGTTGTTACAAAACATGGTTACTCAGCTGTTATTCTGCTTCCTTATTGATTTAAGTGAAATCATTTAGAAATTAAGGTCTACCATGTGAATGGAAAAACATGATACTTTTAAGGATATATCCCTTCAATTTGAAAACTCTGATGCAGAAACAAAAATATAACATCTGTTTATTCCCTCGATACTCGAACAAAAATCTTCTCTTTTGATGAGAAATTCTGGCTTTAATCTTTATATAGATTTTTATAGCAATAATTTAAAGTAGGGAGAGGCAACTCTCAATTCCAAACATAGGTCAGATACTTCCTGATTTGCTTGACTTATGACATTACTTTTCTTTTTTTTTTAATTTTTTTTTTATTAACGTTTATTTATTTTTGAGACAGAGAGAGACAGAGCATGAACGGGGGAGGGTCAGAGAGAGGGAGACACAGAATCTGAAACAGGCTCCAGGCTCTGAGCGGTCAGCACAGAGCCCGACGCGGGGCTCGAACTCACAGACTGTGAGATCATGACCTGAGCCGAAGTCGGCCGCTTAACCGACTGAGCCACCCAGGCACCCCTGACATTACTTTTCAACCTTGGCTGCTCTTTAAAATCACTTGGAGAGCTTCTTAAAATTATTATTTAGTCTCATCCCCCAGAAGTTGTGATCTATTATTAGTCCGGAGGGGGCTTTGAAATGTTTGAGTTCTACAGGTAATTCTGATGTATAGTCAGAGTTGAGAACCACTGCCTTGGAAACATTCAGTTGAACTTTCTTTTGTCTTTATATGAAGTCAGAAGGGGACAGAACAAGGAAAGGAGTGACCTGTAGCATGAGCTTCACATCTATGCTTCTTCCAAGATCTCAAAATAAAGCAGCAGGTGAAGAAGCCCTGGGGTTTACATCCTGTGCACCAGGGCACATAGGCTAGTATGTGGTTCTGGAAGTAATGTTTTTGAATGTTGCAGCATGGTGGCATGTCTTGCCAAGAGTGATGGGAATGATAGATTATTTTTGCTTTTCTGGTTCTGTTTGACTTTGAGTAAAAAGTTGGCCATCTTTTGCTTTTTTAGCATTTTAGGAAAAAAAAATTATTGTGCCAAGAGTATCAGGTAGTCTGTCAGAAAAATATATGAATAGAACAGAGATGTGTATATCATTTCAAACCAAAGAAATTTAAAAGCATTCCTTTTCGCTTTTTGGCTAAGTTATGGCAGGGCAATCACTGGTAGTTTTGTAAATAAATTTATTTTAACACAGCATGAAAGCCAAAAAAAGCTACTCTTGGAGGGAGAGGGAGAGAGGACACACCTGGGTTACAGTGTATCTCTTTTAAAATCTGTGAGAAGGGTTTAAAATCTTTTAAAGAAAGCTTACTTTGCCATCATCATATTTGTGCTATACTTCTTATCTAAACTTAATTATAGACATTTCTAAATTAACTAATCTTATGAATACACATTTATTGAATGAGCTCCCTATATTTGTAACTGTTTAAAGACTCTGAAAAGAAGAATAGAGATCCGTTTTGTTAATAGCAATTCTGGACACTATATGCCTAAATTAACTTTTTTTTCCCCAATCCAGAGCAGTACATAGTATAACTGGTGTCATATTCATACACACACACACACACACACATACACACACACACTCTTATACAACATGGTATTGCCGCCTGTGGTCATTATTTAAACATCCAACATTGGCTTCTGCGCACTGCCATGTTGAAGTTAGGGACACACTGGAAGTGAGTCTTTCCCAATGATGGCAGTACATACCCTATCAGAAATCTGATGGTTTTTCCCTCTGGAAAAGAAGGAATATATCTTTCTGACAATCAATTAGAGATTTTTGATTATCCCAAAACAGAGGTGATGGAAGTAATTTTGGTGGAAATGTATACTCTTGTTAGGGGAGTATGCTAGAATTTGCATTTTGTTGGTTGGGAACCAAGCTACTAGACTCTAAGCTCTATTTGGGCAGGGATTTTTGTCTGTTTTGCTCACTATTGTATCCTCAATAAAAGTAAAATGTTTTAGATTTTGATGAAGTCATTCATTTACTTTTTGGCTTTTTTATTCTTCTTACTTGTTATTTGACTTTGTGATTATATGATATGATCCACTTAAGTTTTCTCCACAGGGCTAATTTGGTAACATTTTACAGCTTATTAAGGACAACTTAGTAAAACTGATGATTTGTGAATAATTTATGAATTAATTTTATAGGGAATAACAGTTTAAAAACTAATGACTTCAATATTAGTCTTTAGCCTTTCTCTTATAGTAAGCTTTTATAAGAGTTGAAATAAGATTATAAAACTTTCCCAGGATTGTAATCACAGATATGAACTGTATTAAAGAATTCCATTCAGAATCATACTGGATTATTCACATTTCAAAAAACTGTGTAAAATTTTCTACAGAATGGTTTTAAATTACTTACCTAGTAAGTTTAAACCTAATTTTATTGTCAAAAACTCAAATTTCACATCATTTTAGGACCATATATATTGTAAAATATGATATATGCTAGCATCTGGTTATGGTCAACATCTACCAGAAAAGTGAATATAGAATTTCTTTAAGATCTCTGGTTCAGAAAAATGTCCTGGCTATATTTATAGCAGCCAGTAAAATAATTGCTATAAACTTACTAGCACAGTATTTGTGAATCTCCCCCCCCGCCCCGCCCACTGCTGCTACCATGAACAGACACTAATAGAAAAATTAATTAGCTTTTTTCTATTATCTGGCATAAATTATTCTCATCTAAAAATACACAAAACATTGATGATGTACAAATTTGGCATCATCATTTTAGAGATGGGGAGGGTCTTAGAAATGATGTATACCTACTTTTAGCATTTTGATTATAGATAATTTTGTAACAAGTCTGGTGATATTTCTGCGGAGGGGTGTTTTTAGTAAGCTTTTGGTGCCTTAATATTCTTGCAGCAGCCTTATTTGTTAAGTTTTGCCAAGAGTACCATTTGAGAGATCTAAACCGCTTGCTCCAATTTAAAATTCACATAAGATTGAAAATAAATTGAGGTCTTACAAACATTTTTTAATGCCTTTTGATTTTTGAAAAGAAAGCCCTAAATAAGGTGCACAACCTGTTATAACCGGTGCTTAAAAATATTTTTACAACACAAGAAACTGTTCAGTAGGTAATGCCTTCTGGTACTCTGGAGAAAAAAGAAAAGTTACTTCATTTTAATTCTAAAGAGAACCCTGCCAGAACCCTCCCTCTTCTCAGTTCTGACAAGGTCAGCCTGAGGTCAGATAGGGTTTGTTTGCTTCTCCATCAATTCAGTTATCTCCCCACTGTCCCTTTCTCTCATCCTTGAGAAACACAGTCTCAAGGTCTAATTTGTGTGTGTGTGTGTGTGTGTGTGTGTGTGTGTATTTTAAACATATGATCTACCTTTCCATCTTTTTGCAACTTTTTTTCTTTGAATGGTCATCCTACATTTTGAACATTTCTTTTTTTTTAAATTTTTTTAAATGTTTATTTTTGAGACAGAGAGAGACAGATCATGAGCAGAGGAGGGGCAGAGAGAGGGAGACACAGAATCAGAAACGGGCTCCAGGCTCCAAGCCTTCAGCACAGAACCTGACATGGGGCTCGAACTCACAAACCATGAGATCATGACCTGAGCTGAAATCGGACGCTTAACTGATGGAGCCACCCAGGCGACCCAATTTTGAACATTTCTTTGGAGTATAGAGTTTTTTGCCCTAGATTGTTAATTATTCTAGGCAGGATTTCTCAATCTGTGTACTATGACACTTGAACCAGATAACTCTTTGTTCTGCGAGGCTGTCTTGTGTGATGTAACCTAGTCAGCAGTGTTCCTGGTCTCTACCCATTAGATGTCAGTGGTACTTTCTCCCTTCTCTTGTGACAACCAAAAATGTTCCCAGATGTTCCTAAATGTCCTCTGGGGGACAAAATTCTGGTTGAGAACCACATGTGTCCCTCCTAATCATATATGTAGGTTAAAAAATACAATACATTTTTACTAAATTGAAATAATAACTTTATTTCAAGGTCTGATTACACTGGGTTGAAATGGCAATTTTTATTTTATAGCTTGTGTGTACCAATAAATATATAAGAAGTTAGAGAGTAAATATATAGAAAACAATTTGATTATAAGAAAAACAGAACACCTTTGTATTAAACCACCCATTTAATGAATGATGTATGCTATTAAGAACCTTTCCATGCTAGAGAGCTTATTAAAAAAAACAGCATTTTTGGTACTATATGTACTATTCAGAGGGTACAAACTGTCAATAGTTCAGAGAATGTTGGTATCAAAGACTGTTTGCAGGTAGTAAATTTCATACCTTCTTCTAAATGCAATCTAATTCCTGAACTTCTCCCACTCTTTCTTTTTAAGTTTGATAGTTATCTTTGCTTTTTATTTTATTTTATTTTTTTACTTTTCTTTTAACGTTTATTTATTTTTGAGACAGAGAGAGACAGAGCATGAACGGGGGAGGGGCAGAGAGAGAGGGAGACACAGAATCGGAAGCAGGCTCCAGGCTCTGAGCTGTCAGCACAGAGCCCGACACGGGGCTCGAACTCACGGACCGTGAGATCATGACCTGAGCCGAAGTCGGACGCTTAACCGACCGAGCCACCCAGGCGCCCCTATCTCTGCTTTTTAAATGAAAGGGATTTGTTCTCTTAATTTTACTCTGTCTTTTTGGTTTCTCACTGAATCCTCCTTACAGTGAATTTGTAGCAAGAAGCAGGAGGGTCAAGTTATATGATATTTAAGTTGAAGTTTGTGGCTTTTAGTATTGTGCTACTCAGTATTGACAGTGTATTATGAGCAACACAGATCAGTATCTTCTGTAGTTAGTAGGTCTTGGAGCAGTTTTTTTCTTGTCCTCTCCTTTGGCTTGCTTTATAATATATAATCAAAGCATGTGGTGTTTTTAAAATTTTGAAATGCTGCTCTTTTAAAAAATTAAAACTATTTCAACCAGGAAGAAATACTTCATATTGAGTTATATCTTAAATGCCTCTCATTGGTAGAAATAAAAAATATTAAATGTTTCAGATTTGTTTCATGCTGTGCTTCTATTTTCTGTTGCTATAATGGATAACATTTTCAAAATTTGAAGATAAACAGGAAGATTTGTTAAGGGAACAATATTCTCATATTGATATTTTGTGTTTAATTGTATGTGTTATTGTCCATAAAAATACACAAGTTCCACTGATATCAGTGTTGCATATAGCAAGTGGATAGAAATGGTGAATTGGATGATGTGCCTGACAGACATGCGGTCTGAGAAGAGAATTTTCCTCTTTGAATAGAACTCTCTTTACACTTGGCCTGGATTTCTTTAAGATAACAATAGTGCCTTTCAGAATTTAGCCTTTCTTTAAAGATATTTTTCATATCAGCATATTCCATCTAAAATACCTCATGGTAAATATGTTAAGTTTAAAATGAGAAGCATTCAAACATTAATATCTGAATTAAACACACCAAAATTAATTTTATTCTTTTAAATGTGGAAATTATAATACAGCATTCTTTTACAAGGTAGTTTTTTAGATTATCTTACAAGTAAAAGCAACTTGAAAATTTTGGCAAGCTTGGTCTTTTTCAGAGTGAGTATGACTTTCTTTTTATAGGAGAGTCCTGGCAGATTGTGGTCTATTTTGTGAAGTACTGATTGTAAGGGGAAATAAAGATGCTATTTATTTTTTTTTATTTTCTTTAAACTGAGCAATCAAATTAAAATATATGATAATGTTTCAAAAGTACTCATCATATATATATATATATATATATATATATATATATGTTTATTTATTTGAGAGAGACAGAGATAGTGCGAGTGGGGAAAGGGCAGAGAGAAGGGGCAGAGAGAATCTTAAGCAGGCTCCATGCTGCCAGTGCAGAGCCTGATGTGGGACTCAAATCCATGAAACCGTGAGATCATGACCTGAGCCCAAACCAGGAATTGGATGCTTAACCGACTGAGCCACCCAGGTGCCCCTGTGTTTTTATACTTTTATGTTCATTTTCTCTGTAAACTATTTCTCTTCCTTAATTCCATAATATTTTTTTACTTTATTCAATTAAAATTTATCCATCACACATTTACTACTAGCCAGGAATTATCATGAGGACTAACATTTAAAAACAACTAGAGGGAACAACTGTTCAGTTAAAATAATTCACAGCTGGGTGGCTAAATATTCTGAAAGAGAGCAGACTAGATGAATCAGTATCAGCTTGGAAAGAGAACTCTTTTTTTAAACTCTGTTCCACTTTTTATTTGAATGACTTTAGATGACTCCCAAATCATAAAGTCTAAGTCATATTCCACTTACTACATGAAGTTCAACTTTGCAACTTCATTTAAAGTTGAAAGAAACAGCTAATGGGTTGAGTGGGTAAATTAGGACTGAAAATTATCTCCATGGGCTGATATGCTATCATAGCAAAAAAATATAATTTAATATGGATACATGTGTATGCCTGCATTTAAGGATGCGCAGAATAGCCACTTAAGTTCAAGAAAACACAACAAAATGTTTTTTGTTGACTACCTATTTTAAAAGAACCAACAATATGATAAAGCAGCTAAAATTGCCACAATAATAATGGGCCATAGTAGTTAGTTTTAAAATCAGGTTTTCCAAGGGGCTCCGCTGGGTCATCAGCTCTTCAAAAGTACTTGTTCTATTTTGGACATCATTTCTTAAGGAATAGTAGGATATCCATCCATGTGAGTGAACAAGACATGCTTTGAGGAAGAGGAATTTTATTTGGAGGAGTCTGGTGAGAAGTCTGGTGAAGGGGAATAGTGGGGAACTTGATTTGAAGGAAAGATTTCTGTCAATGGCCATAATCCTTACAGAAGGCAGAACTAGGATCATTGAGCTGGTAGAAGCTTTAGGGAGGTTGGTTAATAATAGTTTCAAAACTTAGAGCCATTCAGTATTGGATTGATTGGACTGATTCACAAAGTGACCAGAGGTAAAAAGTGGATCTCCATGATTGCAGACTCCAAAGTTAAAAAAAAAAAAAAAAAATTAGTGTTCATTTATTTCTGAGACCGAGAGAGACAGAGCATGAGTGGGGGAGGGGCAGAGAGAGAGGGAGATACAGAATCCAAAACAGGCTCTGGGCTCTGAGCTGTCAGCACAGAGCCTGACGCGGGGCTGGAACTCAAACCGTGAGATCATGACCTGAGCTGAAGTTGGTCACTCAACCAACTGAGCCACCCAGGCATCCCACAGGCTCCAAAGTTAGTATAGTAACATCAGTTGTATTCTTATATCCTAATAGCAAATGATTGAGAAATGAAATTAAAAGGGATTCATTCTATTGATGGTAGTGCCAAAACTCATAAAATACTTAGGTGTAAATACAACAGAAGACTAAGACCTCTACAGTGAAGAATATAAAATATTGCTAAAAGAAACTAAAGAAGCCTAAGTGAATGGAGAGATTAAACCATGTTCAATATTATGTCTTCAGAGATTGGAAGACACGATGTTCTTAATTTTATTTATTTACTTTTTTATTTGAGAGAGAGATCTCAAGCAGGGGAGAGGAAGAGAGTGGGAGAGCATGATGCAGGGCTTGATCCCATGATCCTGGGATCATAACCTGAGCTGAAATCAGGAGTCAGACACTCATCGACTGAGCCACCCAGGCACCCCAGGAAGACACAATATTTTAAAAAAAATTTTTTTTGTATTTTATTTATTTTTGATAGACAAAGAGAGGCAGAGCACAAGTGGGGGAGGGGCAGAGAGAGAAGGAGACACAGAATCTGAAGCAGGCTCCCGGCTCTGAGCTGTCAGCACAGAGCCCGACGCAGGGCTCGAACTCACAGACCACGAGATCATGACCTAAGCCGAAGTCGGACGCTCAACCAGCTGAACCACCCAGGCACCCCGACACAATATTCTTAAGATGGAAATCTTCCTCGTACTGATTTATAGATTCAGTGTAATCCCACAGTTTCAGCAGGCTTTTTTTGGTTGAAACTAACAAGCTGATTATAAAATTTATATGGAAGCTAAAAAACAGAATAGCCAAAGCAGTTTTTAAAAGAATGAAGTTGGATAACTTACTGTACTAGATTTGAAAACTTAACTATGTGAGAGCCACAGTAATCAATACACTTTGGTGTGGTAAAGTTCTATAGAACAGAGAATTCAGAAATAGACCCACCTGTATATGATCAATTGATTTTTAATAGAGGTCCCTTTTGTGAGACAGTTTCTTATGATTCTCTGAAAGTTCTAATTATCTTCTAAGCAAGAGGCATTGGCGGCTTTGTTCCAGATCATCTTTACAAAGATGTTTATGTAACAAATAGCTTTGGGAGATTGAGAAAGTGCCTTTCTGTGCAACAGAGACTGGATTTGTTTTCTCCCACGATAATAAACATAATGTCTCCCACTTAGGCAGAAGCTGGGCAGGTTTGCTAGCTGCCCCTTTATAGGAGTTGTTGGAGTCTCCTGAGTTTGTGGTTCCTCAGCCCTGATCAAGACCCACTGTGTGTGCAGCCATGTTCACCTGAATTTATCTGTACATTTCCCCCGTGGCACTTGGGGACAAAAGGAGCCGATGTAAACATGAAGCTCATGCTGCCTGCTATGACAGGAGTTATAAGGTACTTTGACCCAAGAGTTTTGGGTCTCCTTTTAGCATCAAGGAAGCCATGGCAGGGCTAACTTATAGCTCACCAGTAGGATCATGTCAAACCTTTCATAGTTCTTAACAGTACCGCGGGAATTAAAAGGGGAGAGGAAAGTTGTTTCAGCCGTTTCAGCCAATGGCACTGGATCAACCGATTATAAATCTGGAAAAAAGTGAACATCAACCTTTATCTCATACTAGATGTAAAAATTAACATGAGAGGACTCATGGACCCACATACACAACATGAAACTACACTGCTGATAAAAGCACGGACCTTAACTCATGCAACCTCGGGGGAAGACACAGCAAGTCATATCATAAAGGAAAATATTGCCTAATGGGATTTTACCAAAGTAATAAACTTTGTCTCTTAAAAAATCCACTAGGGAAGAACAAAGTGAGACTGGCAGAAAACAGTGACAAAGCGTGTATTAGACAAAGGACTTGTATCCAGAATATGTACAATACTTTTTCAATTTAATGATGAGACAAATAATCCAATTAAAAAATCATAGACAAATGTTTGGACACTTCACAAAAGACAATCTATGCATGATCAATAAGGAATTAAAGAGATGACCAGCATAATATGTCATCAGAGAAACACAAAGTGAAATCACAATTTCATCCTACTACCTGCCCATTAGAATGTGAGCCTGTTGAAGCAACAGGAACTTTTATCCATCACTGAACTTATGAGCATAATGTAACATTGTGTAACTGCATTGGTAGGCAATTTTTTAAGAAGTTAAATATACAGGTACCATTAAAACAAAAACTTTAAAAATGTGTGTACATATACTGTATAAGCCAGCCATTCCACTCCTAGTTATTTACACAAGAGAAATGAAAACATATACCCACACAAAGATTTATACATGAATGTTTAGAGTGGTTGCATTTGTAACAGTCCAAGCTGGAAACAACCCAAATGTCATCAATAGATGAATGGATAAACAAACTGTGTCATACCCATGCAGTGGACTACACTATTCATCAGTAAAAAGGACACACAAACAGCTGATAAATGCAACTTTATGGATGAGTCTCAAAATAATCACACTTAAAGAAGCCAAACAAAGAATATATAGTATGTAATTCCATTCATATGTAGTTCTAGAAAGCCCAAATGAATCTATAATGACCGAAAGCATATCAATCTTAATCTTATAACAGAAGTAGAGTGGAGCATGGATTACAAACGGTCGCAAGGAAGTTCTTGGGGCTGGTTGGAATGTTTGTTTTCTTTTCTTTTTAAATTTTTTTTAATGTTTATTTATTTTTGAGAGAGAGAGACACACAGAGTGTGAGCAGGGGAGGGGCAGAGAGAGAGGGAGACACAGAATCCGAAGCAGGCTCCAGGCTCTGAGCTGTCAGCACAGAGCCCGACGTGGGACTTGAACTCACGAACTGTGACATCATGACCTGAGCCGAAGTCAGATGCTTAACCGACTGAGCCACCCAGGCACCCTGTTTTCTTGATTGTTATAATATTTGCATGGGTGGGTATATAGGTCAGAACTCATCAAATTGTATGTTTTAAATATATGTAGGTCATTGTATGCCAATTAAATCTCAATAAAATGGGAAAAGGAAGACAATGTTAAATATTTTATTAATTTTAGAATATTCAGTTTTCTAAGTTCAGCTTTCTCATACAAAAGAGGTACATTTTTATTTGCTTCATAGAGTTTTGATTGTGGTCTCATGAAAGATTTGCCTATGTATTTCAGGTCCATATAGTCCCATATCTTTAGGTTGGGGGATAACATAAAAGCAATTTAATTTCAGTTGGCCTCACTTTCCTCAACTAGTAAATTTAGGGTTATATCAGATCACCAAGGATTCTTCTGTCATTGAAAGTCTGTAATTGTAGTTACAAATCAATTGGTCTTTTGGGATTGAGTCACTTCATAAGAAAACATTATAGAGAGATCAGGAATATCTAGTTGTATAGATTGTGTTAATTCTTTTAGAGGTTATTTTGAATAATTTTAGACTAATGCAGAGTTGACAACCAGAAACAGCTGCCCAGAGATGAAAACCCAGTCTTTGCCTGTATTAATTAGTATTTAAAATCAGGAGTGCAGGGTACAGGGGCGCCTGGGTGGCTCAGTTAGTGTCTGACTCTTGATTTCAGCTCAAGTCATGATCCCAGGGCCATTGGATCAAGCCCTGCATCAGGCTCTGTGCTGAGTGTGGAGCCTGCTTAAGAGTCTCTCTCTCTCTGCCTGCCCCTCTCTTGTTCACACACTCTCTGTCTCTGAAAAATGAAATAAGATAAAATAAATAAAATAAATAAAATAAAGAGTACAAATGCAGTGTAAGAAGTGAATTTTTATTGTATTAAAATGATTTCATATTGATTACCATGTATTTGGAATGATTCAGAAGAGCAGTCTCATGCTTTGCTCAAGGAAATTTACAAATTAACACAACAAATTTTATTAAATATTATTCATATAATTGCACATGCAACATGTAGTAATCTAGTAAGTTTTTACTAGAAATTGTGTGATGGGACAAGTATTAGATAAACGTCTTAGGAGTAGGGGAAAGAATAGGTGTTCACTTGGCTAAATAGAATGTGGGGCAAGGATGTGGAAAAAAAAAAGCATCTTTTTTTCATGTTCTGGAGAAAATGCCTTTTATGAAGTTTAATGCTCTCGAATATGCTTATAAGTTTTATTCTAGGATACTCATTACATCAAGAATATCCTGTGTAATACATACAAATTCCATAGACAGACGTTCCCTGGTGACAGAAACGAACACCTACAGAAGTTGTTTGTATCAGGGCCTGCCTTGATATAATAGCCCTCTTTGAGTGGAGCCTGAAGCAGGAAGATAGCTTTACTCACCAAACGTTGTGGTTTCACTCGTTAGGCCATGCTTGGACAAACAGGGAGATCAGTGTGAACAGTCGATTTGTGGGTTAGTCTCAGAAGAAATTCTCAGAAGTTATTTTTAAAAAGCCAAGGAAAATAGAGCTCCTGTTTTTGGTACATATGTCACAGCTGAGCCTCTTCGTTTGAAGAGCTTCATTGAATATTTTTTTGCCTTTTGGAGGGTAAGCTCTAGACTATATTCTAGACACTGTAGCATTGATAAAATGTTAATATACAGAGGCTCTGTGTATTCTTTGCACCAAATACTTTCCTTTCTCACACTGCTCTGCCATAAATCTTTTTCATAGAGTGAGGAAGTGTTTCATGGATGACCAAGCCAGTTTTTAAAAGATGGTATAAAAACATCAATTGAAATTTATTATCATTATTATTTGTTATTTTTAGTAAGTCCTGCATTAGTGGAACTTTCTAGTATTTTGGAAATGTAAGCAAGTTTTGGAAATAGGCTTGATTTTGATTTAGAGAAAGTATCTGGAAAAAAATTAGGAAAATTGTGATTTAGATAATCAATTATCAAGCAATAGCTTATGATGTTAAAATTCTAAGCAGTTTGATAGAATGCAGGTTGAAATGATAATTAGGTGTCCAACCTTCGGTGGATGACGGGAGCCCAAA
Source organism: Neofelis nebulosa (assembly GCF_028018385.1). Classification (NCBI taxonomy): domain Eukaryota; kingdom Metazoa; phylum Chordata; class Mammalia; order Carnivora; family Felidae; genus Neofelis; species Neofelis nebulosa. The sequence goes on along the minus strand of NC_080785.1, from coordinate 71,507,722 downwards.
AGGTTTGCACAGTCTTAAGAAATTGCCAAAGAAGCCATGTATGTAGGTAAAGTGAGAGGTTTTTTCCTTAATAAGTTCAAGTGAGAACTATTAAGTATAGTAGATTTATAACACTTTACTGCTGAAATTATTACAATTAATTTCAAATGAGAGTTTTATCTAACAAGTCTCAGGGAAGAAAAGCTTATTTTGAAGCATGTCTTTTCTATCTTACTCATTAGTTATTTGCTTTTTAGAAAATTATTTAGCTGTGTTTGATTTCTTATTTCTTTTTTTTTTTTTTTTAATTTTTTTTTCAACGTTTTTTATTTATTTTTGGGACAGAGAGAGACAGAGCATGAACGGGGGAGGGGCAGAGAGAGAGGGAGACACAGAATCGGAAACAGGCTCCAGGCTCTGAGCCATCAGCCCAGAGCCTGACGCGGGGCTCGAACTCACGGACCGCGAGATCGTGACCTGGCTGAAGTCGGACGCTTAACCGACTGCACCACCCAGGCGCCCCTGATTTCTTATTTCTGACACAGGTTTTATTGAATCAGAACTGCCATACATTGCCATTTTAGTTGGTTCTTAGTGTATTAAATGATTGGTACACGTCTTACAGTTTTGTGTTACACTTTGAGTGACAGTAGGCCCAACCTGAGCATTGCGGCTGGTACCAGCCAGGGGGCTCTCTCCATTGCTCCTCAGAAGCCTGAGGAATAGGATGAATTTGGTAATGACAGTGTGAGAGAGGCTCCATAGTCCTCTGTCTCTTCTCAGACTCTATTTTATCCCTCTGAACTTGTCCTTTACTTAGAACGTTAAGTTTCTTTAAGGATCACTTCAGGCTGCCTTTGTTCTGTACACAGTGCCTATCCCTGTGTTACTGCTCTTTTTCCAAAACTTGGTGTTTCCAGATTCAGCTCTCTGACTTATGAAGCGAGTATTGATTGAGCAATCGTTTTCTTCATCTGTGAAAGAGATAATAACATATATCTCAAGATAAGTGGTCAGATCCAAATGAGATACTATTTAGAAAAGGCTTTTTCAGTGGGAGGGGAGATGGGCTAAATGAGTAAGGGGCTTAAGGAATCTACTCCTGAAATCACTGTTGCACCATGGGCTAACTAACTTGGATGTAAATTATAAAAAAATAAATAAATTATAGAAAGTAAAAAAATAAAAAAATAAAAAATAAAAAAATTAATTCTGTTCATACACACACAAAAGAAAAGCTTTTTGAAAGCCCAGTTCAAATGTTATTTATCTTAACTCACTGCTTAGTCAGTGAATTGAATTGAATCCATAACCTTTTTGCATTTGATGGTATTCTAGATAGCCAGTAGTCACTACTCCATTAAGTTTCTTTGAGACTGTAGTGAAAGGAAAACTGTGTATCGCAACATGTTTTGTGAAAGCCATTTTTGTAAACTTTTTGCGGGGGGGATGGGATGGTACAGATTGAGATTAGGGAATGAGACTGACATATATTTTAGACATCTGATTTCTTAGAGGGAAATGCTTTGTATTCAGTCTAGCAGAGTTTTCTTGTCCAGGTGTTAGTTCTGAACTTCTTACCATATGATGACAACAAGGGAGAGAGATGTGGCGACCCACAAAGGGCCAAGAGTGACTCTGGCTGTCTCCCTACTTAAAGCTTCCAGTAATCAGACCAATTTGACCACCAAAGTAGTAAGATTTGGTAAGTCTGGCCCCCTTGACCCTTTGCTTTTACTTTAGAATGAAAAAAAGATATACTTCTACTTTACCCAAGAGTGATTTTCTAAATATTTAACAACTAGAATAACATAGGCACCAAGGAGTTAGGACCGGCACGGCATTCTGGGGACACCCTGTCCTCCCAGGGTTTTGATCTTTAGTTGTGGGTACTCAGGGGTCCTGGCTGTGGGGACCTGGCAGCTCGTATGGATAAGTGGTGCTCACACCCTCGGTGAAATGGCGACTGCTAGCCAAGTAGTTCAGGAACCTAATGTAGCTCTTGAGTTTCAGCCTCAAGTTTCCCTGAGTGTGGACATCTACTGGAGTCATTATACCTCATTTTCAATTTTGTTTTACAGAAATTTCTTCCTTTTTTTTCTTGAATCCGCTGTGGGAGATAGTTGTAGGTATAACCGAATATAACATTGATTGCCTTTTTAGGAACTTACATATAAAATGTTAGCTTTAACACTTTAGTTCTGGGAAAACTATTTAAAGAAACCTTATTTTGAATCTTTTCATAAAGTGATGATTTTTAGTTTATCTTAGTTATAATATTGAGGGTTTTTTTTTATTAAGTTTGTTATAAAAACAGAATTAAGAGAGCGTCGAACCCTAGATAGTATTATATAGTCGTGGAAGTTCTAGTTTATGTATAATCAGAATTGGGAAAAGAACCTAAATGATTTCAATTGGATTGGTCCCCCTCATCCTTGGTCAGCCACTCCGCTGGTAAATGCTCAAACCAGAACTTGATTCCTGTCTCCTGTTTTCCTGTAACCTGTTTGGGTGGAAAAGCGAGGGCCCTCTTTACAGTTTGTCTTCTTCAGATCACATTGGGAACAGTTATGACAGATGAGCCTCAAAATATGTAGCATGGTAGTTATTGTTTCTATTTTAAATTTAGGGTTAGCTGAGCCCCAGAATTTCTTGGTTCCTGATCTGTCTAATTTCCCTATTCACACTGGTTGAGTCAAAGATGCAGCTTGTCCCTTTTTCTGCACAGTCTTCCTCAGTCTGCTTCTGGTTGCTTAAAATCACAGTGAGAGTTAATAGATGGGGCAGATCTGTGGAATTTGCCTCAAATATGCAAGTTGTGAAACCTTATCACCAGGGAAATAAAACTAGATACTTAACATTTTTACTCAGGCATAATCTTTTTTTTTTTTTTTTTTTTTTTTTTTTGGTTAAATTGAATCAGGAAACTGAGATCCGGGAAAGCAAGCTCACTCAGGAAGATTTCCTCATCAACCTGACAGTGGGATTAGTAGGTCTAATTGGATCCCTTCCTCAATCTACCCACATCCAAATCTTATCCCTTAAGACCCAGACCATATGATACCTCATCCATGTAGCCTTCTCTGGAGAAAGTGATACGTGACCTACAATGGTTAGTCTGCTTCTAGAACAACAAAATGGGGACATCTGAATCCAGAAGTTACATTTTAAGGAGAATCTGTTTTGGTGAATATAGTCTTGGTTATCTGGAATGTTGTCACCATCTGGTCTGTTTTTTTAGTATACTTTTTTTTTTTTAATTTTTAATGTTTATTTATTATTGAGAGACAGAGAGAGACAGAGCATGAACATGGGAGGGGCAGAGAGAGGAGGAGACACAGAATCTGAAGCAGGCTCCAGGCTCTGAGCTGTCAGCACAGAGCCCTATGTGGGGCTTGAACTCACAAACTGCGAGATCACGACCTGAGCCAAAGTCAGGCGCCCAACCAACGGAGCCACCCAGGCGCCCCTTAGTACACTTTTTAGTACACTTAAGTATTTTTTTAGTACACTTAAGAAAATCTGCTTTTATTATAAAATATAACGCATACACAAAAGTGTATAAAACAGTTGTGCAATATGTATAATTATGAATAAATTATAAAATAAATACCCATGAAACCACTCCGACATGAAAAGTCATTCTAACTTTGTTTTTTGTTTTTAATTTTTCAATGTTTATTTATTTTTTGTTTTTTTTTTTATTTTTTTTTTCAACGTTTTTTATTTATTTTTGGGACAGAGAGACAGAGCATGAACGGGGGAGGGTCAGAGAGAGAGGGAGACACAGAATCAGAAGCAGGCTCCAGGCTCCGAGCCATCAGCCCAGAGCCTGACGCGGGGCTCGAACTCACGGACCGCGAGATCGTGACCTGGCTGAAGTCGGACGCTTAACCGACTGCGCCACCCAGGCGCCCCTGTTTATTTATTTTTTGAAAGAGAAAGATGCAGAGCATGAGCAGGGGAGGGGCAGAGAGAGAGGGAGACAGAATCCAAAGCAGGCTCCAGGCTCTGAGCTGTCAGCACAGAGCTCCATGGGGGGCTCAAACCCACAGACTGTTGAGATCATGACCTGAGCTAAAGTCGGACGCTTAACAGACTAAGCCACCCAGGTGCCCCTTAACTTTGGAAGGTCACCATGACCCCTGATTTAATGATAAGCACTTTGTTTTATTTAGTTGTTTGTTTTTATACTTTGTTCCTTTTAAAATAAAATCATTTTTTAATTCTTGTATGTATCCCTTGATAGTACTTTGCTCTTTACTTTTGCCTATTTTAAGTACATGCCCAAGTCCTTTATTCTTTTTTTCATTCTACAGGGCTGTCTTGTCTTATCAATTTTTAGAATTTCTGCATAGAGCTTCACTGCAATCCCTTTGTTGCTTACATGGGTTACAATATCTTGTCTCACTCTCCTTTTCTTTATTATGTTTTCATTGAATAACAGTTTATAATTTTAATTTAGTCATGTTTATCCGTTGTTCCCTTTATGGAAATAATGATTTCAGAATGCTATTTAAGAAATGTTTCCATGGGGCGCCTGGGTGGCTCAGTCGGTTAAGCGGCCGACTTCGGCTCAGGTCATGATCTCGCGGTCCATGAGTTCGAGCCCCGCGTCGGGCTCTGTGCTGACAGCTCAGAGCCTGGAGCCTGTTTCAGATTCTGTGTTTCCCTCTCTCTGACCCTCCCCATTCATGCTCTGTCTCTCTCTGTCTCAAAAATAAATAAACGTTAAAAAAAAAATTAAAAAAAAAAAAAAGAAATGTTTCCTTCCCCCAAAATCATGAAGATATTCTCTTATATTTTAAAAACTTTACAGTTTTCTCTTTCACATGAAGGCCTGAAAATTTCATCTGAAGTCTGTATTTTTTTCCCTGGATAGTGTGAGGGAAGGACCTAATTTAATTTTTTTCCATATGGATATCCAATTGTCCCAACATTGTTTATTGAAATGACTGTTCTTTCTCTACTTTCATGAAGTGCTACTTTTGTCCTAAGTCGACTCTTTCATATGTTATGTATCTGTCCCAATTGTCTTTTGTTTCTGTACTGCTATAGCAATACTGTGTTGTCTTAATTTCTAGTTATTGATCATAACTCTTCATATCTGTTGGAGTTCTCACACTTTCTTCTTCTTCTAGGTTGCCTTGTTTACTCTTGGCCTTTTGCATTTCCATATACATTTTAGAATTAGCTGGTCAATTTCCACACAGACCCTTTTGTAATTTTATGTTGTGATTACATTAAACTCATAGAACATTCCAGGGGAAAACTGACTCTTTAATCCATTTGAATGGTGTATCTCTTCATTTATCTAGGTCTTCTTGCATGTCTCAGTAAAATTTTATAAAGCCATCTTTATGTATTTGCATACATCTTTTGATGGATGTATTGCCACTTAGCAAGATTTATGGTGTCTCGGATGAAAATAAAACTTAGTTGTATGTCTGTATAGCAGCAACAAGCAAAATAAGATTTAAAAAGATACAATTTGCAAAATCTTCTATTCCAGAGACGCCTGGGTGGCTCAGTTGGTTAAGCGTCCAACTTCAGCTCAGGTCATGATCTCATGGTTCGTGGGTTTGAGGCCCACATCAGGCTCTGTGCTGACAGCTCAGAGCCTGGAGGCTGCTTTGAATTCTGTGTCTCCCTCTCTCTCTCTGCCCCTCCCCTGCTTGCACTCTATTTCTCTCTCTCTTGCTCTCTCAACAATAAATAAACATTAAAAAAATCATCTATTCTAAATATATTTCAACTTAAGGTTTAAGTTTACCATCTCATCTTGTGCTTTTAACTGTAAAACTTGACACTATTTGATTCTTCAAAGACAGTAGTGCCCATTTACCCACCAGTTGATTGTAAAATTGTGTCAGCTATTTAGAATTATGAAATATTCTGATTTGAGAAGTAATAGATATTTGATTTTATAGTGTCAATAGCATTACTATATTCTTTTGCATACACTCATTTAATCCTAACAACTTGATGAGAACAGCATATGGTTTCTGTTTGATAGCAGATGAAACCTAAATGTAGGGATGTTAATTAATTTGACTATTATAGTGCTAGAAAGTTGTGAGTACCTTGGTCTGAACCAGGTTGTAACCAACACCAGAGTTCATGACGTTTTCACCTCCAACATTTTGCCACATATCAGTAACTCCTGAGGACAGCACAGTACTTCAGAATGGGATGGTAATTGATTATGACAATGAAAAACCTGAAGCACCAAATGACTAATTAATATTCATTTTATTTTGTTTCACTAAGCAAGAAAGAAAATACTAAATTTTTGGAAATATTTCCATTCAAAACTTTAAAATCAAAGTTTAAGCCTACTGAGCTTTATGATACAAATGGATTCAAAGCATTTTTTTCCTGTCAAAGGGAGAATATATGACGCCTAAGTATAGTGCTCATTAATGTTATCTATTTGTTAAAGTAGGAAAAATATTTTATACTTAAGAACTCTGCTATTTTTTATAAAGCTCAATTTTTTTAGAATAGAAAAATGTGAAACTTTAACTTATATTTATATATCTTTTCTCCTTCTGTCAGTGACTGTCACCTTGCCAAATCTGTGGGAGTTTTATGATCTGTTATCCTCTGAGATCTGTGGATTCATTTAACATTTTGCTGTGATTTTATTGGTTTTGGAATCAAGAACTAAAAACTGAATATAGTTCACTATTCATATATAAGATTTAAGGATGCTTAGTTTTTAAAAGTTCCTTTGGTCCCTATTAGATTTATTTCTGTTTGACTAATGAGTAGATGGAGGAAAAAAAAATCAAACATTGCATATGGTTTCTGGAGGTATGTTTTAACAAAAAAAAAAAAATCAACTCTGGTCAATGAAAGCTTTCAGAAAATGATTTTATGAAAAACTTTCATTCTTTTAAGTTAAGAGTAGTTTTTCCCTAATCCTGAATGTCAGTCATACCACTTTTTTCCTCTTCTCTGTTTTCCATTTTTGTTTGTTTCTTAAAAATACTTCTTAGCTACAAGGAGACTTGCCTGAGAGTGGTCTCCTACTTAGGGTGGAGATCAATAAAATGGTAGCTGGCAAAACTCCAGATTGCCTACTATGTAGGCTAGGATGGAATAAGAGAAAAATAAGTAAATGCTGTTGTGATTTTGTACAATATACTCTCAGCTCTCTTAATAAGACTATGGCGCAAGCAGTGTCTTTTTAAAAAAAATTTTTTTTAACATTTATTTATTTTTGAGAAGAGAGAGACAGAGCATGAGTGGGGGGAGGAGACAGAAAGAGGGAGACACAGAATCTGCAACAGGCTCCAGGCTCTGAGCTGTCAGCACAGAGCCCGACACGGGGCTCGAACTCACGGACCGCGAGATCATGACGTGAGCCGAAGTGGGACGCTTAACCGACTGAGCCACCCAGGCGCCCGCAAGCAGTATCTTTTACACCAAGGCTTGCAACCTGTTGGAAGGGCATGAAATAGATAAAGCATTGCAATCAGTTTTTTAGTTGAAGAATAGAGTGGACATTTTTATTTTAAAGTGAATATAAACCTAAGGGGATTTTAAATAGGACAGATGAAATAGACAAATTAGTGTATTGTGTAATGAAGTTAAGTATTTTTTCATGAAGATTTAGTATCAGTTCCACAGATAATATCAAATATTGTATGTCAAGATCTAGTCCAGGAAACAGAAACAAATGTTTTAAATAGGAAGATATTTAATGCAAAGGAATTAGGTGCTTGTAAATTGACTGAAGATATAAAGAATGGGTAGTAGGCTGTTCCAACTGGAATGACTTCCAGGCAGTATGGAACCAATTCACGTAAGAGCTGCATAGACCTGAGGCTGTTGCTCAAGCTGTGAGTTTATGAATGTAGCCCATAGCTGCAGTCAGGTATTTAGGAAACCAGAATCAATCTGCTGCTGCTGTGGCCACGATTGCCTCTTGACACCCAGAAAATTGGAAAGTGCCATCCTAGGCACTGCTGTAGAAAACCTCACATTTCCTTGTCTTTGTTTGCAATTGAAACAGCCAAAAGGGTGCAGGAAAATGGCCTCAGCTTCACTTCTGCTTTTATCATCTTAGACATGTTCCTTTTATTTGCAGAACTAATTCCCCTCTAGAATTCCAAGAGAAATGTTCTTAGCTTATGGTTCTTTCCAACTATGTAGATGAACATCCAACTCTGTTCACCCCTTTGATTGCTCAGTACTCACACATACTCTTCTATTCATCTTAGGTGTCCAGATGACAGTACTAGTGGCAAAACCATGCTGCTGTCACTCCTAGACAGGAAAAGAGCTCACTTCTCCCCAAATGGATTAGAACAGTCACTGTACCCAGTGAATGGACTTTCTTATCCAATAGAGATGGATACTGAAATAGTTGTATGTTGTCTGGGATTTGCCCTAAAATGTTCTGGGGAAAAAAAGTGGGAGGGAGAGCCGAGACAAGATTGGCAAAAATGTTGATAATTCTTGAGACTGGGTATGAATACATAGTGGTCGATTATTTTTCTCTATTTTTTTGTAATCTTTGAAAATTTTTATAACTAGAAATTAAAAATACATAAGCGTAAATCTTTGCTCATACTTCTTTAGCCTAAAAATTGGCTGTTATAGTTGGGAAGAGTAACAGACAGAAGCAGGGAATCTAAGAAACTGAACCACAGCAATAAAGACCTCTACAGAGGAGAATATTGATTCTCCTCACTTTCTGAAATCTTTCATTAGTGATTGCATTCTTAAATACACAGCATTGTCACTCTCATCTTTTTATTTAAAAATTTTTTTTCAACGTTTTTTATTTATTTTTGGGACAGAGAGAGACAGAGCATGAACGGGGGAGGGGCAGAGAGAGAGGGAGACACAGAATCGGAAACAGGCTCCAGGCTCCGAGCCATCAGCCCAGAGCCTGACGCGGGGCTCGAACTCACGGACCGCGAGATCGTGACCTGGCTGAAGTCGGACGCTTAACCGACTGCGCCACCCAGGCGGCCCTCTCATCTTTTTATTTTAGAAAGAAAATACAACATAGGGTTATGATAATAATTAACACCCACATTTTTATGACCAAAAAGTAATTTCCTATCATTTGATTGAATTAGGAATTGAAGCATTAAAGGTAGACATGATGTATTATATATGAGAAGTCTCAAGGCCAGATCTTCCAACCCCAAATATCAGGTTTGTACCACTGAAGTAATACTTAAGTTGCTATCAGACCACTAGCATCTTTGGACTTAATGCATGTATTTTCTTCCATAACCCTTTTTTTGAGAATAGGGATCTGAAAGAATGGTGTGTGTGTGTGTGTGTGTGTGTGTGCTCATATGTGGATGTGTGCATGGTATGTGTGTGCACGTGAGTGCATGTGTATGTGTGTGTGTATTTCGACACCAGATTAATATGAAAAGTGGATGTTGAAACTTCCAATCTCAGCTCTGACAACTAGAGATCTTAGTGGTTGTCACTTCCATCCTTCCAAACAAGAAAAAACTGGACAAATTAAAAAAAATCAATACCTCTCAGCATAGACCTAAGGTTGTAGGGCAAACCATTGCCCCGAAATCTGGAGAGATGGGGGCATGCATGGGGTGTCAGCCACTATCTGCTTACCTGGAGTGGAAGCTTCTGAAGCGGTAACACTTAATGGTAATTTTGAGAAATTATTCAAGGCTGAGTATGCAGTAGTGTGCTCCAGTCTCAGGGTGGGCTCCAGCCCTCGCACATTCATGAGCCTTGCCTATGGGAACTCCGCCGAGTTCTCAGAGTGAAGATCTGAAAATGGTGCCAGTATGGCTCTGACTGGAAGAGTGGATGAGTAACCATCATAAAATACACCCAGAGCCTTCTCCATAAAAAGGTTACTCTTTAGGGCGAAAGACTTTGTGAGAACCTTGCCCAAGAACCATGGGAGTCAGACATTCATCTCTAGTCCCGTGTAGCCTTCCTAACTTCTCAAAGGAGGTAAGGCAAATGCTATTCAAGAAGAAACACTTGTAATGGTCACAGGCCAGAGGCATGGGACTCTTAGAAGACTGACATTTAATCAGAAGATGATAGAATGGTACCTCTCACCACATTTTCCCACAATTCCAACCGGTCTCCAGTATAATAACAGTGAATTACAGCTGAAAGAACTAACTGCGAGACACAGACTCCCTCTGAGGAGGAATATGTAGAGAAGCCCAAAGTCAGGAGCTCGGGACAGAAAGAGTACTAGAGGAATGTGTCATCTCTGGCCCCTGTAGCCACAGCAAACATTAAATGTGACCCAGAGCATAGCCAGATGAACGTAAATCTTCCATAAAGGCCTGTTTACTTAGTTCCTGTTTCCCAATACAGTACATGTGCTTTCAACAAAAAAAATTACAAGGCATCTCTGAAGAGATAAAGCAGTCATCAGATATGGTACAGTTACCAGAATTATCAGGCAGGTAATTTAAAGTAACTATAATTAATATATAAAGTGCTCTAATCAGAAGTAGATGACATGCAAGAATAGATGGCTTATATAAGAATGGAAATGGAAACTCAAAGAATCAGAAGAAAATACTAGAAATCAAAAGCATGGTAACAGAAATGAAGAATGCCTTCAGTGCTTTCATCAGTAGACTTGACATGGCTGAGGAAAGAATCAGTGAGTTTGAAATAGGTCAGTAGCAGCTTCCTAAATTGAAATCCAAAGAAAAGCAAAAATGCAAGCAAACAAAACAAAACAAAACAGAGCATTCAAGAACTGTGGGACAGTTTTTAAAGGTTTTACATACCTACCATTGGAATACCAGGAGGGGGATAAAGAGAGAAAAGAACAGAAAAGATACTTGAATTGATAATGGCCAAGACTTTCCAAAATTAGTTAATTAATTAATGAAAACCACAGACACAGGATGCTCAGGAAATAGCAGGTAGCATAAATACCAGAAACAATCAGATAAACAAGTAAACTAAAAACAAAGACCAGCATCTCCCACATCGTACTTAAACTGCTGAAAACTAAAGGCAAAGAGAAAATCTTGAAATATGCCAGATGGGGAAAATACTTTACCTTTGGAGGATCAAAGACAGGAAAGGTGGATGTTAAAGTGAGGTTTCAAGTATTTAATGGTACACATATTCATATCTTCAGTTTAGCAATGATTTTTTAAATGCCCACCAGGTGTCATGGTTTATGCAAGGTGATGCAGGCAAAATAAGACCTGACAACCTCCCTTTCCCCCCACCCCCAACCGAGTAGTTACAATCTAGTAGAAGAAAATAAGAAAAGTATAATAATAGTAATAGTAATAATGATAATAATAATAATACAAGATTTTAAAGTTATCATGAGGGAGGTACTGTACACACAAAGTGTCATGGGGACTTAGGGGAGGAAAAGCTAGCCCTGGCTGCCGGTGGGCCAGGGACAGCTCCGTGAATGATGGCGTGAAGCGGGCACTGTACTTACAGGTGGTCAGCTTCCTTTCCTGTTGCCCACAGGAGTTGACCCCAAACTTGACCTTCATCATTTTCCTTACACTTCTTTAAATTTTCACCTGCCCCTCACTCAGGCTATCTTGCCTTCTGTTCCATGGAGAAAATAGTGACAACAGAGAACTTAGGCTGTTGTTACTTCTACCCTTTTTCTCATGCTACGTTCAGTTTTCATGAGGCACTTTTCATTCTCTGCACAAGTTATTTAATGTGCTCTCACCTCTCTAATTCTACAGATACTGCCTCAATCCTGGCATATCTGTCATAATTATTTTGTTGCTCTCTCATTCTTCTTCCCAGTACCATCTTTCCAGCATTCTCTACGTTCTCCACGAAACTGTTTAATCATCTCTCCCCCATGCTTAACCTTTTCTACACTTCTCGCATTGCCTACAGAATAAAATCTTCCTCTTTAGCCTGTCTTTCAAGGACCCTCCTGTTCTGCCACAAACTACGTTTTGTGATTTCGGAGAGGAGATATCCCGTGAAATGTTTTCCAAACTTATTTGACAGAAATATCCATTTAATGTCTCCTGGGTCTGTAATGTTTTTTAGAGTACACTTTGGGAAATGCTGGGATTGAATGAAGAATGTGAACTTCTGGGAATGGGAACAGGAGGAAGAAGCATGACTGAAGTCATCTTGGTAGTAATGAGCATAGAGAATCGGCCAGCTGCACACGAGGTCATGACATACATTAGTACATGATTCTCCAAATGCTGATGTCTCCTCCAAGATTTTTGGGAGTGAGCCTCTGTGTCTGTTTATAATCTGCAAAGACTCTGTCATGCAGAAAAATAGGAGGAAAAGCCTTTCCGCTCTTAATCTCAGGAGAAAATAGATTTTAACCGCGTTTCTGGAAACTTGCATTGGCAGAATTTAAAGTCTTCCAGAGAGCTCAGTTTTATTTCATTTGTAGCTATATTTCATTTTAACAATTCAAATGTAGGATTATTTGGCAAATTTGAGAATGATGCATTTTCTTTTCTTATGAGTTTTTGTGCTCTTCTTTTATAGCCTCCCTGAAATATGTGCATTATCCAATTGTCATCCAAATATCTGAACATGTACTTGATAATATTCCTATCACAAAAGCTGTGGTTCTTTCATTTGCAATTTCTTGTAACTAGGAATCTCCCACTTTAGTACAATGGGGATAATTGACTGTCTTGTCTTTAAGCATTACTAAACCATTCTGAAGTGACTTACATAAAAAATATTGGGGCGCCTGGGTGGTTCAGTCAGTTGAGCGACTGACTTCGGCTCAGGTCACGATCTCGCGGTCCGTGAGTTCGAGCCCTGCATTGGGCTCTGTGCTGACTGCTCAGAGCCTGGAGCCTGTTTCAGATTCTGTGTGTCTCCCTCTCTCTCTGACCCTCCCTCGTTCATGCTCTGTCTCTCTTTGTCTCAAAAATAAATAAACGTTAAAAAAAATTAAAAAAAATATTAATTATAGTTTGTTATTACATATTATGTTTTTGTTACTATGATAATTTAAAAATTCGTTATTTCTTTAAACTGCTTTCAGTAAGAATTGCAGGACCTGGGCCGGAGAGCCAATTTGAGAGACTGACCACTCACTGAGTGTTGCAAATGTAAATTATAACTCATTACATAGGACCTTTGTATTGTTAGAGGGCGAAATGTGAGGCAAGTCATGTGGTTCATTCTTGGGAACAGAAGACTTAGGCCTCACTTACAGGTGGGGAGAAGGTCCTCATATCCATCTGGGCCTGACTGTCTCTGGTTGCAGGCCTGTGTGTGACAGAGCCTGGGGGAAGCAGTTATTATGTGGCTATCAGAAAAGGCAGGTAGCCTTTCAGCCTAATTGTATGTGAAACGTATGTACATGAAATATACCTATGCCTAAGCATTTAACTTTAGGATTATAATGTAAGTGTTGACTTTTTCAGGAGATGCAGAATTAAGAGTGGAGAAGGAAGAAAAGTGCTTAGGGAATATGTGATGCAAACACATTCTGGCAATGAAATGGGTCTCTTTCTGAAATTTTGGCTTAAAACCTTGAAATTCCTGCTTGTGCTACTACTTTTTGAAACTTAGAAGCTTCAGTAGGACAGGCAGAGGGCATAAACCGTATACTGTGATTCATTTCAGTTTTGGATCATTGACAATGTGTCTGTATTCTTTGTTGTATAATCTCTAAATATCTGTGCCTGTACAACATACCTGTTCTCCACAAGTACACAGTGATGGCATCCTTACGATGTGTTGATTTAAAGTAAAACTTCTTATTGATGGTGAATTTGGTCAGTAGATTGTCTAATGTTATTTTCATGATCAAGAAGAAGAGAAAGCTATCAGGCTGCCAAAATACAGTGCTTTTAGCATCATCCACATGTTGAAATAAATTCCAGTTATAGACTTTTAAGTGATAACTCTCATTTTGGAATTCTTATATTTCTACTACATATAAAAGTATGTTCTTGCTGAAAAATGTTCCATTAAGAAATATTTTAGGTATTCCATTTGCTATCAGTTTTACTAACTTAGAACCATATTTTTTAAATGTTTTCCCTTCACACCTAAAGACATGGAAATCTTGCTACTGTGTAGCTACAGTAACGTGTAAAATTTGGGACTGCTAAATTAAGTCTTTTTTTCTCTACTTTTTAAAAACTGTATTATTGTATTCCTTTGTGGTATTTCCATCACTTAAGGGAATGAGATTTCAAATTGAATTCTAGAGAGACTTAAATTCCCCTTGGGTTCTCTTTCACTGGAGGTATGTGTGTGCTATGAGGTGATTAGTGGCGCCTCATTGGGATAATTCTGGCAGAGTGGTAAGACTTCCTTCTGCCTTGAATAACTGCGGAGAAAAAACAAGACACCCACCACCAAATAAATACCCTTGCTTGTGCTTTCTATACGACTAAAGTACTTTGGACAGTAATACATAACATACAGCACAAATGAATGGAAAACTTAGTGTAAGGTACTCCTCTACTAATAAACTATTAAAACATCTTTTCTAAACAAGGACTTAACTTCGACCTGGCTCAGGCTGCCTCAAGCCGCTTGTTTTCTACTCCTAATTCTAACTTTTGTCTTAATGATTCTCTCCTGTTGTGTCCTTGAATACATCTAAGCCTATTGTTCAGTAATTTTGTTAGGCTTTGAAGTAATTCAGAGGTAAGATTTAGTGGCTCCCTCCTTAGCTTGGCCAACATGGATAGGCCACTTATCTTAGAAGCAAAGTAACACATTGGGGGCTCTTTGTTTCACAGTTTGACTGACAAGGAGACACGCCAAAAGAAGCCTTAGGCTAAGGGAGAGGGAAATGAGGCACTTACTGCTTTTTTAGTTGTTTGTAGTCAGTTTCCAGTCACCGTCCCCCAGTGGCTGCCCTCAACTGCTGCCTCTCTCCTCACGTTCGGAAAGTCACACTGTATCCAGCATTCGCATCTTCTGTGTACTGAAGAGACTGAGGCCACCCGAAGTGAATTCCTTCTCTTGCACCTAAATTTTTGCTCTATGTCGGCATGTGTGCTCTTTTCCCTTCTGTCTCTTCAGCAGTATGCAAGTCATTGAAGCTCAGAGAAACAAATGTGAGCATTTTGCCCCTGCAGTGCAGGTATATATAATATCAGTAATATCATGTCCATTTTCTGTTTTCAACGTGAAAGGTTCTGGTGAGTCTAAAAGAAGAAGATAGATATGAAAATGGCTTGAAAACTATAAAGGGTGTACAGTAAATAAGTTGTTATTAGCAATCCTTTCCATTGGTTGGGCTTGATATAATTTTTTTCCAGTTTTTGTTAGCAGAATAGATTTGGTTTAAAAGGATGCAGCAAAATTTGAGTGGATTCGGTAAAGAGCGAGGGTGAAAAGAATAGAAAATGGGTCCTAAGAGTAAAACTGAAAACAGTTGGGACTTATTTTGTCCTTGTAAAATTAGGCAAGATGACTAACTCCTCCAAGCATGTGAAAGATTATTGTATTGACCCATACTATTCTTTATCTCTTCAAAAATGAAATGGAGAAAATGGTCTTAAATTGAAGCAACAGAGAAGAGTATCATTTGTGAATTAAGGAGTTATTAAACACTGAAAAAGGCTATTAAAGGAAACTAGAATTCTCAGCATTGAGTATCATTAAGATTAGGTATTATTTCTATTAAATGTCTCAGACATTCTTTTCTAAAAGCAGGTGACCTGATGACCCCTTGCGTTGCGTATAACCTTCCGGACCCTACTATTTAATAACATCAGAATTTAGTGCATGATATGGAGCACTTATTTTTCTCTTTTCTATTAAAAGTTTTCCTTAGGGGCGCCTGGATGGCTCAGTCGGTTGGGTGTCCGACTTCAGCTCAGGTCATGATCTCGCGGTCCGTGAATTCAAGCCCCGCGTTGGGCTCTGTGCTGACACCTCAGAGCCAGGAGCCTGCTTCAGATTCTGTGTCTCCTCTCTCTGGCCCTCCCGCTTACACTGTCTCACTCTCTCTCTCTCTCAAAAATAAATAAACATTAAAAAAATTTTTAAAAGTTTTCCTTAATATGTTCATTGTCTAAGAAGATACTTTCTAGAGGGAAAAGATGGACGTCTACATGGGTAATTAGTTGGCTTGAGTCCCAGGGATTCTCTGTCATGGATTCCAGGTGATGGGGACATCAGCTGCTGTTGAACTACCAGCTTCTCACTTCCTTCTTCCTACTGCCAGTTCAAAATTGCTGGTTTGTAGATAATCCATCATCTTTGATTAAATTATACCAGAAATAAAAGCCCACAGATCCTCAGGTAAAGAGCAGACTTTCAGATCATCCTGACCTTGCAATTCCAAAATTAATTATTTTTACTAAAAAAAAATTTTTTTAATGTTTATTTGTTTTTGAGAGAGAGAGAGAGACAGACTATGAGCCGGGTAGGGGCAAAGAGAGAGGGAGACAGAATCCTTGAAGCAGGCTCCAGGCTCTGAGCTGTCAGCACAGAGCCCGATGTGGGGCTCGAACCTACGAGCTGTGAGATCATGACCTGAGCTGAAGTAGAATGCCCAACCGACCGAGCCACCCAGTTGTCCCTCCAAAATTATTTTTACATGTGTATAACCAACTGGGTTGATCAAGTCTTCTTTCCTTGTTCTTTCTCAGAGAAACAGTGACCTGCAGCCGTCTGTGACCCCCCAGCCAAGTGCATTGTGATATTTATAATTGAAAGCTTTTTGCCTGTCTTGGTTTTGGTGCTGGCCTGTCTCCTGGATTTTTTGATTTCAACAATGGAGTGATTCAGTAAAGCGGAGAGGGACCAGTTGCAGCCCTCCAGGTGCTGTGTAATGTACACCATTGTCAGCAGCTGCTGAGTTCTGTCACTTGTACCTCCACTGGAGTTAGAGTCGTTCCCACCCCAAGATTAAAGTCAGTATGTCATCTCTTTGCATTGCTTTTAGTGGCTCTTTACTTCTATAGTATAAATTAATAACTCATGTGAGTAAGGACCATTAAGTGAGTATTTTGGAACAAATGTTTTAAAGTACATTTTTTTATTTGTTGTGCCTAAATACAGTTTCAGTTTTCAGTGACATGATCTTTAACTATATTTTTCCAACTCACTGTAAAGCTTTCCTTTTCAAAAATTCACTCCTTTAACCATAATTGCCTCAGTTCTCCAGGATCTTTTTGTGACTGCTTTGAATGAGGTCATTGTTTATTCACAGTAAAGAATGTTTCTAATACTGCTTTGTTGTAAATATAGTTGAGTGCTCAAGCTGACTTTCTTGTTGAGCCCAAAAGTCTTATTATGAGTACACTTCTCTCAGGTTTGACCTTTGCTGAAACCAAAGGAGATTTAGAAGAATTTTCCCAGCTTCACTAGGTTGTTTCAGCTACTTTGTTTTCCTTATGACTTTGCAATAACTTCTGCCAGTTAAGGAGATTGATTCATTGAGGACCTCTTTATCTTTTTGCATTGTGATATGAGGTGTAGATTTAAAGGGAGCATATTGTTGAGGCAGCTCATTCTTTTAGGTCTTGGCAGATGGAAGTAACCCATCTAGAAATCTTGTCTAGAAGGTGTTTGAAGGATAGGGATGCCTGGGGGGTTCAGTCGGTTAAGCGTCTGACTCTTGATTTGGGCTCAGGTCGTGATCTCATGGTTTGTGCATTGTGCAGAGCCTGCTTGAGATTTTCTCTCTCCCCCACCCCTCAAATAAACAAACAAACAAACAAACAACAAACATTTTTTTTAAAAAAGGTGTTTGAAGGTTAAAAAATGTAATCTATAGGCTAACCAGTTATAACAAAATGTAAGTATAAAGGCAAGCTGGTTAATCAGTATTTCCTGTTTTTCCTTAGACAGAATACTTTTTATTTGAATAATCAAATTAAAGTAGGACTTTAGTTATATTTTTCCACATTGAATATTTATTTTAGAAAGGAACAGCTGTCAACAGAATTAGAAAGAAGACTTCATAGTGTTTTAATTCTGCATCTAATATAGAGAAAATGTATATTAAACCATGGCACAAAAAGTCTAACATAAAACCAGCTGTATGTGGAAATATTGATGTTTGTCTTTCATTGACTAAGATGATAAAAATGCAGGAACATCTTTCTCCTTAATAGTTAGCATCCATTAAATCTATTTTATGACTTCTTGTATTATAACCCGTTCATTTATTTATCATTTTTTGAAGTATTCATTCAAAAAAATTATGTGACTGGTAGGATTTTAAGATAAATCGGATAGTCTTTTCCTAGGAGCTAATTTGAGAAATTTGGGTGTGAAAGATAAACAAATATTATGTAAGAAGTACAATATGTATATTATTTTTTTTTTAATTTTTTAATGTTTATTTATTTTTGAGAGAGACAGAGACAGAATGCGAGTGGGTTGGGGCAGAGAGAGAGCGAGGCACAGAATTCGAAGCAGGCTCCAGGCTCTGAGCTGTCAGCACCAAGCCTGGTGCAGGGCTCAAACTCATGAGCTGTGAGGTCATGACCTGAGCCGAAGTCAGACGCTCAACCAACTGAGCCATCCAGGCGCCCCAGGAATATTATCATAGCAACTTATTTTATATCATCTCTGCTTTTTAAGAAAACCTCTGGGATAAGCTTTACCAGTGATTTTGAACTTGCAAATGTGTACTGGGTGATCTAAGTTTCTACAAACCAGCATCGACTCCAGGTTTACTTAATAATATATGACTCACATATGTATTGCTCTTTTCCAAGCTGATGTAGAAACGATCTTATTCAGTGAAGTGTGTGATTGCGTTTATACAGTTATCAAATTCACAGAAGCTTTTTGGTCATTTATGCCCTTTTAGCTGATGCTAAATGAGTATCCACTCTCATAGGATGAGTGTGTGAAAGTTGTTGATTTTGAAAATCAACAATAAAAAAATCAACTGGATGAAAATCCAGAATCTTGCTATTGGATTCCAGGTTGCATTTTTTTTTTTTCAGCTTAAGTAATAAAAATTTATCGAGAATTCCTAGGATGGTAGTTATTGCCTCCCAGCCTGGAAGGAGTAACCAACACTGTAGGAAATCACTCAGAAATCACACTGTCCCAACACCTCTGGCCAACACAGGGAGGGGCAAAATCATTCCCCTGAAAACTGGTCAGGCTTTGTTCATCCAAGAAGGGCTGGGAGGCCAGGTGCAGAAGGGATCATCACATGATACTGGGGGTGGGACGGCGGGTGTGCTGGACCCCAAGCTGGCTCCTCAAAAGATCCCTTTCTTCTTTGGGGTTAGAGTTCCTGGTCACCAGGCTCATCTCTCACCCTTGATGAGGCTGTCACTGCCCTGGGTAAAACTTTGATCCTGTCGGTTGTTGGCAGTGAGATAGATACAGTTTTGTGATGTGGCGATCGTCTTGGCGATGTTCTGGGCTGCCCGGATCTTGCACAGTTTGATACAGCCAGGCTTCTTGCTCTGGGCTTCTCCAGGGTGAGCAGGTTTGGGCTGTCATGTGCCTTCAGTTCACACAAGGGCCGGTCTCGGTCTCAACCCGTGGCCCCATCCTTCCTACTCCAGCCCTTCCCTGGGCTGTGAGATCCAGATCCAGGATTCCAGGTTTTAAAGGGCACATGTGACCTCTCACAGGACTGCTGCTGTTTGAAAAAGAAGTTTGAGTCTTTGGTGAAAAAGCTCTTGGGTTTGGCCTCCTTTCTGTTGGTTACATCTTTAATTGGGTGATATTGTCAACTCTGTGCATAATATTTTGATTTGGATCCACTTTCTGCATTTCTATTAAACTCCTCCTAGAAAACTACTTGGAGAGTTTATCCTAACTGTTCTCACCTCATGGTCAGGATGTAATCTTTTCTAGAAGCCCTGTGTATTGACTTCCCTTTCAGAACAAAAGTTTTTGGGCATTACTGTGGTGACCAGCTGTTTTTGACACAGGCCCTTTCTGACTTTTTATTTTCATTAAAGGATTTTCATTTGCTGTGTCAGAGCAATTTAAGTATGATTCTGGCCTGTTTCATCCTACTGACCTTAATTCTTGTTGCTTTAAATAGGTCAAGTCCTTTTTGAATGATGAAAAAATTAAACATTTGTGACTGACTCAAAGCAATACCAGTTTGCAAAACTATAACAGAAAACTTTTTTCTAAAATATGATTCTGGTTCATGTTTCTGAAAATTCTGCAGTCTTCTTCCATAGGTATCAGCATTTTTAAAACTTTTCATTAAGTTTTAATTTTCTTTGTTTTATGTGACTGAGTTGGCATTTGGAGAATTAACAGTATTCATAAGAAATTTGGGGGGAAGCATTTGTCCGAATATATTATTTGGTGATGATGGGTGGTTATTAAGGAATTCATTTTTATTAAATGAATTCAATAAAATTTTTGGTAGAGAAGCCTCTTTAACTGCTGTACTGCTCCTTTAATAAAATACAGTGAATTTTTGTTTCCTTCTTTGCCTCGGACAATGGAAGATGGTTTCATAGTTTTTAATTATTTGATAAATAGCCAAATTAAAAATATTAAAAAGAGTAAATACCTTTTTCTGAAAATTGCAGAACTCAGCTACCTTGCTAAGCATAGCAGGTCAGTGAAGAACATACCAAGGAATTTGTGTTTCAACTATTACATATTTTTTTCTATCTTGTTCTTTTTCTGTTGTAATATATTTGAGCCAGTAAAATGCCCAGACCACCGTGAAAGTCCTCATTCTTGGACTTACGCAGAAATTCTTAGATGTTTGTAACATTAATGTAGTTAATGCTCACAAGATGTGGCATCCATGTTTTTCTCACCTGTATTTTCAAAGTATTATGTTGTATATAATTTGCTAGCGTGGCTTTTGACTTTTGATTCTCAAACTAAGGCTGCTAGAAGCAGGTGAAGATGCGGATATATTTTATCCTGTATGTCATAGAATTATATTAAATCATTAAATTAGCCTCCTCCTGCTGGGTATCTCCACATGGGTGCCCTGTCAGTGCATCTTCTCTCCGGAGCCGCCTTTTTCTTGTGCATTCCCAATTTTAATTATTGGCCTCAACCAATTGTCAGGAACTCAGGACAGCAGTCTTGGAGTTATTTTTAGTTTTCCTTTATCCTCACTTCGGTGTCCGATCAGTTGCCATGTGCCATCAATTCTAAGTCTGCAATATCTCCTTTTCCTCTTCTCCTTTCTTTTGTCATGGCTCCTGCTGTATGTCATGTTCTCATGGGTTCTACTCAGGAAAAGTGCAAAGGCTGTTTGCCTCTGGTCCTGCCCTCTGCCAAGTCATTATTGACTAACCCCTCAGAGCAATCTCCATGCTTGATAAAACATACTGCCTTCATAGAAACTGTTTCATTGCTTCTTAGTAAGGTTGGAGGGACTATTCCTCCACTTGCCCCCATTAGAGTGCTTTTCATTGTTTGAGTCTCTGTGTGTTGAGATGGATGTGAAGGATCTTATTGTTGAAAGAAGACCAAACAAAACGATTAACATTTTCACAAATCAAATCTGAGGAAAGGTAATAGAAATGGGTCATGGCTGTTACCAAGAAGACTGGTATGTGTTTGCAGAGGGAATTGGGAGCCGAGTAAGTGGAACCTGGACCTCACACTAAGGTAGTATATTTATATTTTTCTCACAATACCTCTGGCTCTGGGGGAATCTCCTTTTTGTACATGGAAGAAAGACTGCAGCAAAATCCGACACGTTTTTAAATTTCTCAAGACCAACAACGTAAAAATACTAGATAACAGTGCAAACAATATTAACAACTGCATAAAAAAGGCTCATTTTGTGTGTAACTTTGCTTTTAAACTCTGGTGGGAAAGAGAATGGGAAGAGCTCTTAATAACTTGGATCCCTGAAGTGGAGGAGAAGATGGCGGCTGAGAATCTCTGTGTGGGCCACTTGCCACACTGCTTTGTGTGGTGGTTTGTAGGGAGTATGGGCCATAGGATCTTTCCTTATGTAGATTTCTGCTGCTCTTGCCGGGCTTTGGAAGTCCTCACCAGCTGCGCTGTTCAGGCAGCAGGCAGTAGCATGGAGAAATGGAACCTTACTGCTTTGGAAAGCACCCTAACAAAATACTTCATAGACTGCTCTCTAGAAGCATAGATAGTTAATCTCATGTAGGTATACTGAAGATCGGAAAGATTTGAAGACCAATCGCAAAACTAAACTGAACTAAATCTAAAATCACTAAAACTGAAAAGAGAAATCTAATGGAGAGAATGTTAAAAAAAGAATAGCTTCCAATAAGCATACATAGATAGCTTATGTTGGGTGACTGTGGAACCATGACATTTTAGAATGGATACGTTGATCATTGTAGGTTAGATTTTAGATTACAGTTTCCCCCAGTGGTTTCCCATTGTATTTGGAATTAATTCTCAGTCTTTACCATGCCTGGAACTAGGGTGACCGTTTGATTTATCATCGAAATCAGAGCTCTTTTGAGAGTGAAAGAAAGTGCTATTACTAACTGCACCTGAAGACCCAGGAGTACCTAGCCCTGTCCTAGGCGAGCTAAGCTGTATAGTTACCTGAACTCTAAAGTCCTCTTCCCTGGTCCTTGGTCCTTGCTTGCTCCTCCCACCTCATCTACCACTTTTTCCCATATTCCACACTGGCCTTTTTTTCTCTTCTCGGACTGGTCTACGTTTGTACTTGTCTTAGAGCCTTTATAGTTTCTCTTCCTCTACCTGAAACACTTTGCCCCCAGACTCTCATTAACTTCTTATCATTCAGGTCTTGGGCACAACTCTCATTTCATCAGTGAGGCCTCCCCTGTTCATCCGTCTAAAGTTGTCCGTCCCAGCACACCAGGCTTTGTTTTTCGTAGCACTTCATGCTATCTGAAATTTTGTGTGTGCGTATTTGTTCACTTATCTGTTCGTTTTTCCCCATAAAATAAATATCTTGTTCGTTACCCTACTTCCTGTGCTTAAGACAGTCCCTGGTATGTAAGGTTCAAATACATTTGCTGAATGAGTAAAAGCAAGTGAATGATTACAACCTAACTGATCTATGCCTGATGTATTATATATCAGGGCATTAAAACAAAAGTTTTTTTGGGGAAAAGAACCTTGGTATCAGAGACAGATAGGACTTTTCTTTGGATTACTTAAGCTTTCACTGACTGTCCTTCCTTCCCTGAACCTCAATTTCCAAATCTTTTAAGAGGGGATTATACCTGGAGTGCCCACCTCACCATTATCAGTGTGAAATAAATGTTTGAGAAAGGACTTTGCAAACTGTTAGAGGGCTTTTATAATTAGAAGGTATTACCACACATTTTTTCATTTCTCTGCCACTTAAAATACTGCTGTTTTCCAACTTCACCATTTCTACTAAGACCTCCAGGCTAGAAACCTTAGAAATACTCTTAACTGGGGGCGCCTGGGTGGCTGGTCAGTTGAGCGTCTGACTTCGGCTCAGGTCATGATCTCACGGTCTGTGGGTTCGAGCCCCGCGTCGGGCTCTGTGCTGACAGCTCAGAGCCTGGAGCCTGTTTCAGATTCTGTGTGTCTCCCTCTCTCTGTGACCCTCCCCCGTTCATGCTCTGTCTCTCTCTGTCTCAAAAATAAATAAACGTTAAAAAAAAAAAATTAAAAAAAAAAAAAAAAGAAATACTCTTAACTGTACCCACCCTTTTGTTCTTGACGTGCAGTTCAGTCTCTAAGCTCCGTTAATTCTTCCTTGGAAACCTCTCCAATTTCAGTTTTTATTACCACTACTTAACGCCCAAAGTTAGTACCTCATCACTTTTTCCTAGATTACTAAGATAACATTTAACGTGTTTGTTTTCTCTTCCCCATCTGGTTTACCAAAGGCAGGTTAATCTTCCTTAAAAGAGATGTTTCAGTGATCTCTGTAGCCTATTTGAAAACATCTGCATTTCGAAGCCTGGCCTTTGAGGTTAAGGTCATACTCTGCATGCTAATTTCTGTCTCATATCCATCTCCTCAGTTTCTTATTAATACACTCATTTCTGTGTGTGTGTTTTTTTCCCCACTTGTTTCTCATTCATACGTAAAACACCCTTTCCGTTCAAGTACTTTATCCTCCAGGAAGACTTCTCTGACAACACACCCCACATTTAATCTCAACACACTTCAAAAACTTCTCGCACTTTTTTGGTGCACCTATTCTAACTTACATTTATTGAGTCCTTACCGTATGCCAGGAATAATATTCTAAATGTTTTCTTTAATAATTACAAAAATCAATACAAAGCAACCTAAGAACGGTTAATGTAGTTATTTACTAACCTGTGTTGTTATTTAACTGTTGCATATAAATGTGTTTTCACCATAAAAAATTCATCTCCTACTTCTTCACTTTCATGTACTATTGCAAATATTAAGTTCTCACTTATGCTGGTTAAAATTGCATATGTGTTTTATATTTCCTAAAGGCTGATTTTCTTATCATCAGCACACTTGATACCTATGAATAGTGTGCTAAAGAACTTCAGTGGCCCAAGAAATTCTTATCTAAACAATTAAATTAGAATGACGGAAGCTCAGTGAATTTGCTTATTAGCTTGTAGTCATTTGTTATCCAGGAACAAGTTTATAACCATGGGATTTATGTGGTATTCACTCTTCCCCACAAAACAAGCCAACACACTGGTTTTCACTCATGCCAAGATAATCTGAGCATAGTACTTTGAGCAGCATAGCAGATTCCACCCCCCCCCCCCCCACTTTCTTTTTAGTACTTGTTTCTTCAGACCCTGGAGTTTACAGTGGTCAGAGGTTAACAAAGTGTTGCATTCTTATTAACCGTAGTCAGCTTATAGTGTTATAAAACACCGGGGTTTTCTTGCCATACGATTTTGCTGCATTTTTCAGTTTGTGAATACTGCATGCATTATATTACCATGTTCCCAGAAGTTGCCTGGCAATATAGCCAGGTTTGGCTAAAGTAATGCTAATGGCATTTACACCTCATGAAACTTATCACTGATCTGTTTAAACCCAATATTTTAAGTAAGTATATTTTTTCAGGTAGTTGCTTTAACAGCAGCTTTTAAGAAAAATTGAATTTGTATACCATTGAATCTCAAAAAGGCCAAAATCTAAGTGAAATACTTATATTTGGACATTTAGTCAGGACAGTTCTAAAAATAATCAGGGACACCATCACTAACATTTGTGAGACAACTTCACATTACATATAAACATTGATTAAATTATTAGTGTGTTTTACAGCTTCTTAAAAAAAATGTTGAATTTATGACACCTATTGTTTGGAGACTTCACTTAGAAAAGAAAAAGAGTAATTTATGACCTCATCAAAAGCCACATCAGGGAATATGTTTGGCTTTCATGCTGAGTTTTATTTTTTCCTTTCTTCCTTTCTTCCTCCTTCTTTCCCTGACCCCTTCCTTCCTTTCTCTCTCTCTATCCTTTTCTTTTCTCCTTTCCTTTCCTTTCCTTTCCTTTCCTTTCCTTTCCTTTCCTTTCCTTTCCTTTCCTTTCCTTTCCTTTCCTTTCCTTTCCCTTCCCTTCCCTTCCTTTTCCTTTCTTTCTTTCTTTCTTTCTTTCTTTCTTTCTTTCTTTCTTTCTTTCTTTCTTTCTTTCTTTCTTTCTTTCTTCTGCTGTTTGTTCTTAAGAAATTCAGTATTTACACTCACATCATTTGGGGGACTTCAAACACTACGTCATTCAGCCACAGCTGTTTTATATATGCCACAAATTGTGGCTGTATGAAATTGATTTTGATTTTTTTTCTGACTATGGAGGAAAGCAAAGAATACAGAAAAGAAAACAAAACAGGGAGAATTTAAAGTCTCTATAGTAATAGAATAATTCATTCAGCCAAAATGCTATAGCTTAGTAAGCAACTACCTTACTTTTAGTGCAACATCAAATACTGGTGATTTGTTTCTCATTTAGTGCAGATGTGGACTATTCTACCTCTCTGGGGTGGTTTATAGGAAATTATGGTCATGGTAGAGAGGTTTAATTTGGGTTTGCTCCATGAACTTGAGGCATTTTTCCCAACGAGGAACTGGCAGATGAATTTTATGTACATTAAAGAAATAAATACAGACAACTTGGACGACCTCTAAAACTTGGAAAACCACCCCTGTGTTTTATTTTTTCTAATCCTCCCTTAAAGACTCATTTGTTAATAATCTTCTTTACTTACTCATTTTTATGCCTTCCACTTACGCAATTTTCTACTTGGAATGACTTTCTTTGTAACAAAATCCATTTGATTCCATCTTCCTATACCTTTTTAGCATAGCATTGAAGAAAAGTTAATTAAATTGAACAATTGTTCTTAAATTTGCTTCACTTACCTCCATTTTAATCATCCATTCTTCTCATTTTGTATGTTAGTTATGGGTGGTAGATCAGGAATTAGAAAGGCTTTGTTCTGAATAATTGGAGTGACCATATTTGCCAATTAGAGACATGGAGAAATGGTTTTGAACCTATCTGAGCACTAGAAATTTGTGGAGAACATTTGGAAACATGTATTCTCAAGTATGTACCCAGAGATTCTGACTATTAGTAAGCTCAAAGTGAATGTGAATAAGTGCTAGAAATAATTGACAACAGTTTTGTTCTTAAGTCACCTTAAATGAAACTCCAAGGATTTGTTTAAAAAGAAAGAAAAAAGATTTTTTTTCTTCTGGAGATTTATTTCTCCAAAGTTCTGTCTTTAGCTGGACTATTTAGTTGGCATATAAGTAAAGAAGAATGATTTAGGCTAAGTTAAAATAATGAACTGGACTACAAATGGATCCATTACTAGATATTAAATGTTATACTGAGTATGGTAGAAAATGCAAAGATGTTTTTCCTAGAAGGAGAACAGTATCTAAGATGATAGATACATTTGAGCTGGAGATGGATCCAGCCTTGTAAATGAGACTTTTCTCAAAGGCAGAGTGTGAATGGAGAACTGAAGAGGGCCTCCCACGGAATTGTCAGAAATATGGTCTTTATTTAGCCTTTGGTTAGAACAGAGGTGTCTGAAAAAGAGATTGAAGCAGTTACCGGAGAAGTGGGAAGAAGACAGGGAAGGTGCCATGACAGGGCAAAGGAACATTTCAAGGAGGGAATAGTCAAATGTGTTGAAGCTGCAGTAAGAGGTCAAGTAAAAGGATTAGAGAGTTGGCTTTACCAAGGTGGGGGGGAGAAAAAGGATGGGGTCAAGGGAAGGTTCTCACAGCAAAGAGGCATTTTTCAAACTCTCATTACTCATCTGTCAGCTCCATATTTTTTTCATTTCTAATTACCATCCTAACTATTTTTCACTCTTTTTCTTTACTTTTATAGGTGACATTGCATGGTTAAAAATAATCAACATTTTATAAAAAGGTATATTTAAGATTCATTTCACAATCATCCTAGCTGTCTTCTCTCCCTTTTACGTCACTTGTAAATAGCCATTCTTATTAGTTACTTGCTTATCCTTTCATTTTCTTTTTATAAAATGCCAGAGAAATCTAGCATGGTAACTTTTTTTTATTGACATGTAATTAACATACAGTGTTACAATAGTTTCAGGTGTACAACATAATGATTCATCAGTTGTATCCATTACTCAGTGCTCACCATGGTAAGTGTAGTCACCATTCATCACTAAACAATGTTATTACCATTTTATTGACTGTATTCCCTGTACTGTACTTTTCATCTCTGTGACTTACTTTTCTTTTTTTTTTCTGTAATTTTCTTTTTTCTTTTTAAAAATTTACATCCAAATTAGTTAGCATATAGTGAAACAATGATTTCAGGAGTAGATTCCTTAATGCCCCTTACCCGTTTAGCCCATCCCCCCTCCCACAACCCCTCCAGTAACCCTCCACTTGGTCTCCATATTTATGAGTCTCTTCTGTTTTGTGTGACTTACTTTTCTTGTAACTGGAAGTTTATACCTGTTAATCCCCCTCATCTATTTCACCCATCCTCCCACCCGCCTCCCCTCTGGTGACCACCACTTTGTTCTGTGTATTTAAAAGTTTGGTTTTTTGTTTGTTTGTCTTTTTTTCTTTCTTTGTTTTGTTTCTTAAATTCCACATGGGTGGGCCTAGAGGGAATAATGCTAAGTGAAATAAGTCAGAGAAAGACACATACCATATGATTTCACAGCAGCTTTTTAATCCTTATGAAAATCCCACTCTCTCTAAAATACAAGAAAGTAACAATGTATAATGGGGACTAGGTTCTCAGCCCAGAATTTACAGAGCCTTGAGCCAGTATGCTATGTGACTATGATTAAACTGCCCAAGCATACATCCCCAGATAGACCATGGCCTGAGCACCCAAGTTCATATTTTATTAATTCATCTTTCTATATATGTTAATCCTAGAACATAACATAAACATAAGGCAATTTATATGTGGTTGAACATGACAGAATTTTTATACATCAAGTGTCAGTTTTGAGGACAAAATATTTTGTGATGTATTAGCCCCCACAAAATAATTTTGTAGCTCAAATACTTCACCACTTGAGGTATGCCTGGGTGGCTCAGTTTGTTGAGTGTCCGACTCTTAATTTTGGTTCAGGTCATGATCTCATGGTTTCCAGTGTTTGAGCCCTGTGTCGGTTTCTGCACTGACCATGCGCAGAGCCTGCTTGGAATTCTTTCTCTCTGCCCCTCTCCTGCTTGTGCTGTCTCTGTCTCTGTCTCTCTGTCTCTGTCTCTCTCTCAAAAACAAAAAAACCAAAAACAAAAAAAAACAAAAAAACAAAAACAAAAACAAAAAACTCCACCACTTGAACTTGAATTTGAATTTTATTTGGTTTCCTTCATTCCCAATGTGCACTGTGTCCTTTTGAGATTGTGGAGATCTTGGATCCTGATGTCAATGCCCTTTTAGCCCTTTGGGTCTTGTCCTACAAGAGTGGGAGGGGATACAGGAACATCAAGAAGTTTCTGAACAGTGTGTGACTGAGACGTTTGCCTCTGATGTGGGAAAGGGTTAAGGTGCAGGAAGAGCTACAGTCTGAGAGAGATCTAAAAGACAAGTTGGAAATAGTCCTGGAAATGGAAAAAACCCAGCATATAGACTGATGATTCTCTAAAGCCCACCATCCCCAGTTTTCCCCTACAGTAGAGGGTATGAGTCTGACATTAAAACACCAGCTCTGTAAGTACCATGGTGCCTTTAGGCCATATTAAGGCTAAAGCCTAGCCTGTTACACATCCAGGTTTACCTGAGAAACTGAAATCCACGTATCTGAGTTGTTACCACACAAATATAAGACACATACATGCCCTGGGTCGGCAGAAGGTCTCACATAGGACACCTCCTGCTCTACAGTGGGATTTTGAGGCAGCTGCGCAGTTTGGCAAGAAAGTGGCACAGAGTTTTGGAGAGTTATACAAATTGGCCTTATGGAGCAAGGTTTAAGGTACACATTAGGAATTGAACTCGGTTGCTAACTAATAAAGAGCAGATACGTAAAAGAAAGGTGAAGCTGCCATGACCTGTTATCACCCAGGCCATGCCCCCTTCACCACTGCCTAATGAGAAGGTCTTTCGTGAGTAGTACTGTAAACTGAGATCAGGTGTTTACATGAATGAGATAGTGGAATCACTCAGTCTTGCTTTATTATGTACCACAATTAAGATATGAGGTACCATAGTTAAAGGTAGAAGGTCAGAAGCACCCAAACTTCCCCCACAAGCTATAGTTAGATGATGCTGGCATCATCTAAGTGTGGTTCTGTACCCACAGAAAGTTGACACTTTTGCCCCATACAAACTTGACTGGTTCAGGTGCCCAGACTGGCCATAGGGGATTCGTATTCCAATTTAGATATAACTTTAACATAATACACTTGTACCATGTGGCAGCCCGCTCATACATACTGTATACTCTCCAGATGAGGCTTCTTAGTGAATGTGAATATCCATTAACCCCAGTGTAATTCAGACTATTAACGTACAGTGGTTAGGCTAGCAGATATTCCTAGTTTATGGGGTAGTTAACCCAGGAAGGTTGGGAGCCAGTAGGAGTCGCTGGGATATGGAGTAGTGATGAGGTGTACAGATAGAAATTTTACCTCCTGGGGGACACCTGGCTGGCTCAGTCAGTAGAGCATGCAACTTTTGATTTCGGGTCATGAGTTCAAGCCCCATGTTGGGTGTAGAGCTTACTTAAAAAAAAAAAAAAACAGAAATTTTACCTCTTGCTTTAAGTATGTGATATATATTGAGATATAAACTTATTACAACAGAATCCTCTTATAACATGCAAATAAAAAAATAACTTGCCTTATAATGGGAGTGCCAGGTCCAGACAATGAAAACACTTGGGCCAAAACAAACAAACAAACAAACAAACAAACAAAAAAACACCTGCAATTTTCTGGCCTTCTTTGCCTTCCTGGCCTTGTGTGCTGTGTTTAACACAAAATGCCACCAATGGGAAGTTCTCTGTGGAAATCTATAAGAAGTTTTAAACATGTATGAAATATCTATAAAAATATGAAGTGAATAGGCAAAAATTCTGTGATATATTAATAACTACAGTTTGGAAGGCTATCAGTTATGTGATGAAGTAAGTAAAAAATACAACAGATCTTTAAAAATATGAGTTATCATTTTTGAATGGTGTTTTAGTAAGTTGTGGCTTTGTCCTTATTAGCGACATAATGTAGAGCAATCCGGCTGTTACTCAGGAGACAATAAAACTTTATTTATACAGAGCAGTGTACCTGAAAATGGCTCGTAATGTACCTTAAAATAAAAACAGTGGCGTACTAGGCTAATGAATATAGAATTTGATTAAAATACTTTCATGATTTGAACAAACCTGGATTATCGGGAAAATATGCTATGTTAAGACCCCAAATTCTTTTAAAATTAAACCACCAAGGCAATTTAATTGAAGAATGCCTTATTAGCTTGTGTTCTCTGATACTTGTTTTGGTTCTTATTTTCCTGTGAGAAGAAAATTCTCAAAAAAATTGGCAAGGGCAATTACGTATATCTTGAAGATAGAAGAGATCCTCCTTCGCATAGCTGACCAGGGTGCCTGGAGTCAGGGGAACGAATTAGGTGACTTTTTAGGGTGAGTGGAGCATACTGCTTAAGACGCTTTTTTTTTTAAGATTTTATTTTTAAGTAATCTCTACAACCCACATGGGGCTTGAACTTAACAACCCTAAGATCAAGAGTTGCATGCTCTACTGACAGATCCAGCCAAGTGCCCTAGACCCAGTGGCTTCTTAATTATAAATGAGTACTTTAGATTTTATTCAAACCTCCAATTTTTTCCCATTCTAGTCTGAAAGTATTATTTCTCTAATATTTTCACTTCTCTCATACTTTGGTTAATACCACTAAAAGTGGTATAATGGTATTTTATAATTATTGCTATTTCTATTCTAATATCTTTTTTGATTTTTAAAAAATTTAAATCTAAGTTAACATAGCACGTAGCAATGGTTTAAGGAATAGAACCCGGTGATTCATCACCTACATATAACACCCGGTGCTCATCCCAAGTACCCTCCTTAATGCCCATCAGCTGTTTAGCCCATTCCCCCACCCAATTCCCCTTGAACAACCCTTAGTTTGTTCTTGGCATTTAAGAGTCTCTTATGGTTTGCCTGCCTCTCTGTTTTTTATCTTATTTTTCCTTCTCTTCCCCTATGTTCATCTGTTGTGTTTCTGAAATTCCACATATGAGTGAAATCTTATATTTGTCTTTCTCTGACTGACTTATTTCACTTAGCATAATACACTCTAGATCCATCCATGTTGTTGCAAATGGCAAGATTTCATTCTTTTTGATCACTTAGTAATATTCCATAGTATATATGTACTATATCTTCATTATTTGTTCATTAGTCAATGGACATTTGGGCTCTTTCCATAATTTGACTATTGTTAGTAGTGCTGATATAAACATTGGGGTGCATGTGCCCCTTTGCATCAGCATTTTTGTATCCTTTGGATGAATACCGAGTAGTGCAATTCTTGGGTCATAGGGTAGTTTCTGTTTTTAAATTTTTGAGGAACCTCCATACTGTTTTTCCAGAGTGTTTGCATCAGTTTGCATTCATACCAACAGTGCAAAAATGTTCCCCTTTCTCCGCATCCTCTTAAACATCGGTTGTGTCTAGAGTTGTTCATTTTAGCCTTTCTGACAGGTATGAAGTAATATCTCATTGTGGTTTTGATTTGTATTTCGCTGATGATGAGTGATGTTGAGCATCCTTTCATGTGTCTGTTAGCCATCTGGATGTCTTTGGAAAAGTATCTGTTCACGTCTGCTGCCCATTTCTTCACTGGATTATTTGTGTTTTGGGTGTTGAGTTTGATTAGTTCTTTATATTTGAATACCAACCCTTTATCAATATGTCATTTGTAAATATCTTCTCCCATTCCGTAAGCTGCCTTTTAGTTGTGTTGATTGTTTCCTTCATTGTGCAGACACTTTTTATCTTGATGAGGTCCCAATAGTTTATTTTTGCTTTTGTTTCCCTTGCCTCTGGAGACATTTCTAGTAAGGTGTTGCTCCGGCTGAGGTCAAAGATTTT
This sequence comes from Neofelis nebulosa, assembly GCF_028018385.1. NCBI lineage: Eukaryota > Metazoa > Chordata > Mammalia > Carnivora > Felidae > Neofelis > Neofelis nebulosa. Next base: position 71,475,338 of record NC_080785.1, on the reverse strand, counting down.
GCCGCCTGTGTTCTCCTCTAGGATTTTGATGGTTTCCTGTCTCACATTTAGGTCTTTCATCCATTTTGAATTTATTTTTGTGTATGGTATAAGAAAGTGGTCCAGGTTCATTCTTCTGCATGTTACTGTCCAGTTTTTCCAACACCTTTTGCTGAAAAGACTATTTTTTTTCCATTGGATATTCTTTCCTGCTTTGTTGAAGATTAGTTGGGTCCATTTCTGGGTTTTCTGTTCTGTTCTGTTGATCTCTGTGTCTGATTTTGTGCCAGTACCATACTGTCTTGATGATTACAGGTTTGTAATACAGCTTGAAGTCCAGAATTGTGATGCCTCCAGTTTTGGTTTTCTTTTTCAACATTACCTTGTCTGTTTGGGGTCTTTTCTGGTTCCATATAAATTTTCGAATTGTTTGTTCTAGCTCTGTGAATAATGTTGGTGGTATTTTGATAGGATTGCATTGGATATGTAGATTGCTTTGGGTAGTATTGACATTTTAATATTTGTTCTTCCAATCTGTGAGCATGGAATGTTTTTCCATTTCTTTGTGTCTTCTTCAATTTCTTTTGTAAGCTTTCTATAGTTTTCAGCATACAGATCTTTTGCCTCTTTGGTTAGGTTTATCTCTTGGTATTTTATGGGTTTTGGTGCAATTGTAGATGGGATCAATTCCTTTATATCTCTTTCTGCTGCTTCATTATTGGTGTATAGAAATGCAGCCGATTTCTGACATTGATTTTCTATCCTGCGACTGCTGAATTCATGTATCAGTTTTAGCAGTTTTTTGTTGGGATCTTTCAGGTTTTCCACATAGAGTATCATGTCATCTGAGAAGAGTGAAAGTTTGACTTCTTCCTTGACTATTTGGATGCTTTTAATTTGTTTTTATTATGTGGTTGCTGAGACTAGGACTTCTGGTACTATGTTGAACAACTGTGGTGAGAGTGGACATCCCTGTCGTGTTCCTGACCTTAGGCAGAAAGCTCTCAGTTTTTCCCCACTGAGGATGATATTTGCTGTGGGTCTTTTATGGCCTTTATGATGTTGAAGTATGTTCCTTCTATCCCTACTTTTTTGAGGGTTTTTATCACGAAAGGATGCTGTATTTTGTCAAATGCTTTTTCTGCATCTATTGAGAGGATCATGTGGGTCTTATCCGTTCTTTTATTAATGTGATGTATCGCATTGAAAGATTTGCAGATATTGAACCAGCCCTGAATCCCAAGAATAAATCTCACTTGGTTGTGGCGAATAATTTTTTTAATGTACTGTTGAATTCAATTTGCTAGTATTGTGGAAACCAATGAAAATGAAAACACTTCAGTCCAAAACCTTTGGGATGCAGCAAAAGTGGTCATAAGAGGGAAGTATATAGCAATCCAGGCCTTCCTAAACAAGAAATAAATGTCTCAAATATACAGCCTAACCTTACACCCAAAGGAGCTGAAAAAGAACAGTAAATAAAGCCCAAAACCAGTAGAAGAAGGGAAATAATAAAGATTAGAGCAGAAATCAATGATATAGAAAACAACAACAACAGTAGAGCAGATGAACAAAACTAGGAGCTGGTTCTTTGAAAGAATTAACAAAATTGATAAACCTCTAACCAGACTGATCAAAAAGAAAAAGGAAAGGACCCAAATAAATTAAATCGCAAATGAAAGAGGAGAGATCACAACCCACACCATAGAAATACAAACAATAATAGAATATTATGAGAAATTATATGCCAACAAATTGGGAAATCTGGAAGAAATGGACAAATTCCTAGAAACATATAAACTACCAAAACTGAAATAGGAAGAAATAGAAAATTTGAACAGACCCATAACCAGTAAAGAAATTGAGTCGGTAATCAAAAATCTCCCAACAAATTAGAGTCCAGGCCTGGATGACTTCCCAGGGGAATTCTACCAAACATTTAAAGAAGAGTTAATACTTATTCTTTTGAAGCTGTTCCAAAAAATAGAAATGAAAGGAAAACTTCCAAACTCATTGTATGAGGCCAGCATTACCTTGATTCCAAAAGCAGACAAAAGACTCCACTAAATAGGAGAATTACAGACCAATTTCCCTGATGAAACTGCTTAAGACTTTGTTACTGTACAGATTCAAAATCCAGTATCTTCAGACTCTTTTACCTTTTGTTTTGATGAAAAGCACATGGTAATTAACTTTTGAGAGGGTATGAGAAGGGAGTTGCAAACCCCAACTTCGCAGGTGCTGCTTGCTTCTACAAACAGAAGGTGCTCAGCTCCTAGATGGGTGAGGGTTTGCTTCACTTTCAGTTATGATTGTCACAGTACAATTATAAAACTGTATGTTTTTTACCCCTCTCTGCCATTTTATTTTATTTTATTTTATTTATTTTTTTGCTTCTATCAGAGCTACTAATTGTTTCAAAGAAAAATAACCACAACAGGCTTTGCTGTCACAGAGCACTTATATCTCTGTTTCTCCATTTATGAAAGGGGGAGTGTTGCTTGGTAGTGGTAGTGACTGTGGGTGTTTGATGGCAGATGGGGGACTGCAGGGCTGCAGCTGCTGTCTTGCAAATATTGTTGAAATGAACTTCCATTGCAAACTGAGTGGTCAGATAGAGTGGCATTACGATGAAGCAGAGTTGAAAGTCTAATGTGAAAAAGAGCAAAAGTGGTTATCTGAGCCGTTGAAACTTCTATCCTGAGTCGTGTCAATGCACTTTCATAGTAGAAAATCAGTGGATTGTGACCCTAAGAGGCCTCCAGGGAGTGATTGGGAAAAGTGTCACTGATAGAATATTTCGATGAAAGAGAAAGCAATTCCATTATTTATTCTAAGAAGGTCTCACTTCACAAACTAATTGTGTACAACCTTGAAATACATGCCTCACTCTGTTAAAGGTACATTTGACCTGTATTTGCTGATTCACCACAGATTCTCATGTGTGCATAAGATAAAGTTTGGTTTGATAAGTTTACATATTCAAAGTTACTTGGGCTTGCCATAGACATTATGATCACAGTTTTCTTAAAACTACAAAAGAGCCAAATGCATAAATGAATGGTTGTTATCAGAAGAGTTGTGGAAACTTATGGAGATTTGTCTTCTAGTATACTTGAGTTTGATGTATATTTATAATGAAAGACAGTATTATTTTATCATAAATTAGATTCTTATTTTTCCTTTATATTTTAAATAGGCATACTATTTATTTTGAAATTATGTGTAGGGGTAGGTTTTCTCATGTGAGTTCATTTCAAGAAAGTAAAGAGGTCATTACAAAATTTAGTATAAAACGGGGACTTGAGATCTACTTATCTTTGGTAATAGTTAACTTGGACTTCTTACATTGTTTAACTTTATACATTCAACAGAATTTCTTCTTTTATTTATTTATTTTTAATTAAAAATTTTGTTTTTACACTGATTTATTTTTGAGAAACAGAGTGAGACAAAGCGTGACTGGGGGAGGGTCAGAGAGAGTAGGAGACACAGAATCTGAAGCAGCCTCCAGGCTCTGAGCAAGCCGTCAGCACAGAGCCTGATGCGGGGCTCGAACCCACGAACTGTGAGATCATGACCTGAGCCGAAGTCGGACACTCAACCGACTGAGCCACCCAGGCGCCCCTTAATTAAAAATTTTTAATGTTTATTTATTTTTGAAGGAGAGAGAGACAGAGTGTGAACAGGGGAAGGGGAGGGAAAGAGGGAGACACAGAAACCAAAGCGGGTTCTAGGCTCTGAGTTGTTAGCACAGAGCCCGAGGGGGGGCTTGAACTCAAGAGCCATGAGATCATGACCTGAGCTGAGGTTGGACGCTTAACCAACTGAGCCACCGAGGCACCCCAGAATTTCTTTTAAGGTAAAGTCTGTTATTATTATTTGTACTACTTATGTTTTATGAAGTTGTTGCAAACACAGTATTAGTTACTACTGAATCATTGCTCCATTGCATGGAGTAAGAAGAAATATTTGAAGAGATAATGGCCAGAACTTTCCAAAATTAACAAAATATATTAAATTGTGGTTCCAAGAGGCTCAGAGATTCCCAAATAGGATAAATATTAAGAAAATCCATGTAGGCACATCTTATTCTAATTGCCGAAAGTGAAAGGGTAAATGAAAATCTTGCAGATGGAAAAAAAGATAAGTGACAAGACATAGCAACAAAGGTAAGAATTTCAGTAGAACTCTTTTCAGAGTTTTCTATGCAAAATATAAGACAAGGTATGAAACTTTTAAAAAAGTACTGGACAGAATACAACTTGGCAGCCCCAAATTATACACTCAGTAAAGATATCTTTCAAAAACAGAGGTGGAAAAAACCTTTTAAGGAAGGTAAAAACTGAGAGAATTCATTACTGGTAGGCCTGTGGTGCAGTGTGTTAAAAGAAGTCCTTTAAACACAAGGAGCATGATACCAGAGGGAAACTTGGACCCACATAAAGAAATGAAGAGCCATTGAAAATATAAAAAATTGAGAGACTCTAGGTACCTCTTGAGATTGGAATGTGCAATGGCATAAGATCAGGAGATTTGTTTGAAGGTATGAAAGAGGAGTAGATCTTCTCCCTAACAGTGCGAGTAGGCACTTAGTTCTATTCTTCCTTTTCATTATTAGGAGAAGATAAGAATCTTCCCACCTAAAGAATTTGAGGAAAACCAAATATGTGCAGGCTGAATAGTAAGATTACAAGTCTCCTTCCCTCCTGTTGGGAACAACAGGATTCTCAGGATTCCTCTCTGAGAAACTTACTATGCCAAAGGAAAATTCTAGGTGATAATTGAAATCATCCAATTAGACAGCTGGGTTTTCACTTTGTAAATGCACCTTGAGATCACACTCCAGTCAGCTTTACATAAATATAGTGTTGTGGGCTGACATTGTGTCCCCTCTACCCCAATTAGTATGTTGAAGCCCTAACCCCCAGTGCTTCAGAATTTGACTCAACTTAGAGATAAGGCCTTTTAAGAGGTGATTATGTTAAAATGAGGCTATTAAGGTGGTTCCTAATCTAATCTGACTGGTGTCCTTAATGAAAAGAGGAAGTTTGGACACACAAAGAGATATACCAAGTATATGCATGTGCGCATGTACACGTGTGTGTGCACGTGCTGGTGCGCGCACACACACACACACACACACACTTGCGCGCGCACACACACACACACACACACACAGAAAAGACTTTATGAAGACACGGATAGAAGGTGGCTGTGTAGAAGCTAAGGAGAGAGGCTTCAGATGAAACTAAACTGGCCAACACCTTGATCTTGGACTTCTAGTGTCCAAAACTGTGAGAAAATACATTTCTGTTGTTTTAAGTCACCAGTTCTAAGTGTGTAGAGCCAAACATCATGGGTAGATAATCAGTCAAAGAAACAAAAATTGGGAGTAGAAGAGAGTGGAGATAATGCAGGAAGGGGAAGGAAACTTAATTTAAAAATAGGATAAGTAATATAAGACAGTGTGTCCATGAAACAAGAATAAAGTGTTCTAATAAAGTGATACAGGACAAGAAGGAGCTTTTGGGCAGTAAAAATGATGGTGGATACTTTAAAATTCAATAGGTTTTTGAAGATAGGGTTGAAGAAATCTCCCAAAGAAGTGGAAGAAGTAGATATGGAAGATAGGAGAGAAAAAATAGTAGAAGGTAATCCAGGAGGCCCAACATCCAACTAACAGGAGTTCAGAAAATTAGAGAACAGAGGAAAAGGAAGGAGAAATTATCAAATAAATAATACAAGGAGATTTTCCTAGAGTTACAACCTGTGAATATCGAGACATAAAGGTTTATTAAATGCAGTAAAGAAAAAGCTTTCAACAAGGCTTATCATTGTGAAATTCTAAAGCACCAGAGATAAAAGAAGAACTTGAGGGGTGCCTGGGTGGCTCAGTTGGTTGAGTGTACCACTTTGGCTCAGGTCATGATCTCACGGTTTGTGAGTTCGAGCCCCGTGTTGGGCTCCGTGCTGACAGCTCTGAACCTGGAGCCTGCTTTGGATTCTGTGTCTCCCCCTCTCTCTGTCCCTCCCCTGCTCATACTCTGTGTCTCTTAATAACAAATAAACATCAAAAAAATTTATAAAAAAATATTTGTAGAATATGTACAATTTTTGCCTCATTAAAAGGAAAATATATAGTTAATAATTTTGTCATTTCAGGGTTGGTATGAAATAATATTGTTATAATTATAGCTACATATAACGATAAAGACATATATAAAATATAAGATTAAATTTGGATTTGACTTTCTTTAAACATTTTCAGTATATGTATTTCAATGGCAGGCTTAGTTCAAAACTTGGATTGCTTTTTCCCAATGAGAAGGTGACAGAATTCTTCCAAAATAACACAAGCCATTTTCTGTGTTTGACTTTGAACAGAATCTTGTGTACCAAAAACATTTGAAATTTCATTTAAAAATGATTACAAGGTAAAAAGGCTTATGAAATATATAGCCTTGTGTTACATGTTCTCATAGAATTTCTTTTGTACTTTAGTGTCAGAATAGGAACATTAATGTATTCATTGGGATTAATTAAAGAGATAACTTGGAGGATAAAGGCAAAATGACTAAAAATGTTTTTCAATCCTCCCCTGATTTTGGTGTTAACCATTGAAATTATAGATCAACAGAATTTCAGTGCCATCTTTATGAAAGCTCCTGAAATGGTCTTCTGCCAGAACTTCAAAGATATGCTCGTAAATAATTTCTTCCATCTTCAAAGTCCATTTTCTGTGAAAAGTAATAAAATAGAAACCATCATTAAAAGTTTTAAGGATATCATAATTAAGACTGTCCAAATATTTTTCCTAATGCTTAGTACACTTCTTGTTTGGAGGGTCTACATGAAAACGTGTCTTTTATGCTGCTTAAAGCAATTTGAGGGCTGAATGGGTTAAAGGTGCATTTCTAGGATCTACTGCATTTACCCGTTCCTTTTCACCATGGCCCAGAATGCCGTAATGACAGTGATGGGTAAGTGGACTGTTACATGCATAGGCCAGGCAGGAGGACATGAAAATATTTAGCTTTTCAAATCTTTTCAAATATCAAAATATTTTGATAGCTCTACTCAAGGAAAAAACAAATAAATAAAACTAAAAACATAAACCCAGGATTATCAGAATATCTAGTCACTTGTTTGGTTAGAAATTCAGAAACATCACCAAAACCACATGGGGTCACAATTGTAAACTATTCCAAAAAATACGCTGGAATCCGAAACTGTTTGAAAGTGCAACTTAGTTCTGATACTGCTTATCAAGCTTCACACAGTGATTTTTTTTTAGTTCGTAAAATTTTATGTCTTCTTATGTAAAATTATGTCATTTCTGGAAGGCTACATGTAAGTACATGTAGCACATGAAACTTCTTTTACAAATCATATGGCAGGTAATTTAATTTGGTGCATCATCTTTTGGTGGCACCAGTTTCTCAGGGAAATTTATTGCCTTGCTTTTCGGTGGATAAGGGAAGGGCAGAGAACTCTTCCCTCACTGTTGATTTTCAGTTGCCTTCAGTTCAAAAGAATCCTTATGACACCAACAGTGAAGCAACAGAAAGGAGTCGATCCCATTTACACTTGCACCAAAACCATAAAATACTTAGGAATAAATATAACCAAAGAGGTGAAAAATCTATACACTGAACACTATAGAAAGCTTATGAAAGAAATTGAAGAAGACACACACAAAAAATGGAAAAATTCCATGCTCCTGGATAGGAAGAACAAATATTGTTAAAATGTCAATACTACCCAAAGCAATCTACTTATTCAATGCAAAAGAATCCTTATGCCCATGTGGCATATTTTAGACTGGCATATCCTGAACCTCTTCAACCCTCTAACTCAGAGTACATGGTATAGTTTTTTAATACAGAAATCTTTTTTATTTGTTTATTTATTTTGTGTGTGTGTGTGTGTGAGAGAGAGAGAGAGAGAGAGAGAGAGAGAGGGAGTGTGTGTGTGTGTGTGTGTGTGTGTGTGTGTGTGAGCAGAGAGGGGCAGAGAGGGAGAGAGAGAGAATCCCAAGCAGGGTGTATGTTGTCAGTACAGAGCTCTACGTGGGGCTCAGTCCCACAAACTGTGAGATCATGACCTGAGCCAAAATCAAGGGTTGGCTGCTCAATCAACTGAGCCACCCAGGCGTCCCTTGAATACAGAAGTCTTTTAATCAAGGCCAGTGAAATCTTAGTTGAAGATTAACATGACGTATGTTTTGGATACCAGTTCAAAACTAATTACATACGAGGTCCCCTTGTGTAAATATATCTCAAATTCAGTAACAGTTTATTTTTATGGATCCTGATAGATCTCAAATTAAATAAAATTGAGATGTTATAAGTGAAAGCATGTATCTCTGTACTTTAGTATATAGCACTGTTTTATTTCTTTTTGTTCTTTCCTCTTTACTAATAAAAAATTAATCATGCCCTGGAGTGTCTGGGTGACTCAGTTGGTTAAGGGTCTCTTGGTTTAGGCTCAGGTCACAGTCTCACAGTTGTGAGATGGAGCCCCACATCGGGCTCCTCACTGGCAGCGTGGAGCCTGCTTTGGAGTTTCTACCTCCCTCTCTCTCCACCTCTCTACCACTCGCTCTTGTGAATGTGCATGCTCTCTCTCTCTCTCTCTCTCTCTCTCTCTCAAAATAACTTAAAAGAATTATTTATGCCCTTTTGATTTCTTTAGTACCTTGATATTTCTAGACATTTAGTTTTCCTTTAGTTTTGAAATATAAAAATTAAAATTGTCTGATTAGGAAAACTAGTGGTAAAATAGATAAAACATTGATTTTTGAAAAAAATCACACTTTTCAAACATTCAAACAATTCAGAAAACTATAAAGCAAAAAGAAATATTTTGTAGAGTCTCATTTTCCAGAAGAACTACTGATAAATTTCCTTTGTATTGTTTTATAAATTTTGTATGTGTATATACTTTTTCATATAAAAATATTACACAGGCCTGTGCACACCCACACATAGTATTTGGCAACCTGAACTTTCACCTTAAGATATATTGTAATATTAGTTATTGTGGTTGAAAGCATAGTATGTCGACTGACCTATAGTGTGGAGGTGGAACCCCAGTTCCAGCATTTACTATTTGTGACACCTTGGGCAAGTTACTTAACATCTTAGTGTTTCACTTTCCTTTTGCTTAAAATGGTGGAGGATATTAATGTCTATCTCATAGAGTTGGTGTGATCATCAAATAAGTTAATTATATAAACGTGCTTTACTCTTGCTGTTATTTTCAGATTATCCTGTTTTAATATTACTATAATTTATTGATCTGTGTTCCATTATTGGCTATTGAACTGTTTACCCATTTTACATTATGGAAACAATGTGTCACACACTGTCTTTGTTCTTAAGATTTTGTCCACTTATAATGTAAGTATGTAGGATAAAGTCCTAGGAGCATAATTCTGGTGCCAAAGACTACTGTTTTAAATTTCCTTGGATATTGGCAAATTGTCCTTCAAATATATGAGACTGCTTTTCTCCTGTCTTCTCCAATACTAGACATTACTGATTTTTCAATTTTTTTTCAATATATGAAATTTATTGTCAAATTGGTTTCCATACAACACCCAGTGCTCATCCCAAAAGGTGCCCTCCTCAATACCCATCACCCACCCCCCATCAACCCTCAGTTTGTTCTCAGTTTTTAAGAGTCTCTTATGCTTTGGCTCTCTCCCACTCTAACCTCTTTTTGATTTTTCAATTTTGATTGAAATGTGATGTGATTGGTGATGCTAATTTGTATTGCAAGTTTTATTTAAATATAAGTAGACTTGAATTCATCTTTTCATATTTTTGAGACATTTGTGTTTTTTTCTTTGAAGTACATGTCTATATAATTGACTCATTTTTCTATTGGACCATCAATGTTTTCCATAGTGTCTTGTAACTTTGTCTTTAAAGGCAATAGCCATTTGTCAGCCCATCTGTACTATAAATAATTTTCTCAATTCATTATTGAATTTTGAGTAATATGTTTGTATCACCTTTTATTTTTGGGCCATAATTAGTCTAATTTATTATGTATTCAGATTTACATATTTTTATTTTGTTATTGCTTCTGAGTATTACATCATTTTTCAAAAGGTCTTTTGCAGAATAGGATTACATTTCAGAAGACTAATTTATTTGTTTAGTGCTTTTGTAATTTTAATTTTACCTTTAAGTCTTGGATTCATTGCAAACTTAACTGTGGTCTAAGAAATGAAATAAAGGGGAAAAAAAAAGAAATGAAATAAGGATCTAGCTTTATATTTTCCTCCTGATGGTATGTTTTACCAATACCATTTATTAAATAATCCATCCTCTCTTCACTAGTTTGAAGTATACTTCTCCTAAAGTTCCGTGTGTGTGTGTCTATATGTGTGTGTGTGTGTGTGTGTGTGTCTATATGTGTGTGTGTGTGTGTGTATTTGAGTTGGATCCTTCTGGACTCTCCATTTTGTTTCATCAATCTTTTAGTCTACTATTACACTAGTAATCAGCAATCTTAATTATTGTGTATTTCTAATACTTTAAAATTTCTCTTACATCCAGCTACCCTACTCCAACACTATCTTTATCCAGAAATTTCTATTTTATTCTTCCTTGTGAAGTTAAACATTTTTGTCATATTTAAAAATAAAAGTACCATAATATATGTAGCTTATTCTAAGTGAGAATCCATTCAGTTTATAAATCCAGTGGGAATATCTTAATATTAAGTGGGACTTAACTTTTGAGATGATCATTAATAGGACATTTTCTTCCATTAGATATTTTTTGTCATTATGGTTTACATATGAGAAAGCTTTTAGTTTATGTACATTAATTTTATAGTCTGATGCCTTTCTTAATTATAATGTTGCTGACATTTTCCAGTTGATTTTTGTGTTTTAGTTATATCATTTGCAAATTATAGTCGTGTCTCTTTCCTTTCAGTATTTATGCTGTTATTCCAATGTTTATACCATTTATTTCTTTTTCTTGTCTCATTTCACTGGATGAATTTTTCCAAAAAGTGCCATTTTACTTTCAACTTTTTTGAGTGACTTTGTTCTAAATGAGCTTTTTTTGTGAATATATAGTTGGCTTTAGTTTTAAGCCATTTTGAAATTCTTATATTTTTAAGTGACTGCTCAGTAAACAGTTACTGTTAGGAGAAAAATGTTTGATCTTAATTTTGCCAGTTTACTTTGTTATAGTTTTGTTTCCAATCCTTCCTTGTTTGCAGGTTTTTGTTTTATGATGTATATCTTCATTATTCATACTTAGTAGTGATCTTTAAAAATTTAATTTATATAATATGTAATTATTTTTTAATCAGGTAGAGGTTATTAGTAAGTTGTTACTAAATGTGAGGGTATTAGTATACTTTGAAAGGGGTTAGAATACGCCACCCCAAAATATGCCACATTGGCATAAGGATTATTTTGAGCTGAAGGCAACTGAGAAACAGCAGGTGCAGGGGAACCCTTGCCTTTCCCCATTTTTGCCTAAAAGCAGGGCATGAATTTTCCTTTGTAAAGGTGAAATGAACATCCATTTGGAAAGGTGACCCTCCCTTTTTCTGTACCAAGAAGATGAGAACAGTTCTTGTCACAGGAGAGGGCTTGAGTCTGGATAGCAGACCTCACTAAACAGTCCTTGTCTGTCATACATTTCTGTCATCATCCCACAATTTGCCACCCCTAGGAGCCCACCCCCCACCTTTCTTTTGTTTCGTCACTTCTCCACAATTTACTGCCTTTTGTTAAGATGATTTATAAGCCCCCCAGGTCAAATCAACTCTTGGGGTTTTCACTGCTTTTCTGTGAATCCCCTGTGCATTTTAAGGACCTCAAAAAAGAATTGTATGCCTTTTTCTCCTGTTAATATGTCTTTTGTCAGTTTAATTTGTAGTACCCAGTCAAGAACCTAAGAGAACAGAGAAAAAGTTTTTCCTGTCCCACCATTTCCAATCCTTTTTACTTCATTTCCCTCTCATAGTTTAAATTTTTATTTGCTGTGTTAAAAGATAATTTTCAGGGTTGCCTGGGGTGGCTCAGTCGGTTAAGTGTCCGACTTTGGCTCAGGTCATGATCTCATGGTCCGTGAGTTCAAGCCCCATGTCGGGTGCTGACAGCTCGGAGCCTAGAGCCTGCTTTGGATCCTATGCCCCTCACCCCCATTTCTCTGCCCCTCCCCCACTCGTGCTCTGTCTCTAAAAAATAAATAAATGTTAAAAACAATTTTTAAAAATAATTTTCAGAGTAAAGGTAGTCATGTTTTTTTAAATAGATTTAAGAATGAACATGTGTTAACAAATTTAATTTACTCATATGTGGGAACCAAATAATAGGTACAGAGGAAGTCAAAACTGCACAGATTTATATGAGGTAAAGAAATGTTGAATGATTTGCAAATGGAAGCAAAGCTAGTTTTCCACAGGGGGTAGGAAGTCAATTTAAAAACTATCTGTCAGCTCAGAATTTACATATCACTTAACTGTAATTTACAGAGAGTTGCAAAATAGCTGAAAGCCAGTAACAGAACTAGAACTCATTAACCCAGAAGGGTATGCTTTGTAAAATGCATGCTTTCCATTGAAACACAAATTTTTTTTCTCTGACTTTACACAGGAAATGTTTATGACATTTATTTCATATATTACTGTGTAATTTCAGGAGTTGTTTAGCCTTCATTCTCTATATCAAGGGTTAAGGCAATTTTTCTTAAAAGGGCCAGGCAGCAAATGTTTTAGGTTATGTCGGACACATATATACATATTCTGAGTCTTATTATTTTAATTTTCTTCTACAATCCTTTACAAATTAAAAACCATTCGCTTGTGGGTTGTACAGAAACAGGCCGTGGGTCGTATTTCGCTGACCTCTGCTCCATGAAAATGATTAGAAGTTTACACTAGTCTTCTCATACCACCAATTTATGTTTCTTGAGATCTTTGTTTCGGTAAATCTCTTGGCTGACTGGCATTCATTATCAAGTATGATAAGCACAAACACCTATTTCCTGAGAAAGCTCATTAGTACAATGTAGTTATTTTCTATTAGTCTCTGCATGTTCCTCAGTGCTTTTATGTAGATCAGTGGCACACCAAGGGCAGGGCAGTGGGAGTGACGTACCCTGGGTACATGCTATTCAGAGTTGCACCGTCTGCAGAAAGCTTTAAAATAACAAATGAAGTTGAATAAAAGTTGGTCTATTCAAGTGCATTTCAAGAGTAGACTTCTGCTTCCATTCATGATATACTAACAAAGATTGTATTTATCCTCCTTCTTGAGAAAAGAACAAAACTGGACAAATTGTATGAAACTGTGGTGGTGAAGATCAGTGATCCCTAAGAGGTGGGAACAAAACAGCTCTGCTTCACTTGAAGAAAGTGACCAGACCGTGGTGCAGTTAAGTGGAACCCTGGCAGAGCTCAGCCCTATCACTGAGGTGAAGGGCCAGAGCTGGGAGTCTGGGGAAGCTGAGGTAGCTAGAGTTCACTGGGCAGAATACTGATGAAGAAGAAATTGCTGCACATGGAGAGAACTCCAGAGGCTCCTCTGCAAAGATTGAGTTGAATACTGACAGGTCAGTGCATGCAAATGAGAAAAATACCCAAAGCACAGTTGGAGGGAACAGTGCCCAAATGTCACATCCAGTGTCGAATAGCACTTATTCCCAGCAGCTAGAGTGGAAATCCTCCTCTAATTCTATAGGTGTTGGTTAGAGTATTAAAGAAAGGGCCTTACCTTCTTGGTGGGTTAAAAAAAAATTAAACCTAGACTAAATAGAACCCATTTCTTCTTAAGAAAGCTTAAAATCAAGACCTGGACGGATCATTTTCCAGATAACCATATACCAGAAAAACAAAACAAAACAAAACAAAACCTCAAGAATTTTGTGGGTATACAAAAATATCCAGCAACCAAGAACCTGATTCACAGTATCTGGCATTCAATTAGATATTTCCAAGCATACAAAAAGAAGCAGGAGAAAAAGCAGAAAGAGGAGAAAAAAAAAAAAACAAACCCAAAACAAAAACCAATCAGAACTCACTCTGAATTGATACAAATGGTAGAATTAGTGCACAAGTATATCAAAATAGTTGTTTTGACTGTGTTCCCTATGTTTGAGATGCTAGAGGAAAAACCTGAAAGTATGAGGTAGAGACATGGAAGTTATGAAAAAACAAAGATCCACATTAAACTTCTAGACATAAACAATGTAATGTTTGAGATGAAAAATGCACTACATGGATTTAACTGCACATTATATAGTTGACAAATAAAGATGAGTGAAATTGAAGACATAGCAATAGAGACTCACCAAAATGAAACACAGAGAAAAAAGACTGGGGGAAAAAAACATCTGAAAGGTACATCAGTAAAGCAAGAAATAACTTCAGTGGCCAAATATATGTGTAATGACATCAGTCACTGGCAAAAATAGCCAGAGTCAGCTTTTTCAAAAATTAACAAAAGAAATTAACCAAAGAAAGGTTGCAGCAATCATAAAAGCATTTAATCAAGGAAAACAACTGAATCCAGGTAAGAACAGCAAACTTTGTGGTGTTTTAAGGTGCTCCCTTACCCTCCCTCCTCAAACTCCCCATCTCTATGGTGGCCTTGAAAACTACCACCCTGGCAACCACTGGAGGGAGCGAATAGCATTGAAGTGCTCTTGAAACCCCATTCCCACAAAATTGTCATTATTTGACCTGTCCAGTGATCCTCTGGAAGACACTGCTCATGTAGATTGTCTTGATTTGATCTGACTCAGGCTCTTGGAGTGCTAACAGCCTTCTTTTTTTTTTTTTTTTTTTAAGTGGGGGGTGAGGGAGGGTTGGGTGGGTAGGGGTGGGGAGGGAGGAATGTTTGTTACAGACAAAGGTTGTTAAACATTCCTGGGCCTGACGTGGTAGATTTCATAGGAACAAACAATAGACTAACCAAAAAGGATTACCTGGGGAATAGGTTGCTCATAGGGTGCTTTGAAGAAGCTGTGACATAATCCTGGGGATCTAGAAGCCTGTGCAAATATGTAGGGCAGTGGGCATGCTCAGGAAATACCTGTGACAGGCATCTGCTCTTACCTTTGGCCGACCTTGAGGCTCTGTGCAAGCTGGAAGTGAAGGCTAAGGCAGAGTTGTCTGCTGCCTGGTGGATGTTGAAGATTCATTGCAAAAACTGGGAGACGTAACTGGTTTCAGGTGGCTAAAGAAATCTTGTCTAAACTATCAGCTCCCTACTAAGCTAACCAAGCACAGAGCACAAAGAATATATCGACCTTTCACAATTAGTTCAGAAAAGCCACTAACCATCAACCACTGCCACCACAAATAGTAGCAAGAAATATATGTCTAAGTGGATTCCAAAAACAAAGTGGGGAAGGAAAAATTTTTTTAAAAAATAATGCTGACAATTAGTTACCAAGCATTTTTATTCTTCTAAAACACATATGTAAATATGGTATTTCATTTTATGTGTTTGAATTATATGTAAACGGTATCAAATAAAAGCACTCTTCGGTAACATTTTTCTCAATTAAAAAATTTTGAGATTTGTCTTCATCGATGCATTAACTAGTCTGTACAGTTAATTTGTGTTTATTTGTGTTCACTTAGTCTGCATAGTTAGTTTGTGTTTTCCAGAATGTATTCATTTTCTAGCTGTGAACATTGAGATTGTTTAGTTTATCACTATCACAAACAGTGCTGCCGTGTATATATCCTTGTACATATGTACATATGCACAGGAGCAAATGTTTCTCCATGTTGGCTTTCTCTATGTGGACTGGTCAGGTTTTAAGAATTGTATCCTTAACTTTAGATCCAAAAGTAATCTGTCACCAGATTACTTTTCAGAGGGTTATACTGACTCTTCCAACATTCACCAGTTCCTGTTCCTCCACATTCTTAGCAATACTTGGCCTATCTGATGGATTTAAGCTGGAATTCATTGTATTAATATATATTTTTCTGATTACTAGTAAAGTGGGACATCTTATGTCTTTGTTATCTGTTCAGTTTTCTTTTTCTGTGAGTTCTGTGTTTATATCTTCCGCCATTATTCTATTAGTTGATTTCTTAAAACTGTTTTCATGAGTTCTTTTAAATTTTTTTTTTTTTCAACGTTTATTTTATTTTTTGGGACAGAGAGAGACAGAGCATGAACGGGGGAGGGACAGAGAGAGAGGGAGACACAGAATTGGAAACAGGCTCCAGGCTCCGAGCCATCAGCCCAGAGCCTGACGCGGGGCTTGAACTCACGGACCGCGAGATCGTGACCTGGCTGAAGTCGGACGCTTAACCGACTGCGCCACCCAGGCGCCCCGATGAGTTCTTAAAATATGTATTGAATACCAATTTTTCAGTATCCTTTCCCAGTTTATAACTTCTTTTTTTATTTTGTGTATGGTATCTCATAGTATAGGAATTTTGAATTTTAGTGTAGTCTTTTTTAAAAAAAAAATTAATGTTTATTTTTGAGAGAGAGATAGAGACAGACTGTGAACAGGGGAAGGGCAGGGAGAGAGGGAAACAGAATCCAAAGCAGACTGTAGGCTGTGAGCTGTCAGCAACGTGCCGACATGGGTCTCGAACCCATGAACCGCGAGTTCATGATATGAGCTGAAGTCAGATGCTTAACCGACTGAGCCATGCAGGCACCCCTGAATTTTAGTGTAGTCTGAATTACTGATATGCTATTTCTTCTTTCTCTGTCATTTTTAGAAGTCTTTCTCATGTCATAAATCTCTTCTTTTGTATTTTCACCTAAAAGTTTTAGGGGCACCTGGGTGGTTAAGCATCTGACTCTAGATTTCATCTCAGGTCATGATCTCATGGTTCGTGAGTTTGAATCCCCTGCTTGAGATTCTTTCTCTACTCCTCATCCTCATGTGCATGTGTGCATGAGCACACATGCTCTCTCTCTCTCTCTCAAGATAAATAATGAAATTTTAAAAAAAGCTTTAAAAGTTTGCTTTTCAGTTTATGTCTTTAATCCACTTGGGATTTTTGGAATTTATTTTACACATGATATTAGGTAGGGGTAGAATTTAATGTATTTTTTTCTTTTTTTTTTCTCTTTTTTTTCATCTAAGTAACCAAATGCTTTCCCCAACTTTTTTCTTCAAATAATCTTTTAAAATTTAGAATAGATAAGGGCCTTGTCTTTTACCAATTTATTACTGAAATGATAATGTAGCCTGTGTTTGCTATTTTAAGGCTGTGCTATATTTTCCTAGTGGTTTGGTTTTAAAAATTAAATAAAGGCTTAATTTCTCCTCCAAACAAATTTAGAAGAGATTTAGATTTTCAGGAAACTTGCAAAGATAGTACAAAGAATTTCCCTGTGCCTCATACCTAGCTCTCAGGTTGTTAACATCTTAGTGTGGTTTTAAAGCATACTAAGGAACAGGTTGTCCCACACAGTCCAGACCTTATCTTTCCACAGCAGAAACATTACAGAGGTTCACTTTATGGTTCTTATCTTTTTAAAAGATGGGATACATATTTTAAAGGTGGTTCAAGTGAGAACAGGGTGATTGTGTCATAAATATGGACACAAATATAAATGTTTTTAAATATAATATTAAGTATCTCTTACACTACGTGTGAAACGGATTTGCAGTAATGTTCTTCAGATTGCATTCCACAGAACTATCCAGATTATTTTGTACTAACTCAGTGGGAGGACGGGGGCAGGGCGGGGGGGGGGGGGGGAGAAGAGGAAGGGATGGCAATTTGGACATCTAGGGATCATGCAAAGCTACAGACTGTAACAAAATTTAGAGATTGCTGGATGTATTCTCTGCTTTCTGCTTTCAGAAGGGGTATGGATCTGTTGATGGGGAGTCAGGCTCAAGAATACTCGTGCTCAGTATTTGTAAACATTCCCTTAAGTGGAAGCCTATCGGGTTGGTTGGTTGGTTGGTTTTGGTATGTATACTCTAAGTTTAAAAGAGTTGTGGTATAGCAAGAAATAGGTTTCTTGGTTCTAGTAGAACTCCATCCTGTATAAGCCCATGTGCCTACTGGTAGGAAACTTTGGGGTCAGTGAATCTTAACTGTGATATTTGGCATTTCTTTCTTTCTGTCACTTTGCTTCCAATGATAATCTACATTTTGGCCAAGTAAGTTTAAAACCTCATATAGGGGCACCTGGGTGTCTCAGTCGGTTGGGTGTCTGACTTCGGCTCAGGTCATGATCTCACAGCTCGTGAGTTCGAGCCCCACGTCGGGCTCTGTGCTGAGAGCTCAGAGCCTGGAGCCTGCTTCAGAATCTGTGTGTCTCCCTCTCTCTCTACCCCAACCCTGCTCACACTCTGTCTCTCTCTCAAGAATAAATAAACATTAAAAAAAAACCCTCATATAATCTATGGCATTGTGAGGTTTTTTTGGGTGGGTGTGGGGTTGTAGATTTTTTCTTCCGTTTGATACTGTAACTGAAATGACTTCTTCATGAACTATATTTGAGATATTACAAACGTCAGAAATAAAGATTAAGAAGACCAGACATGCTATTTGTCTGTGTTACAATTACTTTCTTTTTGTGCTGGCTTGATTCTGTTTTATCTAAGAAGAGGTAACCGAATATTGGGTTATCTTTAATTAATTAGTGAAAAAGGAGCTTAACAATAAACCAATAGCAACAACAATAACAACAATAATAATATTAAAAAGTAACAGGAGTTAACCTTAAGTCTGTAAGCCCATTTAAGACAACAAAAGAGTTCTATACTAGAATTCAGAAAAATGTAATCTTACAAAGATCAGTTATGGTATCCTTAATGCCTTTGAATGCTCCTCTCAGATTAGGCTTTTGTCACCATTGTACATGTATATGAGCAGGTTATACCTTCATTTTCTTATTGGTGGATATCTGCAGATCAGTTTGCAGAGAGGTAGAAGATGCTTATTCTAGGTTATAATTGGTTGCACATTAGAATTCCATAGATGGGAGGGATCTGTTGCCTAGAATCTGACATTTCCAAGGGGTTTGAATCCAGGAAGATGGAGAAGGTTCCTGGTCTTGGCAGTAATTCTCAATTGCGTGCATTCGGAAATTAGCAAAAGACCTAGGATATTGTCATAGAAGGCTTGTCGTAGAAGCAATACATAGACAATAGCAATACATAGACAATACATAGAAGTATTGTCATAGAAGGCTTTCAGGAAACTATTAGGACGTGTGGAATCATTTGGTGCAAATGGAAAATTTGGGGAAGAATTTTAGTCAACTTGGTAAGTGGTGGTTTGTTTCAGCCTGTTGTCTTCTCACTGCCAAAAGAATATTTAAATTATTTTGAGCACTTATAGCTGTACACTTTGTTGATATAAGAAGTCAATTGAGTATCCCCAAAGCCCTCCATTGAAGTTCTAAACACTAGAATGGGAAGTAAAGGTTTATCCTAAAACCTATCCCTAGTTCTGCTGCACTAGGCCAAACATTTCTTTTGCTTACCCTTACGCTTTTCTACTGCACTTCACTAATAAAATATATATACTAGTATTTGGATATTCAAGAAGGGGTATATAATACATTTGAACTTCAGCTCAAGAGCCGTGAAAAGAACATCAAGGAAAATAGTGAACATAACCCATAAAGTAGTTGACACTTGAGACAAGAAGTCAGTGAAATTCATGAAAATGCTATTTCAGTTCAGAAAAAAGAGTTTAGAATGCAGCAGGGCCAAAAGCATAAAGCTGATCCACTGTAAGTTGAGCAAATTATTGTCATTCTGCTCTGTGGAGCCATCTAATGCCCTTATTGCAATTGTACTGAAATATGAATCTGCCTTCTGTAACAGTTCCTCACCCTTCAAGACATAGAAATAAACATAATTCAGATGTGAATGCATAGCACCCAGGTGTTTACTTTTATCTCATTAAGAATCTGGTGATGTGTTTGGATTTCTTTCTCTAATCAAGTATGCTTTCAATGTTTATTTAAAGATAAATATTTTGTTTTTTTGAATTGTAACATTAATTGTAGCTCATTAGAAATTCTAGTGTTCTTTAATTTTATTTTAAACTACAAGTAAAATAAAATAAATTTTCTTTATTCATAGCGCTATTGAATCCCTAATGTGGGCAGTCTCTTTGCTAGATCGTGGGCTATAATGCTTATGGGATTCATAGATTCATGGGAAAAGTAAAACATAATGAAATATTTATAGTAAAGGGATAGATGATCTCATACATTTGTGTTTCTCATGGAATACTGTTCTTTAGGATGTCTATAAGTGTGTTGTAAAAAAAAATGTCCAAATAAGTTTAGCCAAGTTTGAGCTTTGTAGTTTTGTTGTTGTTGTTGTTGTTATTGTTGCTTTGTAATCTCAGGTCTGATCTGTAGCTTTAATCTGATAATACTCACTTTAAATGTAATGTTTAATTTTTTCCCAGTGTATGAAGCCAAGGAGTCCTTTTTTTTAGGTAATAGCTATAGACATCTCTTGGAACTTTGTTAAGGCCACCAGGCTATGATATCGAGAAGACTAGAACTTGAATGGAAGAAGCTCCTGTTCCTAACTTCACCTATGTCAGTCGGGAAAGTTCACAAGTGAAGTCAGGTCTACATCTTGTTAAAGATGTTAAAGATGTTAAAGATGTTAAAGAACAATCTTTAAGTTGTTCGTAAGATGAATGAGAGGATCATGAAAGGGAATTCTGGTCATTTTAAGTACTTTGAGATCTTGAGATTGTTGGAGATATTGATAAAGAGTATGTCAGGAAGAGGATGAGAAGTGAGGGTATTAAAAATTCTTATAAGATCTGTTATATTGTTGGAACTCTATCTGGTGGCTTACAAGAAGCTATTGGAGATCTTTAAGCAGAGCAGGGTTCTGATGAAATCTATGTTTTCAAAGAGTATTCTAGTGACAGTGCGTACCTGAGTAGTATTGAGAATTGATATGTAACAGTCAATGTAATTTGTCAAACAGAAGGGCATTTGTCTCTGGAAGAGAGGGAAGAAACTCCAGCTGTCTAAGGGGATGGAATACACTAGACCCGATCCTCTGATTTCTACTTTAAAAGAGACTTGAATGGATGGTGATGCCCTTACAAGAGCCTCCATTTTTTTTAAGAGCATGGTATTCTGTATTATATGCTTTTTAACGTGAAATTTCAGAAGTCTCACTAAAGTTTGTATGTACTCAGAAAACACTGTTTAGGGAACCTTAAAGATCAAAGAGGAGGACCTACACCCTCTATCACCTGTGTTCTTGAACCTCCTATTTTTTTTTTTTTGGAGGTTTAGAGTTTGAGAAGCCTAATGAACAATATTGCACTTCTGTGATACATTCTGAACCACTTGAGAGATAGCCTGATAAAAGGTATAGCGGTGGATATCAGAGGATCCCCTTTTAAAGACTGGATATGAGGGTGCCATTTAGGTTTGTTGGAACAGTGTCCTTCCTGAATTTTGAACTCCAAAATTAGACTAAGCCACTTAGTGTCTGCTGGCATGGAAAACAACAGGTATCTCCATCCAAGAGAAGTTTTTAAGTGACAGCACTGAGGCGACGAGCAGAAAGTGTGCTCTCTGTAGCAGCCTGCTCCCAAAGAGAAGAGCAGACAAGTGTAGTTTCTTACCCTAAAGTACGAGCTGGAGAAGTAGATCATTCTTACCTGCGTGGTGTCAGTGAGTAAGGGGGCCTAGAGGCATACGCTCCTTGATGTCCCTTCCCGTGAAATAAAGCCAGGGGAAAGTGGTCCCTTTTCTCCCAAGTAGTCAGTGGCACTGCTAAGACTGGAAACCAGTAATTGAACTATAGGATACTCCTTTCAAATAGCAGATTTATTGTAGGTATAGTTTTGGGCCTAAAAAGGTCAACTTAATATAACACAAGTGGAAGAGCAGATCTTCTGAGTCACCAGCTGACACTGTTTATAATCGAGAATGCTAATGTATTGCTTTGTCTATAGAAAATTAAGTGAATTTCCTCACTTCCGGTTTTTTTTGTGTGTGTGCAGTAAACCAAAATATGAGACTATTGAAGATAATAAAGTTCATAATCCAGCTGTCTTTTTTTTTTAATTTTTTTAATGTTTATTTATTTTTGAGACAGAGAGAGACAGAGCATGAACGGGGAAGGGTCAGAGAGAGGGAGACACAGAATCTGAAACAGGCTCCAGGCTCCGAGCTGTCAGCACAGAGCCCGACGCGGGGCTCGAACCCACGAACTGTGAGATCATGACCTGAGCTGAAGTCGGCCGCTCAACCGACTGAGCCACCCAGGCGCCCCAATCCAGCTGTCTTAAAACAATGATCACTTTTACATATTTTCTCTTCAAATGCCTTTCAACACATGCAACTCAAATGTGAAGAATATCTGTGTCCTCCAAATTGGAATTATTTTCTGAGGGAGGGCTCACTTTGGTTCATGTGAAAGGACTTACTTTGCTACTTGTCTTTTATGTAGAGAACCATTCTGAAGGAATACAAGGTAGTATCAGGAATACTCTGTTACACATCTGGAAATTGTTGTTCTAGCATCAGCTTCGGTTAGCTGTGATCTGGATGGGTTTGTCTGAAACTAAAATAAGAGATGAGACCAGATATGGCAAATACGTGTCTTTTGTCCTTCTCCTAACCTGATCAGTTAGCAGTGACTGCACTGAAGATGTCTGGAAGATGCTGGACTTGGCCAGCATTACTCACCTGGTTCATCCACCATAGGAAGGAGGGGGGTGGCTTATGTGGAGTATATCTGCATCGGATTTAGGTAGCTGCCAAGATCCTACCTGGTTGTAAAATTCTTTGATTGTGTACTTTAAGCTAATTTTTCTTCTGAGTGAAACTAATTTCTATTTTTACTGAGTTTTAACTAAAGTTGTATGTTTCAGACTGATGAGTATGTCGTACATATCTATAGATGTAGCTCAGGGGACCAATCCTGTTTTCATATGATGACAAAATCATTCTATGTAGACACACACACACACGCGCGCGCGCATGCACACACATGCACACACATTGTGAACTAAGCCTAGAAAACTTCAACTGAAGCACAGTATTAGTTTTTTGCTGAGTGTGAGGGTGATTTTTCCACTGAATAAACCCTCAACCAGATGTCTGAAAGAAGAGAATATGCAGTTGACTTTTTTATAACATATTCTTAGACTTAAAGCCAGAGTATTCTCATAACTAACATCTCTCAAACCTCTAGATCTTTATTATTTTGTTTGAGGATCAAGACTTCGGTAGTGTTTTAGTATTTAAGGTCAAAACTCACAAATGTTTTTTTGGTCAGTGATACCTTAACTGTAAAACCATGGTTTCTACACTGCTTGGCACATATATGCTTATTACATAAAAAACAAAACCAAACAAAAAACCAAACGAACATGATTGTGTTTTGCATTTAAGATTTATAAACACAAGGTCTTTTTGTTCTTTAGTGTTATTATTGCAAACATCAGTTACCGATGTATAAATTAACACTGAAAGTGGTGTTAAAATGCATTTAAAATAAATATAAAGCCAGGCAAACTTGCTTTTACAACAGTGTATTGGAAGACATGCTCATTGATCATTCAAGATTTGGTAATGAGCGTTTTTAAAATAACACTTATTACTTCTCATTTATTTACCAAAGCTCTGTATTTAAAAAAAAAAGTCCAGAAAAATATAAATAAAATAAAATAATTTATAATCCTAGTTCTCAGAAATTATTATGTCTACGCATATACATGTAACGGGGATCGTTCATATTCTGTGTACGTATACACACATGGTTTTTATCATCTTTTTACATACCATACATTTGAACATTTTTTGTGTAATTAAATAATCTTGTAGAGCATGATTGTTACGGTACATCTGTGAGGATCAGTGAGTTCCATCTTAACGGATATACCATTATTTATTCATCCTTCTTTTGGACGTTTAGATTGCTTTTCATTTTTTTCCTTTTTAAGATAATACTGTGATTAATGTTTTACATAAATATTTCTGTGCATCTATGATTTCATTAGATTAATCCTTAGAATTTATTAGGTCAATCGACTCTAAAGTTTTCAAGATTTTTAACCTTCTGCTCTCCAGAAAGTTATGCCGGTTTACTTTCTCCACAGTATATTAGATTGATTAGGTTGATAGTTTGTCTATCCCATTGCCTGGTTTTAATTCCTTGTAAATGAAAAATGACTTATGTAATTTAGTTTCTTTATTTTCTTTAGCTACTATTAAGTTTAAAACCCACCCCCCCAGCAATTTATTGGCCTTTGCAGTTGTGGTGTTGTGTGTGTGTGTGTGTGTGTGTGTGTGTGTGTGTGTGTGTGTGGTGTTTATTCTATATAGGGGTGCTTCTTTTATACTTTGGTGTTTTTAATAATGCTTCCTTTACTTAAAGCACTGTGGCATGGGGGAAAGAGCATGAAGTTTTAATACAGCCAGACCTGTGCTGGGATTTCAGTTGTCACATATATATTTTCCATGTGTCTTTGGGCAGACTGACATTTATGAACTTGAAGTCCACTGATCTGCAAAGTAGAAACATTATTGGATTGAAATGAGACCCTTAACTCAGAAGAGTCCCTCAGTGGTAGCTACAGTTGTCCTCATCTTATCTCCTTCTTATCACCTACGTGTCATTTTCTTTTTAGGTATTTTTGAGTGAAATTGAAGGAAAAGGCCCACCTCAGTCTGATGTTTGCTTATTAACAGAGTGGGTGGGTTCATCTCATGGTTCATCTAATGGGTGCTGTTGAAATCTTCTTAATTCCTATGATAGCAGGCTCATTGATAGACATTTATGATATGTATACAGTGAGAGAGCCAGCAGTGGAACAGCATGCATTTTTGTTTGTTTCTTCCAAAGTGAAAGGGAGAGGCGCAAATCTCTAATTCAGCTCATTCTCTAATACAACTTTTGTCTACATCAGGTTGACTCACAAGAGGCAAACAGCAGTTTGAATATATCAAATTTAGGACACATGACATACACATTTACCTTCCCTGGGGTCAGTGTGGCAGGTGGAGAAGGTGTGGGGACAGGTTTCGGCAGCCTTGAGTTCTAACACTGGATGGTTTGTGTTTTCTTGGCTTGGGAGAGGACAGGCACCAGCAGATGCAGCCTCTCATGGGTAGACCACCGTGGCCAAAAGGCAGAACTGTGAAAGTGACTGCTGGAATTTATTCAGCAAATCTGCCGCAGGTGTGCAGCATTAGGGCCTTAACTGACCCCTTATCATTTAGAGACAGATGCTGCACTCAGGGCTACAAGGGGAGCAAACCACTTTTATATATTTACATATTTAAATCCACACACTTTAACCACCTGCGGGCCCCTCATTTCAACCAGAGAACTCAATATTAGACATTATTATATCTCTCAAATGATACATTTTCATAACCAGTAAAGCCAATTACCCTTGACTACCCTATTCCTACCAGTAAACTTTTTATATTAGCATTTTGGAATACATTAAAAAAGTGTCAGTTCTACCAAATGACTTCTTTTGTCAGTCACACTACACTGACCAAAAAGGGAGCATTATAAAACTTCTTGCCAGGAGCTAACTGACCTTTAGAAAAGGAGGGTAGTGGTATTTTCTTGTATTATCTACAATAAGATATACAATTAATTTTAATAATAAATACTCGTTCTTCCACAATACGTGATCCCTGACGTAAGTAATCATGAAGACCATTTCATTACATCATCTCTTCTAGAAAGTAGCCTTGCAAACGATAATGCTAATAACTGGGTATTGTAACAGGTTTATTCAGCTAATGGATGACCACCAAAGAACATCCCAAACTGTGCATATGTGAAGTCTTGTTTATTTTGTAGTTGTCTTATTTTAAAGCTTTTTATGATTGGGACTCCCTTTGTCTTTTGAAGGTCACTTCTCTTTGGCTCCAAAGCAGTTCCGATTTAAGCTATTATCCACATATAGATCACTGACATTATAAAAGACATTTTACTGTTAACAGTAGATGATATTGATTCTGATAAAGGTTTCACAGTGTATGCATACCTCAAAATATCATGTTAAATAGATGCAATCTTTATTTTGTTAATTATATCTCAGTAAAGCTGGATAAAAACCAAAAGAACAAAACCAAAACCAGTTGGTTACAGGAAGATGGACAAGCCTATACCACCTCTAAGGAGTTTATTTGAATAGAAAATGTGGTCACAGATAAATACAGTATATAACAGAATGTGATAAACTCTCTAGGAGAGACCCAAAATAGATGAAAGAATGCTTTGCAAACATATAACAAGATAGTAACTTAACAAGTTTTGCACGATAAGGTGAGTGAAAGGAAGTAGGGCAGGTAAAGGCTGGCCATGTAGGCTGGAGTCAGGTCTTGGAGAATTTTGATGTCTTTCTAAAACATTTGAACTTTATTCTTGAGGGAGTGGAGGACTTTGGGAGGATTTTGCAAAAAAAAATGCAAAATCACTCATTAATTCACCCTCTCTTTCCGTTCCCCACTGCAAACCTTTCTCCCAGGTCTGTTCCCGACCCATGGTGACATTATTAGAATCACACTTGAGAAATGGTACCTGAACTTATAGGAGAGCAGAATGCAGTAAATACATTACAGGGTAATTCATTATTAAGGATCTGAGGATAGGAAGGAGTGAGAACAAGAATCCTTTAAAAAGTAGAATCAACAGGAGCTTTTGACTAATTTCAAGTGGGTGTGGGGTTAGGGGAGAGGAAGAAAAAGATATATTAATGACCAGTGCTTTTTCAAGCCCACCTGACCAAAAGGGTCCAGCTTTTGGGAGATTGCTGGCTGGAGGTGGAGAACAGAGGACACAACAGTTTTGCTTTGGGGCATTTTGAGTGTGAGGTGCTGTGAAGGCATCAGATTGGTCCGGGAGTGCGGACTGTCGGTGTGGAATCAGGAGCCCAGGTAGCAGTGATTCCTATTCTCTGTCTACAGGGCATTCACCAATTTTTGACAAAATACTGCTTAACTTTGCTGGCCTCTTTTTTTTTTTTTTTTGTATAGACAGTTTTGAGGTTATGGAGACAATTGATTTAAGAACCATTGTGGTTAACACAGTGTATACAATGCCATCATTTCTTTTTTTATTATTAAAATTTTTTTTAATATTTATTTTTGAGAGACAGCGAAAGACGGACACAGAGCATGAGCAGGGGAAAAGCAGAGAGAGAGCGAGACACAGAATTCGAAGCAGGCTCCAATCGCTGAACTGTCAGCACAGAGCCTGATGTGGGACTCGAACCCACAAACCGTGAGATCATGACCTGAGCCAAAGTCGGAAGCTCAATCAACTGAGCCACACAGGTGCCCCAGCCATCATTTCTATTACAAGATTCATGAGGTCAAAGTTAGTGTGATTCAAGGCTTAGTGACCCCCAGATTTGACCATGAATCCTATGGCAAAGGATTCCTATGGAAGCAACGGCAACTTTCACCTCAAACACACCAATATGACAGCACTGTCCCCGTGTTTTGAGAAAGATTACTGATTGTCTTGTTTCCTGTCACTCCTGTCCTTTACATTTTGTCTGTAAGGAAAGCATGAGATAGATACCATTTGTCGACTTAGTGTATGTTGACATTTTCAACATCAATCCAGAATCAGTAGATTACATTTGACTTCAGTTCTTGGAGAAGTCTAAATGCAACGAACAGTTTGTTTATAAGAAAGCAATGTCTTTCCTGCTTTGTGAGGTAACAGGATTAATTTCAGCATTGGATCACAGCTGCCCAGAATATAATAAAGTTCCTTTTTCATCTAGTCTTAGGTTTACAAGCTCAGCCTTGTACCGTATCATCAGTGTCCTTGTGTATATATGCATTCCCTAACAATTGGTTGTTTGTACTTCAGTGTTGTTTTGTTTTTCCACTTTTTCCACCATGTGATGTCTGGCCCCAGATTGCAGTGTAAATATTAAGCATATTTTACTCATGACCTTTATAAAAATTAAAAATTTCAGTTGGCCCTGTAGGTCTCAGATGGTGCTAGAACAGTTGGTGCTAGCTAAAACAGGTTTTTTGTTTGTTTGTTTGTTTGTTTGTTTGTTTAGCTCTATCAGCATTTGAACCTGTTTGAGGTTTTAGAAAATTGTACCACCTTTGTTTTTATCATTTTACCCTCAGTATATGGTGATAGACCCCAAGAATGGATTCTCTCTTCCAGAGACCAGCACACTATTTAAATGCAGGATTTAAATAGGCCTTTACCTTGCATGATCTGTTTGGCAAAGGTAGGTCTTTTATTGCTGTTGTCACTCATGTGCCTCTGGTGTCCCGGCTGACCTTGGTAGAGGAACTTCAGTTCTTGTTCCTTCTGAGACTGATGAAGCCTCTGTTGTTTTTGCTTCCCCGTCACTCTGCAAAGGCAGTGTGCCCATATCCCTGCCTTCCTTCCGTTGTAAGATCCACCGGCCATACCAGCAATGGCACTTTGGGGAAAGTCTCAGTACCTCCAGGGCCTCACCTGCCTCTAAGTCCCCCAAAGGGGTGAAGAGAGAGCTTCTAGCTCATCTCTCTCCTTCCAGCTCTGGCTGCCATTAATCCTCTTCATAAACTCCCATGCCCTTTCAGGGATGGAGCGTGTGGATTTTATTCACACAACTGACCATGTGCTACAAAGCTCTCCCTGCATACTCTTGTCCCATCTCTTACCAGGCATTTTCCACTCCAGCTTGGCCATATCCAGTTACATCCTGTTCTACAATTCTGTTCTCTCTCATTCCTACCTTGTACCTGGTACTCTTTCTGCCATAATACCTTCTTCACACCTTCCCTCCTCCATTTGTTATTTGTTGATGCTAACTGCAGCTGGCCGAAGTGTGTGCTTTTAGGCTTTCTCTGAAATCCTTTATGCTTGCCTCTCCTCCTCTCCCCCAGGCAGGTGTAGATGTCTGTGCCATGTGCTCCCATAGCATCGGCGTCATCTCTCTGTTACACTCTTAGGCTGCTTATAGTCACAGGTCTGAGGCGAATAAGGTATCTCCAGTACTGACCACAGTGCTGACCTCGGTAAGAATTTGAAGTAATCAGTGGCTCAAAAGGAAAAGAAGTGTGAAGGGTAATTATTTCTGTTGTCATTATTCACGAGCTCAGTAGTTTGGCAAGTTTGTATTACCTGTTTTGACTTTTAGAATAGAATGTGAATTATATGGGAATTCTGTATCTCGATTCTATTTTTTAAAATTATTTTTAAAGTGTACTTTTTCTTTGATCTCTGAATCATTACCGTTTTATATCAAGACATGGCACACGCACATGTGTGTAGGTGTGTTTATTTGAAACTAAAAGTGTTAAATAATAACGCACACTCTACTTGTAATGAACACTGATGTTTTCTCTTCTTTCTTTTCTGTTTAGCTTTTCTCAGTGCTGTTCACAACCCATTAGATTGATTTCACAATAACTGCAGGACACAACACTTTGGAAGCCACTGCTCTAAATAACCATACTTTGCCTTGTGATGAAGACTTGAAGTATTTGGTGTCTCAGTCAGGGTTCGACGAGAGAAATTCAACCAGTAGGAGATACATATTAAAGGATGATTGCCAGGAATTGACTTACGTGAATAGAAGGGTTGATATGCAAGTCTGAAATCTGTAGGGCCGGCCATCAAGACAGGATGGAGGGTAGAACTCTGCAGTAGACTGAAAGTGCTGTCTATATGCAGCATTACTTTCTTAGAATTTCTTCATTTCTACTCTTAAGACCTTTCAACTGATTGAATCAGTCCCATCCAGATTAATCTCCCTAACTCAAAGCCAACTGATTTGGGACTTTAATCACATCTACAGAATACCTTACCATGATATCTAGGTTAGCATTTGATTAAATAAATGGGGGCTGTAGCCTAGTCAAGTTGACACATCAAAGACCATCACATTTGGTGTGAGGAGTCTGGTCTTCAACACATTTTATCTAAGGAGTACAAATCAATTTTCATACACCACCCCTAGGATGCTGTACCTCACATTCCTTTCCTTTGCTACACTAAAGTGAACTTTTTTGAGATTTCTCACCTACTTGTTTGGCCTTAGGTAAATCAGCCTCCTCAGTGTTTTTGAAACTTCTTCTATCATCTAGGTAAATGCAGTTTCTGGGAATTCTATAGAGACCCATGTGTTAGGAGCCAGACTTTTAGTTTAAATTGGAAATATTAAAATTTTTTTTGTAGAGAGAGAGAGCACACAATCAGGGGAGGGACGGAGAGAGAGACACACACAGAATCTGAAGGTGGCTCCAGGCTTCAAGCTGTCAGCACAGAGCCCAACTGTGGGGCTCGAACTCACAAACTGCGAGATCATGACTTGAGCCAAAGTTGGATACTTAACTGACTGAGCCACTCAGGCGCCCCTTGAATTAGAGATGTTTAACCCATACTGTTACTTCTAATGATCTCCCAGGAGATCTTCCAGGGCTTTAAAAGGCCCTTATGCTCTGTCTCCAGGCAAAATCTTGGGCCTGGGGTGCTCTTCCCAAGGTTCCCAAATCCTTCAGGCTTAGTGTTTAGTTCTCATGAGACCTCATAGCCCTTTTTTTAGAGGTGCAGTCACCCTTGGGGGCTTCACATGGGGGTTGTAAATTTTTATACTTGGGGAACTTCTATATCCTAGGAAAGCCTGGCTTCCCAGCTAGCCTCAAGAGACCCTCACACCCCTTTTGGTGTAGCCAACTTCCTCCTTTTCTCCCCTTTAACCTCACCACCCACACAAACTCTAGTACTCCCCTCCATTGGCTGTCCTGTTTAGACAGTTCAAAATAATCTCCTTCCATGGACCTTGAGAAACAGAGCTGGCACTGGTAAGGGTAGAAGAAGCGAATACCAACTGCTAAGACAAATGCTAGAACAGATCCTGACTTACTAACTCATCTTGTTGCTTCTGTACAAGAGTGTTAACTTGTGTGAATGAGAGAGAAGTCAGCTATTTATCTTAGGAGATTACCCCATTGCCCCCAAAAAAGGTGCCAGTTGGTGCTAATTAGTTCAGTTTTTCCGTGATGAAGACACCTGTCCAGTGGGAACTAGACCAAGGCTACCAATTTATGTCATGCTGGCCACCAGTTGTCAGTTTGTAAAACATATGTCTCCAATTTAAACTAAGTCTGGCTGAGCTGAAAGAGAACATTGCTAATTTCTCATGGATATGTTTAATTGTTTATAATAATTTGGAAAATACTGTGAAAAACATGAACATCAGTGGAGTCACCGAGTTTTCTGTTAAGCTGTTGACTGGAAAAACACACTAATTTGGGCTTCATTGTCTTAGAGTTTGTCCAGATTTAGAATGAGCTAAATTTATATTTATTTATGACAGAATTTCTCTCTGATTACTTCAATAGTATAAACTGTCTTTGCAAGGAGATATTAAAACTTTTCAAGTACTTAAACAGTACATATTTGCAGATAAATGATACTAATTATAATTCAGTTCTCTTTTCTCAAAGTGGAGAAATATGGGACCTTATAGTCTTTTTGTTTCATTGATAATTTGAGTATATGTAGCCTTAATAAAACTCTATCTATTTTGAAATATTTTATTAAAGATCTTCTTATATATAGCTTTATCTTTCCAAAGAGTCAGCCATAGCTATTCTAAATTTAAAGAGTTAACATCCTCCATATTTGGTTGTTGATTATCTCTAAGTATGAAGTTTTTGGTGCCACTGATGATAGAGAAATGTATATTTGATTTTATCATGGGTTTTATACACATTCTATGACTATGTCTAGGGATATGAAGATTTACAACACTACAAGAGATATAAAAAACCATTATCAATATATGATTGTCTTATCAGATATCAAAAGACTAGTTTGGGAGCCAGAGAGTTTTCTGTTTTAAAGGCTTTGTGATGGTTAATTTTATGTGTCAACTTGACTGGGTCACAGTGCCTAGATATCTGGGTCAAACATTCTATTGTCTCTGTGAGGGTGTTTTTGAATGGGATTAACATTTCAATTATTATGTGTGTTGAGTAAAGCAAATTGCCCTCTAGATTGGGCAGTCCAAGCCCATTGGTGAATGGGCTTCATCCAACCAGTTGAAGGCCTGAATAGTGAGACACTGACTTCCTCTGAGGAAGAGGTACTTATGCCAGTGAGCTGCCTTCACACTTGAACTACAGCATCAACTTTACCCTGGTTCTCGAGCCTGCTGCATTACCCTGAAGATTTTGGACTTGTGAGCCTCTATAATTGGGTGAGCCAATTCCTTAAAATAAATCTAGTTTAACACAAATACAAATATTATATGTATATGATACCATATATCATACACACACACACACACACACACACACACACACACACATACACACCTAGACACACACACACATCCTGTTGGTTCTGTTTGTCTGGGGAACCCTGACAAATATAGGGTTCTTTGTGTCACCTTTTGAGCTAGCCTACTCTGTACATATCATTATGTAGAGAATGCTTGTTTCTTCACTTCTTGTTATTTAGTTATCCATGAAAACACTTGGCTTACATTTAGTGAAATACACCTTTTGTTCTTATAGACTTTTCGTTAATTATCCTTATGTATACCACGTATATTGTTCTCTGAGCTTCAGATTTCTCATATAAAAATAGGAAAAGTATGGACTGTCTTACTCTTTCCTGCTTTGTTTACTGGATCAGTTGGTACAAGGGTTAAAGATAATTTGTGTTAAGTTTATGCTGTCTGTAGTTTACTTGCAATTACTTCAACATATGCATTGCAATATTTACGGGTGTAACTTTGTTTTAGCAGCCTTTAGTTATCATTCCAGGTATACTGATCACAAATCTTCACCCTAGGATTAGTTAGTATTTGAAAAACCCTAATGAGAAGTCTACTCTATAGACTTGGGCACTTTAAATCTACACAAGAAGGCTTATTAATGTTATTTATTAATGTTAAGGATGTTACAAGTAATTAGTGAAATGAATGATGTTGAAAATATATGGATTGGCCTTAGAAATATTTTGTGTTAATGGACTTTGACTTGGGCAAGGCAAGCAAGCTGGCAGCTTTTGGAGTAGCACCTAACAGTACTCATGGGGCTCTATTTTCTGATATGTAGGATTCTGTTGAGTGGTCCTAACAGAAGGTTAGATAGACAATACTCTATCCCACTGTAGAGTATTGTCACAGCTGCTTTAGTACACCTTCATGCAGCTTACTTGTCAGAGAAACTTGAGAACAGAAACCTGGGACTTTACTGTGTTTACAAGATAGAGCTCTTGGTCTGTTTTTTCACCTTCCTGGTCGTTAATGTATTTGTGTGCAGCAGAAAGCCCTCACCTATTTAGAATCTTTGGAGACTACCGGTGTTTGCCTCCAAATACCTGATAATTGTGAACTCCAGTTTGGCTTACATTACTTTGCAACAAAAACCTAACATACTCTGGCATGTACTAGGCAGTCAAGAAACAAGAATTCTCACTGTCATAAATCAATGAACTGCCTTCTGGGGGAAGAAAGGGAAAGCCGAGTTTGTATATTGCCCGAAAGCCATTAGGATGCTCCTTTCTGTAGATGGTTTGTCACCAAATTTGTTTTCAAAACTTTTATATGTGGATTATCTGCTCCATGCTTTCTTTTAGCTTCTATTTAGAGTCACTTTCGCTGAGGTGCTAAAATCATGTGAAGGTGAGTTCGAGTGCTGCTGAGCAAGCTGGTGATAAGTGGGGCCTGTTTGTGGAAGCATGTGAATGCTTGGCTGATTCTTGGGAGCATGCTGTGCCAAGCCCTCATCTGAAACGCAGTGTGCTAGAACCTGGAATGTTTTCCATCTTTGATGTGTCAGGAAGATGAAGCGGAACCCAGACAGCAGGTGGAACTGAGACCTTGTGGAAGCATTGCGGGAGATTCCTTCCAGTCAATATTTACATGAAATTCTGAATTTATTTTGACCTGCATTGATTACAGAAAATGTGTCATAAGGAAATATTTTTTTTTCTTATTGTTCAAAAAGTGTTGCTGTTGTTTTTGAAAAAGTGCGGTAGCTCAAACCACCAGAAATGTGAAAAAGAATGATCTTAGTTAAAATCTTACAATAAGCTAATTTTAACTTTATTTGTTTTTTATAGCCTTGGGTTACTGGGTCAGAAATGTCATTGCTAACTGTATTTGTGAACTTGTTACCCCTAAAAGCCTGCGTCTGCTGCAAAGCAAGGGATGGGGTCTTGTTTTGTTTCCTTTGATGAAGGAACAGAATATCACTTGTTGGCTCTGAAACAAGAAGTCAGACTTAAACATCCTTTTGTTTGCTTTTCTCAGTGAAATAACACAGGAACAATATGAAGGTGACTGAACTAAATATGTATAGTGGTGAACTATATATATAGAACTATACAGTATATATATGTAGTGATGGTATTGAAAATTAGGGCCCAAGGTGCTATTAGCCTTTAGAGTTTTTGGCATTCTAGTAATAATCATAGTTGGGTTCTGATTATTACTTGACTATCCATATTTTTGCAAAGCAGTTATGGTAATATAAATAGAAATGATAGAACCATTTTAAGAATATTGAAAGAATCAAGATCATATTGATGAAAGGGGAAGTATTTACCTAAGTCAACATCCTTTTATCTCTGAGGTTTTTCCTGGTCAAGGCAAACAAAGCCAGGCAAGTGAGAAGCCATTGTGTAGAGGTAGTGCCGTTGTTCTGGACCTAGGTAGGGATTTTGGCAGACCAATCTGTATAATAATATCCAAATAGTTATGTAGATTTTGGTTTCAGGGACATTAAGTATCATCGTGGATGAAATATTCAAAATGTAGTTATGAACAACAATGTGAGATGAGTGTGGGTATCTGGGGACGTAGTGTTACCTCTTACATTGCCCTGGGCAAGCTTTCCCTCCTCCACACTGGACCAACAGGCATGGTTACATGGATTTTCTCATTTCATTTTCATAATTTTATGGGGTAGGTATACTTATAATAACAGCCATTTTGTAAATAAGGAAACTGAGGCGAGCTACATAGCTAGAGAATTTAGGAAGTCTTTAAATTAGATTAAAATTGGGCTCATACCAATTGGGACTATAGATATAGATATAGATATAGATATAGATATAGATATAGATATAGATATAGATATAGATAAAAATATGAATGTGGGTATAGATAGACATATATACAGTGTGCTTTTTTTGTTTTAATAGCATGTATTTCAGAGCCTTTCATGTCAACAGAGATCTTTTTAACCTTGTATAAAGTTACATATTCATATGTATCATAATTCAGTAAGACATTTTCTTTATCAGTGGGCATTTAGGCAATTTCCACCTTTGGGCTATTACAGATAGTGCTGTAATGAACTTGCTTGCATGAACATCTTTGTACACATTTGCAAATATCTCTCTAAATACATAGATGTAGCATTATTAGGTCAAAGGATTTACATTTAAAATCTTGATAGTTGTTCTTAAATTATGTTTTTATCCCCCCCCTACTTTACAAGAGTATTCTTTTTCCTGTATTCTCGCAAACAGTAGACGTCACAGTCTTTTTTTTTAAACCATTCGTTTGGGCAAATTCCTGGTATTTCCTTGTTGTACTTGACGTTTGCTTAATTTTTAGTGAAGCTGAGTGACTTTACGTCATTTATTGAGCATTAATGTTTCTTTGTTGAATTCTAATTAAAATTTTCCCTACTTATACATGCAGTTGTTTGAGGTGGTAAAGCTCTTTGTATATTATGCATATTCATATTTCATCTTGATATTTGGCAGTCTTTCCTCCTAATATTTAACTTTTCTTATAATTTCATTATGGTATATTTGTTGTCTAGAAATTTTTAGCATTGAATTTTAATCAAATAGTTTATTCATTTCTTTTAAGATTTCTAGGATCTGTGGCTTTATAGCAACATCCTAAGAGGATATAGTCAATTAAACATTGTCCATATTTTCTTTAGCCCTTTTATAGTTTATAATTTTTTTTGTTCTTAACCACTTTAAATTTTACTTTTGTTATTGATATGAAATAGGATTTTTATCAGATAGATATTTCATTCTTTCCCTACTATTTATTGAATATATTACCCTAACTAATTTGAATAGAGAAGTAGAGGAGTAGAACAGAAGAGAATACAAAAATAGATCTACCTTGGGGCCAAAACTTCATTGCCTGAATAAATGAAGTTTTATTGTATGTTCGATGTCTCATAGGGTCTGTTTCCATCCTATTCTTCTTTTCAAGCAGCTTGTTAGTTTTTCCATGAGAAATGTGAGTGGGATTTTAATTTTGACTGCTCTGTATTCATAAATTAAGTTGGGACAAACTAACACTTATAGTAATTTAGGAGTGTAGATGCCTTTGCAATATTAAGAATTTTATCCAGGATATAGTATGCCATTACACATATTTAGGGTTTTTATATTTTTCAGTTAAATTTTATAGAGAAGGATATCCTTGCACATTTATAATTAGTAATTCCTTGGTATTTTATAGTTTCTGATCTTTTCTGTTATATTTTCTAAATTATTTTTTGTGTTTTTGTGTGTGTATTTTTTATTATGTTTCTTTAGTGAACTCTTTTTAGTCCTAATCATGTTTATGTTAAATCTTTTGGATTCTTCAAGTAAATGATAGCTTAATCTGTACGTAATGAATTCTGGCTTTTCTTTTTCAGTTTATAGGTTTTTCCTATATACCCACATAATTTACCACACTATGAGTAAGTTGAAGATGAAAAGTGTCTTACATTATTTTTTTTCTACAGAATGAAATAGTGATATAGTCATAGGATTGCTAGATGCCTCAAAAATTATTTAAAATACCATTTTCCAATGTGGAGTCATACAGTTATTTATTTAGTTTCAGGATACCCCCAAATGAACTTTTTAAACCAGCTTGATTGAGGAAGAACAGTTGATAGCAGAGTGTTTTGGGATCCTGAAAAATGTTAGGAACGTGTTAATTTATTTGAAACAGTTCTCCCATACTTATATTTTACACACACACACACACACACACACACACACACACACACACACACACACTTACTTATTAACTTAATTACTATGTGGTAGCAAAATTGAGCCATGTTTCAGAATGGATATCATTTAAATCCAAGTTCTGCAATCATATATATATTCTTGGATCTTTAGCAGATTTTGAGAAGTAGCAAACATTAATGGAATAATTTCCAGTCATATCTGCCAGTAGTTTCCAGGACATGTAAGCTCCAGATCCAGGTAACTTTTTGTGTGTTGTTAAAGTTTGCTGCCCTAAGCATGTTCCATTGTAGTCCACTCAACTCTCTGTGTTTCTAAAAATATAGATATAGATAAGGATTATTTTGTCTAGAATCTTATATTTGAAGTAAACAGTCTACATCTTCTACACTCGAATATATGAATCCTTGTTTATTCTTTAAGACTCAACCTAAAGGCACCTGGGTGTCTCAGTCGGTTAAGCGTCTGACTTCGGCTCAGGTCATGATCTCGTGGTTTGTGAGTTTGAGCTCCGCATCGGGCTCTGTGGTAACAGCTCAGAACCTGGAGCCTGCTTCAGATTCTGTGTCTCCTCCTCTTTCTGCCCCTCCCACGCTCATGCTCTGTCTCTCTCTGTCTCTCAATAATGAATAAACGTTAAAAAAAATTTAAAGAAAAGACTCAACGACTTAAGTATTTTCCCTTTCATGAAATTCTTCCCTTTCTCAGGCAAATGAGAAAGATTACTTGGTATAAACTTCTGTTACATCATTTTTCACATTATATTATAGCTGTTTACTTTGATTTCTGTGTCCCCACTAACCTGTGAGTTCTCTAGGGTCCAGCACAGTGTTTGGTATAGAGCTGGCACTCAGTAAATTGTTGATGGATGCATAAAATGTGAATAAGCAATTACCAAAACTTATGAGGGAAGTGAAAGATCAAAAGGGCTGTCTAAGAGAATGTTATCAATCTGACAACTTAAGAAAAAGATTAGAAGGTTCTGTGGAAGGGGCATAGGAAGCATAGTTTATGAAAAGATTAATAAAAAAGGTACAAACCCTGTAGTTTGGAAATATGCATTTTGATGCAGTGATGTTTATTATGGTGGAGAAATGTGGTAGAGACCAAACGAGTGGCACGAGGCCATGAAAACATGCTGAAAGTCGGGAAGAAAAACGGTATTCATTCTGGTACAAATATTATAAATGGCATGATTTTGATAAATTTAGACCATAGGAACCACGCATCTGCTTCTATATATACATGTATTTCTGGTTTATAGGTTACCATATATAGCATACAACAGTTGCCAGTTTTCCAATAATATGAATGTAAAACACACCTGGACCAGCAAGGCCAACTTTCTAGGTGACATACTTGATTTCTTTCATCTCTGACCTTCTGTTCTGCTTTCTTTTTTGATTATGACTTTTTATGTATATTTATTAAAAAAAAACCTTCTCCTAGATTTTAAGCTTTTGGGGACATTACAGAGTTTTTTTCAGGTATAGTTTAGATGCTTAATAATTATTAAATTTAATTGAAAATGTCAGTTTTTATAATACATATTAATTAGATTGATGAACATACATTTCTTTCTTTTAGATATTCCTCAGTGAAGTAAGTGAAGGATAGTATACCTATTTTCAGTTACTTTTCAAATAGAGTAAATAAGGACAATCAAGTTTCTTATGGCTACATCTGAAGACCATATTTAGTAATCTTTCAGATGATTTAGGTGAGAAAGAAAGAGCTGGCAATATCCTAGTCCTCTGCAGCTCTCGAGCAGTATTTTGATAGTTGTTTCATTGAAAGGCTCAATGAGAATCTAATTTGGATGTACATTCAAGTAAAATAAGAGATGAAAATGAGAGCTTAACCTCGCTCAGCACAGTATAGAATAGAAGTTGGTTTCAGTGATTCTGTGATTGAAATATAATTATAGTAGTGACGTACCACAACATCGGTGCTTGTATAGGTCATAGCATGAAACGGGTTCGGTGTGGGTATTTGCTTAGGTAGCTTCAAGGTGCTTCACCATAGTTTCTTCAGGAACCAGCAGAGCCTTGCAGCTAATATGATATACTCTGATTCTATAAAAAGCAATGAATTTTGCTATTCAGATAATACATCCTGTGGCTATTGTTGCCTCCCACATTATTAAAGGTGGTAGAATGATATACATTTTAAAATGTAAGTTATTTTTATTCTAATTCAATTTTCCTTTTCTTAACATCTCATTGTACAGAACTTTTAACTTACCTGGTTTTCAGTACTTAGCAGGGTTTCTTAAAAAAATTAAGAAAGCCATCTTTTCTGGATTACCATCTTCTTGTGACCTCTTACTACAGGTTTTCAGCACATACTCCAATGAAGACTATGACAGGAGAAACGATGAAGTGGACCCCGTGGCTGCTTCTGCCGAGTATGAACTTGAAAAGCGTGTAGAAAAGCTGGAACTTTTCCCAGTGGAACTAGAAAAAGGTATATGAGCTCTACAATGTTTGTAATGTCATTATATTGCTATTTTAATAATACAGAAATGACTTTATTTTCCTCACCTGTAGCCCTTCTACCCCCAAGGGTTGGATAAAGTTTTAATTCTCATGGAAGATTTAATTTATTTATTAAATTTCAAAAGTAGCTGAGATGAGCTCTGTATAGTTGGTAGACTCCTTCTTCCCTCCCACTCCCAGCAGAAACCCATCTGCTTTAGTTGGCTGGAATGGTGACTAGTGTAGGGAGGTGTGGGTAGGGCCTCATGTTTGGTTGGTACCCTTAAAAGGGTGAGAGTCCAGAGGGAGTGGGTGGATGTGAGTGCTTGGGGTGGGTGGTTGTTTTGTTTTTGTTTTTGAGTTCTTGACAGAGGGAGAGTAGTCATGGTTGGACTCTGAATGTGGTAGATGGGAGAGTGTTGGACTTTCAGAGTATGGATTTTGGAATGAAGGCAGTGGAATCTTATCTCTGAAGGGAGAGGGCTAAGAGAGAGCAGGGAGAATGGGAGCCAAGGGGCTTCCTCCCAATTTCTCCTCTTGGAAACCCAGCCTGCCTGCGGTGGGAAGTGAGGACCCATGGCCCCAGAGACTGCCATGTCTATCCTCGTGTAAGATGGGCACCCAGGAATGGAAGGGGACCCAGTGAACAGGGAGATAGCATATCTCAGAGAGTCTTGGAAAAAAGCAGAACAAACAGATGATAGCTTGAATAACAAAATGAAGCAAATGAAAAACCAAATGAGGATATCAAGTATGGCTTTAAAAAAGACATTCTTAAGCAAAGCAACAACCAAAACGATTTTTGTTTTAGCTTATTTATTTATTTTGAGAGAGAGAGCAAGTAGGGGAGGGGGAGAGAATGAGAGAGGGAGAGAGAGAATCCCAAGCAGGCTTCACACTTCAGTGCAGAGCCTGATGAGGGGCTTAAACCCACGAACCGTGAGATCATGACCTGAGTCAAAATCAAGAGTCAGCTGCTTAACCTACTGAGCCACCCAGGCACCCCCAAAAACGATTTTAAAATTAAAAATTTCAGTGAAGGAATTGAAGAGGAAAATATGGTATTGTTGAGACTCAAACTGGTAGCCTAGGTCAAGTGGAAGAAATAAACCAAACTAATTCTTAAAATGATAGAAAAAGGTCCATGAGAAATCACGAAGGAGACCCAACATGCATATTGTAGGTGACAGAAGGGGAAAAGAAGGGGATGCGAGATATATTAGACAAAACAAGGAAGAAATTTTCCTGAGCTCAAAAAAAACCTGAGCCTCCTATTTGGAAGGGCCTAACCAATTGATGAGCAGTGAGAGGACTTAAAAAACATCCCACGCTTAAGTGTGGCTAAATCCTCATCTTCTTTTTTTTTTCTTTTATATATACACATATGTATATACGTATATATGTATATGTAATATAATTATATTATATATTATATTTTAAT
The DNA here is from genome assembly GCF_028018385.1 of Neofelis nebulosa. Classification (NCBI taxonomy): domain Eukaryota; kingdom Metazoa; phylum Chordata; class Mammalia; order Carnivora; family Felidae; genus Neofelis; species Neofelis nebulosa. Next base: position 71,434,512 of record NC_080785.1, on the reverse strand, counting down.
AATACATATTATTTAATACTTATTTAATATATAATTATTAAATATAAATATATAAATCTAAATATAAATATATGTTAAATATAAATATATAAATTAAATAATATATTATTTAATTTGTATATTTAATATAATATATATTAAATATATAATATATAATATGTATGTATATATATAATATATATATATAATTTATTGTCGAATTGGTTTCTGTACAACACCCAGTGCTCATCCCAACAGGTGCCCTCCTCAATGCCCATCACCCACTTTCTCCTTTCCCCCATCCCCCATCAACCCTCGGTTTGTTCTCAGTATTTAAGAGTCTCTTATGGTTTGCCTCCTTCCCTCTCTGTAACTTTTTTCCCCCCCTTCCCCTCCCCCCTGGTCCTCTGTTGAGTTTCTCAGGATCCATATATGAGTGAAAACATATGGTATCTGTCTTTCTCTGCCTGACTTATTTCACTTAGCATAACGCTCTCCAGTTCCATCCATGTTGCTACAAATGGCCAGATTTCATTCTTTCTCATTGCCAAGTAGTATTCCATTGTATATATAAACCACATCTTCTTTATCCGTTCGTCAATTGATGGACATTTAGGCTCTTCCCATAATTTGGCTATTGTTGAAAGTGCTGCTATAAACATTGGGGTACAAGTGCCCCTATGCAATAGCACTCCTGTATCCCTTGGGTAAATTCCTAGCAGTGCTATTGCTGAGTCATAGGGATGCTACTGCTTAGCAGGGATGAAAAGAAACACGGTGCAACTTGTAAACAGCAAAGGTCAGGGAAAAAGAGTTGAAAACTGTAACTATTAGGCATCAAATTATTTGCATTAAAAGAATGTAAAGAATACCTGTCATTGCACCAAACATGGCTGGCTAATTGTTCCCATTAAGAGACACTCTCATTTGAAGTTAACAAGGATGTAAGAGTGATACTTACATTTTTCATTCATTTACAAATGTAGAAACCAATCCTAGCTTATGGCCCATACAAAAATAGCTGGAACTGGCCGTGGGCCATTGTATTGCTTATAATATACCAAAAATGAGAACAATTCAAATATTCATTAATGATAGAAAAGAGTAAAATGAAGGAGCCTAAGTTCCATGCAGCAGTGTGTATGATTGTTACAAACATGAAATTGAAGTGGAGAAAAAGCAAATCACAGAAGAATCCATTCAGTGTAATTCCATTTATTTAAATGTCAGAGCCAGGAAAAATTAAACAGTGTATTGTTTAGAGATACACAAATAAATGGTTTTAAAAAGCAGTATTTAAAAAAGGAGGGAGTGAGGGGTGCCTGAGTGGCTCAGTTGGTTAAGTGTCCAACTCTTGATTTTGGTTCAGGTCATGATCCCTGGGTCATTGGATCAAGCCCTGTGTCGGGTTCCATGCTTGAGCATGGAGCCTGCTTGAGATTCTCTCTCTCTCCCTTTGGTCCTCTCCCCGACTCATTCTCTTTCTCTATAAAATAAATAAAAATATAAAAATAAAAAAGGAGGGAATGATTGACACAATATTTAGGGTAATGGTTACCGAGGGAAGAGTTATGATATGAGGGAGGGGTGCATAGTGGGCTTTTTGTGTGTTGGTAATATTCTGTGTCTTTGTTAGTACGTGGACATTTGTTTTATTTTCTTCTTTAAACACAACGTTTTGTAGATAAATGTTTTCATAAACTCTCATTGTGTTTTTCATAATAAAAGTTAAATTAAGAAAAATTAAGCTAGAAGAGAACCAAATGAAGTACAATTATTTTTAATTTTTTGAGCAGCCTCCATACTGGTTCCTGAAGTGGCTGCACCAGTTTGCATTCCCAGTAACAGCACACAAGTGTTCCTTTTACACTGCATCCTTGTCAACACCTGTTATCTCTGGATTTTTGGCTGATAGCCATTCTAACATTCTAATAAGGTGGTTTCTCATTGTGGTCTTGATTTGCATTTCCCTGATGATTAGTGATGAGCACCTTTTGATGTACCTGATGGCCATTTGTATGTCTTCTTTGGAAAAGTGTCCATTCACTTCTTCCGCCTCTTTTTAATTGGATTTTTTTTTTTTTTGCTGTTAAGTTGCATGAGTTCTTTATATATTTTAGATATTAACCTCTTATCAAATATTTCCCCCCATTCTGCAGGCTGTCTTTCATTCTGTTAATGGTTTCCTTTGCTGTGCAGAAGCTTTTAGTTTGATGTAGTCCCACTTACTTATTTTTGCTTTTGGTGTCAAATCCAAAAAGTCATTGCCAAGACTGATGTTAAGGAAGTTACCTGCTATCTTTTCTTCTAGGTGTTTTATGGTTTCGAGTCTTAAATGTAAGTCTTTAATCCATTTTTGAGTTGATTTTTGCATACAATATAAGATAGGGGTCCATTCTCTTATATGTGGCTGCCCAGTTTTCCCAGCACCATTTTTTGGAGTGGCTTTCCTTTCCCCATGGCATATTCTTGGCTTCTTTGTCATAAATTAATTGACCAAATATGCATAGGTTTATTTCAGGGCTCTCTATTCTGTTCCATGGATCTATGTGTCTTTTTTAAATGGCCGTACCATACTGTTTTGACCGCTAATGCTTTGAAATATAGTTTAAAACCAGCTTTGTTCTTACTCAAGTTTTCTTTAACTATTTGGAATTTTTGGTGGTGCCATACAAATTTTACAATTGTTTGTTCTATTTCTGTGAAAAATGTCACTGGAATTTTGATAGAGATTGCATTGAATTTGTAGATTGCTTTGGGTAGTATGGACATTTTAGCAATATTAATTCTTTGAATCCTGACTATGGACAATCTTTCCATTTATTTGTGTCTTCAGTTTCTTTCATCAATGTCTTATAGCTTTCAGTGTCTAGATCTTTCACCTCCTTAGTTAAGTTTATTTGTAAGTATTTAATTCTTTTTGCTGCAATTGTAAATGGATTTATTTTTTAATCGCTCTTTCTGATAGTTCATTGTTAGTGTATAAATACCTAAATATGATATAAACTATAGATCATAATACCAACAGAGAATTATACTTTTAAATTCAAGAAACTCTTAAAAAATAAATAAATTGAGGAAACACAAAAAATATGACAGTTAAAGTTGGAATGCTCTTTAAATGTAGTAATTAGTATAAACAATAGAAAACAAAAGATGATAAATAATGTTTTGCTTATATATTTATATTATATATAATTATATAAAAATGAAAACTAAATGTAATGAAAAGCCAAACTGATTCTAATTTTAACATGTTAGAATTGATAATATTATATGTAAGAGGAGGTCAGGTGCCACATACATGTAAAAAAAATTAATAGTTTTTTCTTTATATTTACATTAAGAACATAAATATGAAAATGGGAACATTTCATTTACAATAGCATAAAAACAACAAAGTACTTATTAATCACTAAGGAAAAAGTATTTATCTGTTGAAAATCCATCTTTTTGAAAGATATAAGATGTAAGCAAATAGAAGGATATACCATATTCTTGGATTTTTGAAAAGATCAGTATGGAAAAGTCTCTCCTATTCTGTACCTCTGATACCTATAAATTAATATATAAATTTAATGCAGTTCAAGTTGGATTGAACTTGAGTTGGATTGAAAGTTGGATTGAAAGAGGATTGCATAATGTAAAACTAAATTTTATGTGGGAAAATACAGACCTAAGGGAAGTATGAAAAAGAATGTGACAGGTTTAAATTTCTTAAATATCTGAATATAATGTAAAGCCTCTATAATCAGAACAAATCGTATTCATATAGCAATTGATCAGTGGAACAAAATAGAAAATCCAGAGAAAAATGTTAGTATGCATGAGAATTTAATACATGACATGTATGATTTGCTAATATGCCATTGAGGCCTGCGCAGGTCCCAACCTGTCTGTGGTTTGGGGTTGCTATCTGCCTCATAAAGCAAAGTAGAGGATTTGTCGTCTGGGAAGACAAAGTCGTCTTCTCTGGAAAAGCCTCCTACATAGTTGGCTTTGGCTTTGGCCTCTTCCGGGAATAGGGAAAGCAGGGATTGAGGCCTTATGAGTCTGGGTTTTCAACTGAGGTAGAGAGAAAAGACAGTGCTTATAACTAGACAGTCCAGAGTTGGGTATAGTTACCTCCAGGACTTGTTGTTGTTAGCCCAGCCTAGTCTTTATGACATGATAGAAGTGGATTTCTTAACAATAAAATAGGGGCATCTAGATGGCTCCACTGGTTAAGCATCCAACTTTTGATTTTGGCTCAAGTCATGATCTCATGGTTGTGAGACTCAGCCCCATGTCGGGCTCTGCCCTGAGCGTGGAGCCTGCTTGAGATTCTGTCTCTCTCTCTCCCTCTGTCCTTCCCCTGCTTGTGCTCTCTCTCTCTCAAAAGAAGAGAAAATCAATAAAATAATAATAATACAGTTAAAAAACAGCATAGGGTGTTTTACAAATGGTTCTGGCATAACTGAACATCTGAATGGAAGAATATAAAGTTGGGCACCTTCGTTTTCATTATATAAAAATAACTCTATATGAGTTAATTAGATATTAAAAATAAAGTAATAAGGATTTTGACAAAAACTTAAAATGTACTGCTTTCTTCAATTGCAAAAATACCTGCTTTCTTCTATTGCAAAAATCATGTAGACATGTGGATGGAAAGGCTTAACCAAAAGAGGATCCAATCAAATCATCCAAAATTTTAAGCTTTTAAAGGCAATATTGTCAAACAGAGGCAATAGATAAGTGATGAGTGTGAGGGGGGAAATCTTCATTGTAGATGACATGGAGTTAATATGTATAATATGCTAAGAACCTTTGCAAATTATCAGTAAAGAAAGATAGGGAAAACTCAGTAGAAAAATTGGCAGTTTAGCAAAAAAAACATCTAATGACCCATGCTCCCATGAATACGAGCTGAAATTTCATGAGCAATGAGCGGAATGCTAAGCCAACATGAGCTTCTTTCCTGAGAGAAAAAAAAAGCTCTGAGCTCCAGAGTATGGTGCCGGCGTCTTCCATGGAGACACATCCTCACAGTCTTTTCCATCTTTTCTCGGCTGCTTTGCCTGCTTACTTAGTGCTCCGCCTGTCCCTCTGCAGAGGAAGACCAGGTGGCCGCTGGGTTCTTGACAGCGACAGGAATTAGTGGCCTTCCAAGAATGTGGCTCTGGACTTGACCTATGCTTGACACACCTCCCAGAGAGCCGTACAGGGATGAAATCAGTCATCTGGTCGCTGTGGGTTGATTGTATTCTTCGTTTAATTGTGTTTGAGTTATCATCTTGTCTTTCGGGTAGTCTGCACTGGAATTGAGGGTGGCTCAAGCTATTACCGCTTTTTCTACTATTGGGTTTACAGCTCTGCAAATCTGCGTAATTTCCCAGTGACAGCAACAAGGGCTGCTAAGGCAGGAAGATAATTTTACGAAAGCCTGAGTTCAGGCAGGGAAAATGCACTTAAAAACTAAGAAATCACTTTCATGCAGGATAGTGGCAGGAAGGAGCTGCTTAATGGCATGATGGCACAGAGAATCTACATTTGAAAGGAGCTCTTTGAATGTACTGAGCATGGGAAAGTTTCACTTACAGCTCAACATTGGCTTGACAGTGTGATAATTCACAATGAAAAGAAACTCCTATAAATATAGTGAATGTGAGCAAGAATTTGGCTAAATGCTTAATATGTAGCAGCTTTCATATATGAGAGGAACTCTATGTATGGCATCATTTAATGTGGATGAGTCTACAGTGATCGGCTCTTAAAGCAAGAGCAGATGCTCTGGGGAGAAAATCTTGCATGTGTGTAAACACTGTGGGAAGGCTTTGGGTCACCATTCAGCCTCTCACCAACATGAACAAATTCCCACTGTAGCAAACCCCGTGAGTATGATGGATGTGAGCAAGAATTCAGCTGTGCAGCTCACCTTCGTACACACAGGAGAATTCCTGTGGGCGAGAAGAAACTTTGTCCACGTGACTAGTGAGGAAGGGCCTGTAGTACGGATGTAAGTTTCTCTTTCACGAAAAAACTCATTCTGGGGAGAGCCCCTAAAGCTGCAATGAATGTAGGAAAATTTTTAACCAGAGGCAGCCTCTGGATGAACTTGAGTATCTGTACCAGAGACATGACAAGAATAAAACCAGAATGGGAAATCACGTGTGGGCAAACATTCTAAACATAAGGGCTGAAGGAACGTCTACGGTGATTACTTGCGCACTAGTCACCACTGAAGTTCTACACTGGAGAGGTACCTGTGCCTCTAACCAACGTGGAAGTACCTTCATGTGGGGGTCACATCAAAGAGTTCCTCCAGGGAGAACTCTCTATGAATCTTTCTTTAGCACACAACTGAGTAAACAAATCACACTTGTGCTGAGTGGCATGATTTTGAAAAATGTAGAATAAAGATTAGGATTACTAATTGTACTTAGGAACACTTAAAGCAGAAGTCGGTGTCAAGGAGTAATAACCAGTGAGATGAACCCTACTGAAAAAATTGCTAATTAAGAATACTTACAGTATGGGGCGCCTGGGTGGCTCAGTCGGTTAAGTGTCTGACTTCGGCTCAGGTCATGATCTCACGGTTCGTGGGTTCGAGCCCCATGTCGGGCTCTGTGCTGACAGCTCGGAGCCTGGAGCCTGCTTCTGATTCTGTGTCTCCGTCTCTCTCTGCCCCTCTCCTGCTCATGCTGTCTGTCTCTGTTTCTCAAAAATAAATAAATGTAGAAAAAAATTAAAAAAAAACCAATACTTAACTGTATGAAATATTATTGCTAAAAAGTCTTCTGAAAGTGTCAAGCATTCTGTTGACTCTGTGAGCCAGTTTTCCTTTAACAATCCACGCTGCTGATTGATCGGTTAGTGTCAGTTTTTCTATGCAGCTAGCTAATACAACCATGGTTACAGAGACTTTGAGGCTATCAGAAAATAACTTTGAATGTTAACCCAAAAATGTGGAATGCGAAATAGTGTATCTTTTATTTCATTGATGTGAAAATATGTATGTTCACAGAAAAGACAAATGGAAATGTGGATAAACATACTATTGTCAATGAATTTAAAAACATATTTGTCAGTGTTGTTCACAAGGCAAGGAACATGGAAACAAAAGAGAATGCCTGTCAGTAGAGAAGTGGTTGGATAAGTGACGACACCATCTCACCAGGGTATATTATACAATCATTAGAAGTGAGTTAAGGCTGTGTAAGTTGATATCCATGATATATCATTGAATTAGAGAATTAAGCTGCAGAGAGAACTAGGTATAATGTGATCTTATTTGTATAAAGCAAGTAGGAAGGAAAAATAAGCCATTTCATAGACGCACACATACATATATGTACGTGTACTTGTATTTATGCATATATATATACATATACGTTGTAGTTGTTGATACTTTTATATGCTTGTATAGTAGGACTAGGGAAAGTCATGAAAGACACATGCCACCTGATTAACATGAATGGGGATATGAAACAAGTAAAAGGGAAAAGACCACACGAATGAAGGGGAAATTTTAGATATACTAAGATCACATTTATTTAAAGTAATATATATGTGTTTTGGTATGTATGCTTTTGTGTTTAAAATATTATTTAGAGAGGCTGTGTTTTAAGGCAGATTGATTACTCAGTAATCCAATTATTACTTTTTCTTGGGATGACAATGAATAGCCACTTGCAGTAATAAAATGAGATTAAACCCACAAGCCTTTTGGGGGGTCTTATTTGATATCTTTTCTCCGCAGCAATAGAAAAAAAATATTCTGCCAAGGCAAGCATGTCCTATAGTCCATAAAGAACAAAATTAAAGGCAATAAATAAGTCTCACCAGCTAACTTACATATAAAACTTAGGTTGTTGTGGTTTTTTTGCCCTTTTTCATAGATGAGGATGGACTTGGTATAAGCATTATTGGAATGGGTGTTGGAGCAGATGCCGGGCTTGAAAAGCTGGGAATATTTGTCAAAACAGTAACAGAAGGTGGTGCTGCCCAGAGGGATGGCAGGTAAGCTAACTACTATCATTAATAACTAAAATCTTCTAAGAAATTTTTTTGGGAATTTCTTTCAGTGGCTTCCTTCTTCTGATTTTTTAGGACAGAATTTTGGAGTGTGTCTCGTAAAAGGAAAATGTTAAAGCCTTTGAATTACTTTATGATTTGTAGGCAGAATACCTGCTTTCTTCAATGTATGTTAAATAAATAGGTGGTTGGATCTATCATCAGTATCTCTCTACCTTTGATATGTATTCATTCATCTGTCTGGTGGGAAGTGGGCAGAAGTATGGGTGTGTATTATAGAAGGATATGTACTGTGGAGATGAGCATTTAGTGTCATTTCAGAGATATCAAAACAAATGGCAATATTTTTGGCACTTTTGAGAATGACAGAGGTAGAAGGAAAAATAGGAACCCTAATTCTGCAATGATGGTAATTCTGGAGCTAACATTTCTCAAAATGTATTCTGACTAAAAACAGGTTCTTGATTGCCAAGTAAACTTGTGGAATTAAAATCTCTCAGAAAGGAATCTGAGAGCCTTTACTTAAACACCCACTTTGGGTAATTTGGATGCATGCCAGCACATCAGATGATTGTTGTTTTATGTCTTAGCTTTCATCATCTCAAGCTACAAGTATCTCTAAAGATTTTGATTAAATCCTCACACTAGGCTCCTGCTGCATCAAGTTGGGGCTGAAGCAGAGGTTGGCTATAGAAATAAAAGTTGATCCAAAAATATGAGTGCCAGGGGCGCCTGGGTGGCTCAGTCGGTTAAGCGGCCGACTTGGGCTCAGGTCATGATCTCGTGGTCCGTGAGTTCGAGCCCCGCGTCGGGCTCTGTGCTAACAGCTCAGAGCCTGGAGCCTGTTTCAGATTCTGTGTCTCCCTCTCTCTCTCTCTCTCTCTCTGACCCTCCCCCGTTCATGCTCTGTCTCTCTCTGTCTCAAAAATAAATAAACGGGGGCGCCTGGGTGGCGCAGTCGGTTAAGCGTCCGACTTCAGCCAGGTCACGATCTCGCGGTCCGTGAGTTCGAGCCCCGCGTCAGGCTCTGGGCTGACGGCTCGGAGCCTGGAGCCTGTTTCCGATTCTGTGTCTCCCTCTCTCTCTGCCCCTCCCCCGTTCGTGCTCTGTCTCTCTCTGTCCCAAAAATAAAAAATAAATAAATAAATAAATAAATAAATAAACGTTTAAAAAAAATTTTAAAAAAATATGAGTGCCAGATTCAAAGAAATGTTAACTTATTTTTTTAGGAGCACTTTGATTTTTTTTCAAGGTTTAACCATCTTATCAAGAAATGATAAAACATGTTGAAAATCATTTGCAAATCTCTGGTGAGACCCATGGTAGCATTATTTCTTTTGTAATCCTAAAAACACATTGATATACACAGATATTTTCCAAGTGGAACTAAATTGATTTATTTAAATAGAAACCCACACCAGTATCATCTCTTTTTCCGTGAGGCAAGGGACCACATCTCAGTCAATAGCCTCATTTGTATTCCCATAACACTTGAACAGAGAAGGTCTGAAATTAATCTTTTGCGTGAATGTTCAGTTGATTGAATGTGTATCACACTTAAAGAAAGTGAGATATTAATATTTTGTGTAAAAAAGTAATTCCCCCTTTTCAAGTAGTTATGGAAATAACCCTTTACCCTTTGAAGGAATTATATGATGGTAGTAACAAATATTTCCCATTATTAATGAAGAAACTTTCTTCCAAGTGAGCTAAAAGTTGTTTGTAAGATCTGTATCTTTTCTCCTTAAGTGTCACCAAACCTTTAAAAGCTTTCTAAAATCAGAGGGAATAATTCTTATTGTTAGCATTCAAACAGTATGAAATTATTATGAACCATCTGTCTAAATGGGTCACAAAGCCAAACCAAAATACGAATTGATTAAAAACCAAAAAGGTAGAGGGGCGCCTGGGTGGCTCAGTCAGTTAAGCATACTCTTGGTTTTTGGCTCAGGTCATAATCTCAGGGTTTGTGAGTTTGAGCCCGCATCAGGCTCTGCACTGGCAGTGCAGAACTTGCTTGCGATTCTCTTTTCTACCTTTCTCCCTCTGCTCCTCCCCAGCTCGCTCTCTGTCTCCCTCTCAAAATAAATAAATAAACTTTTTTTTTTTTTTAAAAAAGAAAAGGTAGAAAATTTTGCATTTAGCACTTAGTCAGTTGCCATTGTTCTAAACTTAGATCTATTTGTTTTTCCATCACTCACTTTTAAAATTAGGTTTGTTTTTTCTTAACCTGTTTACTGATTTGTTGTCCTACATAGTTTCAGTATTTACACTGATGTGAGAAGTTTGCTTTATAGGTCCCAGTGTGTATTTTCTCAGTCCTTTTAAATGGATGTTTACCTAGTACAGTAATCCTGCTGTTGTTACAATAGATGCTTAATACATGCCTCAGTGAATATATTAAGAGAAGCAATTTGATGAAATGAACAGAATCTTTGGGATCATGTGACCAGCAGTCTTAATTCTATCCCTTCTACTTACCGGCTATGGGATATTGAACAAATTACTTAATTTTCATGTTATCTACAACTGCAGTGTTGTTGTAAGCATTAAATATGCTTATGTAAATTAAAGCCTTCCACAGTGCTGTTTGCATATGGAACTTTTCTTGAATGAAGTAGGAATAAAGTAGGAATTGAAATTTTTTGAAAAATAGTTATTATGGGAAGCCTTATGAAAAACTATAGAAAGATGTATAAAATATGCACAGAATTGTTAAGTTTTAGAGTTCAGAGGAACTTTAGAGATCTTTAAATTCATACTTTTCATATTATATGTGTATAAAAATTGAGGAGATCTATATAGTCTCATTATTAGACCTATGGCAGTGTTCACAACTTTTCAATTATATTATTATTCCCACCATTAGTGTGTGCTCATTTGCACAATATTTAAATATTCTTTGTTGTTTAAAATTTATCAATATAAAAATTTACAAAAGAACAGTTGGTTGCTGCCTACAGTTAATTTTAATATTTTTAAAAAAAGTTATGTGTACTCATGTATATAGAAAAATATTATATTAAGGACTTACAAATCACTGTGATTAGTGTGATGCCATTCTTGTGTGGATATGGTTTCTATTCATCCCACCCAACTTCTCTGTCTCTCTCTTGTTCTTTCTCTCACAAAATGTAGAATTAATATACACCAAAGTATTGAATGGCTCTAGTCTGTGTGAGATTTTTTAAAAATTTTAGTTAATATGGAATATTTAATTTTTCTATAGAGAATTTGTAATTCTTGTATATGTATTTTAAATATTTTCTTTTTTTAATGTTTATTTATTTTTGAGAGAGAGAGAGACAGAGCATGAGCAAGAGGAGGGCAGAGAGAGAGGGAGACACAGAATTGGAAGCAGGCTCCAGGCACTGAGATGTTAGCACAGAGGCCGACGTGGGGTTCAAAGTCAGGCACCCCTATATATATATTTTGATCTACAATTAAAAATAATAAAGTTATGGGGCGCCTGGGTGGCGCAGTCGGTTAAGCGTCCGACTTCAGCCAGGTCACGATCTCGCGGTCCGTGAGTTCGAGCCCCGCGTCAGGCTCTGGGCTGATGGCTCGGAGCCTGGAGCCTGTTTCCGATTCTGTGTCTCCCTCTCTCTCTGCCCCTCCCCCGTTCATGCTCTGTCTCTCTCTGTCCCAAAAATAAATAAAAAATGTTGAAAAAAAAATAATAAAGTTATCACCATGTGGCTTCAGGAAAGTTGTTCTTTACACTCCAGTTATGGACAAAATTAATGTTCTGGATTAGATGTTCTTTGTAATTCCTTTTAGCTTTAAAAGTATAAAAAGTCCTGGGGCGCCTGGGTGGCGCAGTCGGTTAAGCGTCCGACTTCAGCCAGGTCACGATCTCGCGGTCCGTGAGTTCGAGCCCCACATCAGGCTCTGGGCCGATGGCTCGGAGCCTGGAGCCTGTTTCCGATTCTGTGTCTCCCTCTCTCTCTGCCCCTCCCCCGTTCATGCTCTGTCTCTCTCTGTCCCAAAAATAAATTAAAAAAAAAAAAAAAAAAAAAAAAGTATAAAAAGTCTTTTTTTTTTTTTTTTTAACTTTTCTAGCTTGCTTTAGCTTCTTAACTCTATTTAAGAAAGTGATTTCAATTTATTCTCAGTTTTGTCACATTTCCTTCAAGGGATGTTAAATAAACAGACTTATAGACTTACATAGAACATTGTTTTCTCCCTCCTCCCTACTTACTGCCCCTACACAAGAAATCTTTTCTGTTGCGATTGCTTTTACCCCTTCTAAACATCTCATAAACACACCATAGTTTGAGCACTTTAAAAAATTTGCCGTGGATATTTTATCTCCTGCATTACCCAGGATGTAGTTAAAAAGTTTTGAGTCTTCCTTGCTTTTTGATACTATCTGTGTCCTACATTTGAAATTTCTCTTGTCAAGCTTTTCATGCCTATCTGTACCTTTTCATATGATGCCTGAAACGCAGGGGGTACTCAATAAATATTTGTTGAATGAGTTAATACTTGTGTGTTAATCACTTTCAAAACATTTACTTAGGCCTAACCTTTTTCTCCCTTCCCTTCTTTTGCTTTTCTCTCCCTCTTTGTCTTTTTTGTGCTGGCCTGCCTCTTGCAGAGTAACTTGCAATGTAGCTAAATGACATGACATGATAGCCATTTCTGCCATCTGTTTTAGTTTTAAAGTTTTAGTAAAATAATACTAATAATAAATGTTAGTAATAAGAGATGTTCATTAAGATTAATTTTAGTAAACTAAAATTAATTTTTAGTGAAAATAATATTATGAATGATACCATTAGGTTTTGCTGCCATGAATTTTATGGTCGGTACACAGGACGCTAATTATTTCTCCAATCCTCTTTCATGAATCTATAAAGCAAAATCATCTTTATAACAACTCAGGTGAAAGTGCTGTTAGTAGAATAAGTCATGTGGATGATAACTGACAAAAGATAGTAATAATGCTGTACTAAAGAAGCAAATTAAAAATGCACTTGGGATCTGCTTTGTTTCTGGCGCCTGTGTTTGTTTCTCAGGCTTTTGCGTATCAACATTTTCGAACACCGTCCTGTTCAGTTTTTTTGAAAAAGTTATCAAATGTGAAATGACGGTTGCTATGTAGTTTACCTTCATTCAAGCCTTTCAAGGTTTTCTAACCATTTTAATTGTTTTTGACCAGCTTTAGGGTAGCACCAACACGTAAAACAGACGAAGAGTTCTATTCTTAGCTTTCCCTGCAGTAGACACTCCCTCTTGCTCCCTCTGCTCCCTCAGGCAGGACCCATCTGTGCCCCTGAGGCGCCCTCCAGCCTGGGACGACCTGAATGGAAACTGCCGTTTTAATTGTGTCCATCTGTCATAATTCCTTAGCTGATGGTTTCCTCTCGGTGCACACACTCTTGTGTCACTCTTCTCGTCAAATATTTTGCTTGTTCGCCCCTTAGAGAGTTGGGATATTACTGCTTTCATATGGATGTATTTTCACATACACTTACAACTTCAGTCTCTGGCATTTAGGGGAAAACTCCTTTGACCAGAGTTCATTAATGTTGCTCCAGCTGGTCTCTCTTTCACTCAGCGTTGGTTGCTGTGTTTACATAAGCCCTATGAGGTAGAATTTTTGTTTTTGCTTCCCCTTCCCAGATCTATCATGTCAACAGATAACCATCTGGTAACATTAAACAAACCCTACCATTGTCCAACTTCTATATTTTTGTTAGCCTTACCCCCACTGGTTCTGGGTGTTAGGTTCAGAGTGGAGGGATACCGGAAACAGCATTGAGGTTGAAGAGCAGGAGCTTGAACACTGTTGTTTATTAGCACATGGAAACGATTACCAACTAGCCAGGTACGTTCCCCTAAACTCCATTCCGGTAGGCAGTGTTTCCAGGGAAAAACAGGCTATTTCCTCTGCTATTCTGGAGAATTTTTGGAAAGCCCAGATTATCTGCCTTCTTTGGGCTCTGGGATGGTCTGATTCAGAGATCTGTCCATTTTAATTTTTACCACCAGGACTCCTCCCTTGTCTTTTTCTTTGTGCTTCTAATTATGCACCAAGATTTGAGAGATTATCAGTGTTACTGTGCTGTGAGGAGAACCTTTTTCTCTAACATAATAACCATTTATGTATTAAATACTCTTCTGGCTTATGATCTAGTGGGTTGTAGGGTCAGTTTACGGCGGCAGTAAGTCTAAATTGCTACCCTTTCTTTTTAGCCAATAATTATTTCCCTCATCCCCTGTCCAGGCTTCTTTACGTCTCCTTTTTCTTCCGCTCATTTTTAGTTTCTTAGCTTTGTTTCCCACTTAATCACCACAGAGTCTACCCCTGTAAAAAGGTCAATTAAAATACCTCTCAAAATACCATACTCAACAGAACTTCCCTCTCTCTCTCTCTTTTTAAAATTAGAGGTAGTTTTTATTTCCTTGGTGTTTTTTATTTTATTTTATTTTTGTTATTTGTTTTCATTTTTTTTTCTGTAATGAATGTATCACTTTTGAATGAAGAGTTTTTAAAACAGGTACTCTTTTAATGAAAATAATAATCAAACAGTACTGAGCTCTCTTCATTCCCTTAATGCTGCCTGTATTGAGGCAGGCATGAAGAATTATGTAGGATCAGGAACCTGCATTTTAATCATGGGATGCCTCTTCCCCACACTGGTGTGACTGCAGAGAGCAAATCTGTGCCAAATATCTGTTGTCACTGTCACTGATGCACGGAGTGCTTTATAGATAGCTTGGATCACTTCTGTCTTCTCAGAGACCATTTTCGGTACTCTTGATTCCTTTGTGAGATCCATATTTCCATCTCATATTATTTTCCTTCTCCCTGAGGGACTGCCTTTAACATATTATCACCAGATCTGGTGGTGGTGGATTCTTTCAGCTTTGTATGTCTGAAAAATTCTTTTTGTTTTCCTCTTGCTTTTTAGGATATTTTTTTCTTTGTGTATAGAATTTTAGATTAATAGGTATTTGTTTTGTTTTGTTTTGTTTTACCTTTTAGTACTTTTCCTAGACTTTTTTGCTTTCTGATTTTAGGCACATGAGTGCATGAAGAAAAGTACATGTACACAGATGAATTAAGAAAATGAGAAAGTGCTATAAATGTTGTTTTATTTTCTGCTTATTTAAGTTAATTGTATATGACAAGCAGTGTAAAATTTCCGTTGACAAACAGAAGCTCAAAACTATGTGTGTTAAATCCCCCTGTCCTTTACATTTTTTAAAAGAAAATGCCTTTTTTTGCCTTTGGGCCATAGGTTATAGATCATTGAGTCCAGAACCTTGAGTTATTTTATGGTTATGCACATATGTGTTTTTAATAAAGAACATGGACTATAATGCCTTCAATCTAAAGGAAAACTTTTTAGACTATCCAGTCACTATAAAATGCTATCATTAGTTGTCAAATTAGCATATGCTAATTTTAGAAAACACTTTAAAGTTTTAATATAGTACATGTTCATGGTTGAAAATTTAGAAAACACAGAAAAATATAAAGGAGAAAATAAAAATTTCAGTAATCCCACATCTAGAGTTGACCACTACTAAAATTCTGCCAGTGAATTTCCTTACAGATTTTTTTCTGTGCATATTCTGCTTTTGTTTACTTACTTAAAATTAGGATTGAGATACTATCTGTTGAGTACTTACTATATGTCAGGCAGTCTCCTATGCTCTTTATATTTTGTAAATTATTTATTATTGCTAATAGTTTTGATTAAATACGTATCATTGTTATTTCTGTTGTATATATAAGGAAATTATGACTTTTCTTATACAGTCACAGCAAGTAAGTGGCAAAGCCTGGCTATAAATCTAGCTTATCTGACTTTAGAGGCTATACTTAAATAATACATTATGTTATATCACATCATTAAACACTTTTGTACAACAGACTTTAAGAGTGTATCATGCTATTGTATTATACATGGAAACCATTTACATATTGTTATACTAGCATCTTGTTTCAAGGTGTTGATCAGGTTAGCATTTTTATATAAAAATCATAGTGAATATGTCTGATTATTTCTTTGAAATTACTTCCTTAGAGTGGAATTATTGTGTCAAGGCGCATTACTTTTTAAAAAAAAATTTTTTTTTAATTTTTATTCATTTTTGAGAGCGAGAGAGAGGGAGGGAGGGAGGGAGAGAGATAACGTAAGCAGGGGAGGGGCAGAGAGAGAGGGAGACACAGAATCTGAAGCAGGCTCCAGGCTCTGAGCTGTCAGCACAGAGCCCCACTCGGGGCTCAAACTCAAGAATCATGAGATCATGACCTGAGCTGAAGTCAGATGCTTAACTGACTGACTCACCCAGGTGCCCTAAGGTGCCTTACATTTTAAATGCTTTAGAAACATGTTGCTAAGCTGCCCTTCAGAAAGGTTGCTCAGTTTGTACCTCCTTAGCAGTGTTAAGAGTAGTCTATTGCACTGAATCAAGACTGAGTATCGTTTTATAAAATCTTTAATACATTGATAAGCAAGATATTATCTTTAAATTTTAATTTCTTGTTTTTGAGCTTCTTAAGATGTTTACTAGACACATCTTTTTTCTGCAAATTATTTTCCATTTGCTTTTTCCCTGTTACATTTTTTACAATCGTGCTATCATCTGTTCTTTCAGTGCTAATCTTAACGGTCAAGTCCAATAAACAGAATTAAAGAGCAACTCTAAACTAAAACACAGTAAAATTCTGTATTTAGTTTATGCCCTTAATTTTCTGTCCAATTTACTGCTTTGAGAATTATTTACCTGGTGTTTGAGACATCCAGTAACCTTTTCTTAGACCTAATCTTCTTAAACTTTTCAGTGTCATATCATAATCACTTATTTCTAATGAGATCCTTGGGTTTGTTTTTTGTTTTGTTTTGTTTTGTTTTTTGTTGGTGTGTGTGTGTGTGTGTGTGTGTGTGTGTGTAAGAGAGAGAGACAGACAGCTGTATAGATCTTTTTCCTTATATTTTTCACCCCATATTATAATTCTCCCAAATTAGCTTCTTGAACTCATTTTTGTATTCAGTTGGTGAACTGATTTTTTTCCATGACTATAGAAATTACTTTCAAATTCATATCCCAATCCTGGTGGATATAGAACCTATTTATTATATCACTTGTATCTTGTTTTCATCTCAAACTTAACATAAATTGAATTCCTCTTTTCCTTTTTTTTCTTCCTTTCCCTTGATAAGAACAATCCATTTTTTCTGTGCTGACCCTATTTTTCATTACTTTAGATGTAAACCTTTCTAGTCATCCTTTATTGTTTTATTTATTTTACCTATATAATATCTTATTGTATTTTTTATTTCCCTGCCTTGGAACGTTCCTCAAATTCTTCTTTTGTGTTCATTCTTTGTGCCATATCTCTGTGTCAGGTCTTTCTCTTATTATGCCATATTTTCTGGGGCTTCATTTAGCTGATCTTTCCCAGTTTATCCTCACCTTGTTCCAAGATTATTCTTTCTACAATTATCACTTTTTGTAGCCTTTGTGAACAATAATGTATAGTTGCTCTCTATTTTTTGCCAATCAGGGGCCAAGGTCTTGTTAACATTGAATACCAATGTTATTTAAGTGCATATTCAATTCTCTACTTCAATCAGGAAGATTACATTATTGTCTGCACCAGTGTCCTTCCCCAACCTTCTTGCACATCTTAGTCAAAATAGTAATTACTGAAACTACAATGTATTAAGGCCATATAATACATCAATTACTCTGCTAACCCTTTCACACATATTTTTGCTAATCATTACAATCAGTATGGTAGTAATAGTGAACCTTCTTCATCTAAACTAAGGATTAATTCTTTCAGGAATTCATAGTTGAAGAAACCTAAGGTTTCATAGAAAATGGATTAAGAAAACTGTGTGCTGAGGTAAATGAATGAAAGCATCTAAATAAACTTTTGCTAAAATAAAGCAATCAAAATGCATTATAAAGAGACTGTTACACATTTTAAAGTTTTGCTATAAAAAATAAAGTTTTGCTGTAATAGGTACAGTACCATTCATTTACATTTAACATTTTGCATGCTATATACTTTTAAATAGGATACCTTTTTCCAACCCCCATCCGTCCAGCATTAGGAAAATGCTTGTGAATTTGTTTTATCCTGTTGGTGGTGATATGCATTTAAATGGTGATATGCATTTAATTTCCCATCCCCCAGTCTATCACCTTTTTTTCCCAAGAATTCATTGCTTTTCCAGTTTAGTGGATTGGGGATTGTTTGCCATGTGGGCCTGAGAGCTGTAACTTGAGTCTTTAGTCTCCTTCATTCATTCTTCACTTCCACAGTACTTGCAGGAAGGGTGGGTGGGTCTGGATTTACTTCACCTCAGGTTTCTTTCTCTCTTTCCAGGACTACTTTATAGAAACTTTCACTCCCAGCCTGCCATCTGCTTTCTAGCTCTTTTCTTTTTCTATCTTCCAGTAGTTCCTTTTTCTATTTCTTTACATCTCACAAATTTAAAAAATATCCCTAAAACAACATACAGAGGGGGAAACAGCATTGGGGACTTTTAGATTATCAGTAAGTGAAAACTTTAGGATTGAAATTTTGGTCTCAGCAACTCTGAGACCCAGATTCTTTTCTTACTTCCATACTTCCTTTTATACTCTTCACCCTTCCCCAAGTCCTGTTTTTCTCAACATTCATTGTCTTTTACTTCAGGGTTAAACTGTTCATCACTGAAACCATTTAAACGTCACTGGTTGAGCCCAGCTGAACTCTCGGCCTCTGTACACTTGAATATAATGGTCTGTAGTACATCCATTTATGTTTGTTTGTCATCATATCATGTGTATTGAGTGTGTATCCATAGATTCATTGTTAAATCATTGAGAGCAGGGACCACATGCAACATACTGGTACTAGACTTTTGATAAGCACTCAAACCTGTGCATGAATGGATTGATTCCACTTCTAGTGTTCAGTCTTTTTTGGTCAAATTTCCTTATAACTTCAGTTTGTAATGTTTGTTCTGTTACTTTTCCTAAAGGTAATTTCCAGTAGTCTCTAGTTTTTGTGGGGGGTCACATCTCTGTTTGTTTATTTTGATAGCATTGTATATGGCTGGTGACTTTCTTGGCTTATTTGCAAGAACACCATGACTTCATTGTGAATCCATCTATTCTCAGCTTTTTTCTTTGCTCTGGTTCCACTTGACCTTCACCTCACAAAGTCAATAGCCCTCTCCTCTTAATATCAATCTATTTTTTATACCTTTCTTAGCACACTTACTGTAATTTTTGTGTAGCTTAGCACACTCCAGGTCTCCAGTCTCTGCAGCATACACACATACCCCTGTACTGGCATACGTGTGTGTGTGTGTGTGTGTGTGTGTGTGTGTGTGTGTGTGTGATATTCTCACACAAGCCCCATACTTCAATCAGATTTGTATCCCAATAACTCTCATTGTTCTTGGAATACAGTCAAGATTGACTCACTCTTACTAAATTACTGACTGAATGAATCAATCAAATCAATGAAGCAAGCATATTATTTTCTCTACTTATATTTTTCTAGCACTTGTGCTATCTTCCTTCTGATTAGACTACTTAGAAATGTCCCTTTAATTGTATTTGTTTCATTGCATTTTATCTAAATTATTCTGTACAAGCATGTGTACTTTCAGAAATTTCTTTGACCTTGCTTGTACTTCTTTTATTCTTGTCCATTAAGATAATCATCACCCTGATTTTCTTTCACCTGTGATTACTCTGTCTATTGACGATGTAAAAACCTATATTTGCTTTTCCTTTTATTTCCCCTCACCAGTAGATGCCAGTCCTGTACATACTAGCTTAAAAAGAAAACCCGTTTTAAAATTTTGCAGTCCTTTATTTCTTACTCCTTTCAGTCATCCTTAAACTTGTGTCTTTTCTTAAAATATCCTTCTTATCAAATGCTCTTGCCTAATTAAAGTCATGTTATCATCTTTTCATTTTATAAAAATATAACAATGATTTTCCTTTTGAGAATTTGAGCTTTTTAGCTTTACTTTATTTTTTCTGGAAGGCCAACTGTGTTCATCTTTCAGATTCTATAATTCAACTTTAATTTGGTTTTTCAAAATACGAAGTATACTTTAAATATTTGAATTAGCAATAATCACACCTTGGATAAACCTCATTGACTATGATACTGCCACTGTGCAAAGCTACTTTAAATATTTGAAAGAAAAAGAATTTTCTTCTTGCCTTTATCTTCCATAGATACTAGTAAATCAGGCACTTGAACTGCCATGAAAGGTTCTTGGAGAACTGCTGTACTTGTACAACTGTAGTCGTTGGTCACTCGGAAACATTGAGGAACTGTTGTCATCAAAGCATGTATTGAGCAATTGTTTCCATAGCATTATGCTTTATTTTATGCAAAGGTTAAGAAGAAATAAAGTCATAGTTTTAGCCATTAAAGTAGTTTAGAATCAACTTATAAGACAAAGTCCCCACCCTCAACACATCCCTACACAAGTTAACTTTTATAAAATAACACAAGGAAACGTTAAGTCATGTTACACAAATTATGTATACACATGCACAAAGGTAGAAAGTTAAAAAAAATGATACTTAGATTAAGTAACATTTAACCAGGAAGGATGTTTTCTAGAAAAATATTTAAATAACAAATGGCGAAGAGAAGATGTTGCCACAGAAAAGGGAATGGCATAAACAGAATAATGGGAAGGGAGCCAGTAAGTGGAACATTTGCATCTTTTGGGTCTTATCAACAGCAGTGTATAAAAAATGTTATCTTAAAAATGGACATTTAACTTTGTCCCATCCAGAGAATAAAACTGCATGTAACAGGAGTTCTTTCTTTTCCTTTATTCTCCAAAACTGGCTTAATAGGATTAGCAGTACATAATTACTGCTCCAGGCTCAGATGTAAGACGCAAGAAGTTTGCAATTTATCTGCTCAGGGAGATCTTATACCTCAAGAAATATTAAACAATTATCTGAAAACATGTAACATTAGGCGAAGGCGTAAAACGTAAGGTGTAGGAGAGGTTCAAAGGATAGAAAAAGACCGCTAGGCTTGAGTAAACAGGTTAATGCCGAAGGAGAAGTTAATATTTGAACTGGGCCTTTAGAAGAAGGCTTTCGAGAGGGCAGAGAAGGGATATATGGGCAAATGTGTAAAAGATACAAAGGGAGGAATGTGTACAGTCTTCTCAGGGTATGGCTTGCCTTACAGTTATTATTTTTGTGAGGGTGTTGTTTAAAAATGAAAATATAGCTGAGTTCATACTAGTTGTTGGTAATATGTTACTAAGATTAGGTAAACAAATAGAGATGTGACAATTTTTATAACAGTATTCTCAATATTGTTAAGATGTCACATGGCCTCATATTCATCTGTAGATTCAAATAAATCTCAATTAAAATCCCAGCAGGATTTTTTTTAAAGAAATTGATTAGCTGTTTCCAAAATGCATAGGAAAGGCAAGGTACCTAGAATGAAAGTTCTGAAAAAGAATAAAGTTAGAGACTGACCTTACCCAATTTGACAAGATTGATTATAGAGCCTCAGTATCCAAGACTAAGTAATATTGGTATAAAATAGAAATATTTAATATCTAATAAATATATAAAAATAGCAATATATGGAATAGAATAGAAAGTAAGGAATAGATGGAGACATATAGGGGCACCTGGGTAGCTCAGTTCATTGAGCATCTGAGTCTGATACCAGCTCAGATCGTGACCTCATGGTTCATGTGTTTGAGCCCCACATCGGGCTTTGTGCTGACCTGCTTGGGAGAAGCAGAGCCTGCTTGGGATTCTCTCTCTGTCTCTCCCTCTATCTCTGCCCCTTCCCTGCTAGCTCTCTCACTCTCAAAATAAATAAACATTTAGAAAACAATAAAAAAAGGATTGAGACATAGAGTCAGTTGACTTTCAGTATAAGTACCATGATAACTCAGTGCTAAAATATATAATATTTTTCTACAAATAGCAGTACAAGAATTAGATATCCATATGGGGAAAAAAACTGAGCCACAAATGTTACCATACCATAATTAATTACGTTGGATTAATTAATTAGCCAAATTTAATCATAAATCTAGACCTAAGAGTTTAAACAATGAAACCTATAAAAAGAATGCATAGGTGAAAATCTTTGTATTGTCACATTTAACAGGTCACAAAACATGGACCATCAAAGAAAAAAACTGACACGTTGAATTTCATTAAAATCACAACTTTTATACTTTGAGAGGCACAGTTTTGAAATGAAAAGAGAAAGTATTGACAAGGACAACATATTTGCAAAACATATATACAAGGGCTTGTATCCAGAATGTGAAGAGCATTTACAACTCAGTAACAACAACCCAATTTAAAAAATATGGACGAAAGATTTTTTGATAGCTGTTTCACAGAGGAGGATATATGAATGGCCACCAGCACATGAAAATATGTTCAACATCATTAGTCACTGGTGAATGCAGATTAAAACTGCATTGAGATACCACTGCACACCTGCTAGAATGGCTAAAGAACACTGACAATATAAAATGTTGGCAAGGATGTTGAGTAATGGAATACGCGTACGTGACTGGTGGGAATGTAAAATTTTACTGCCACTTAGGACAGTAGTTTGGCAGTTCTTTTAATGTTAAACAGATACTTAACCTTTCAATTCAGCAGTTAAACTCTTTGGTATTTTCCAAGAGAAATGAAAGCATATATTTATGTAAAAACTTGTGTGTGAATGACAATTTTAGTCCTAATAGACAGAATCAGGAAACAGCTCAAATGTCTATCCTGTGCTTTACTCCACGTCTTATGAACAAGAATTTTAGAGGAGGTGCAACTCCAGGAATCTGTCATTTTCCATGTTCCTCCATTTTATTCTGTTGCATTCAGGCAGCCTAGGAACTGGTGCTCTAGACTATCCTGTCCAGTATGGTAGGACTACTACTACCTCATACTGTACGTTTGTGCAAACGTGAAAAATGCACCTCTCACAGAAGTATGCCACCTTATGGGTGCATGGCTTGACAGCTAGCATAAAGGCTGAATTTCAATTCTCCTAACTCCCTCAGGTGGGAGCTCTAGTTCAGTTTTATGTGTACACTACATAAAGGAAAATATGAAACAAATAACACAAAGTCATGACTCACAACCTCATCATGAGTAAATTAATCTGGCAGAGTGTTTAAGGTAGGTGAGTCTAGAGTTGGCTAAAGGACTTTATTGTTTTTGTTTTTGTTTCTTTGTTTTCCCTCTAAGACGAGTCTATAATGTTACCACCACAATGCTTCCTTAGACCTAGAGGAAGAGTAGAAAGAGGCTATATGGGCAAAAAGTATGAAGGATGGTTAAAATGGGTTAAGAACGTCTGAGCAAATCCCATGTTCTCCCTGCTTTGTAGAAGGAAGAGAAGGAATGAGAGTAGGGAGAGATAGTTGTGGATGCATCCATCTTTCCACTTACGGGGAGTAGAGAGTAAGCTCGAGAGAACTAAAGAGGAGCATGCTTTTCTAAAGTCCTGAGAAGAATGATTAACAAAAGGAGAAAGTGATCCTGGACCTGCTCTATGGGAGAAAAGAGTAATGGACTTCACCACATGGATCAAATGGGAAAAAGGGAGATACATGCTGCATACTAGAATTTTTAATTCACTGTAATATTTAGTCTATTAATTAATTTTTAATGAACCCACCCTCTAGCACAATAGTCAACCGAAGATTCTTAAATACGAACACTTCCTATGTCTTATGCATACAGTAATCCAGTCTTGTGCATGGTGAAATGGGAAAGGGGGTAGAGGCAGATGGGGGACAGAGTGGTCAAAGTTTAAATGTCAAGAAGGATAATGTGGGATAAAAATGTCAGAATTAGTTTAAGACCCAATGCTGAAGAAACTTGACAGCTACACTAAGTGATTTAGAAATATATCTTATTAGCATGATGAAGCTGGTAGTGCTTTGGATAAAGTTGTTCTTTAAGATTAATGTTTAACATTTGTATTGAGATGTAATTCACATGTCATCACTTATTTAATTATAGAATTCAGTCATTTCCAGAATATTCAAGATGTGTGTAACTGTTACCTCAATTAATTGTAGCACATTTTGACCACTCCAGAAAGAAACCCCGTGTCCATTAACAATCACTTTCCTTTTCTCCCAGCTCCCTCCCTTACCCCCACTTTAGGCACTGATCTACTTTCTGTCTGTAGATATTTGACTTTTCTGGACATTCCATATAAATGGAATCCTACAATACGTAGTTCTTGTGACTGGCTTTTTTTCACCAGTATGGTGTTTTCAAGGTTCATCCATGTTGTATCATGTATCACATTTAATTCCTTTATATTTCCAAATAATAGTCTATTGAATGGATATACCACATTTTGTTTATTCTGACGTCAGTTGATGGATATTTGGGTTGTTTCTTCTTTTTGGCTATTATGAATACTGGTTTGAACATTCATGTACAGATTTTTGTGTGGACATGTTTTCATTTTTCTTGGGTATATACCTAGGAGAGGAATTTCTGGGTCATGTGATAACTCTAGGTTTAACCTTTTAAGGAACTGCTGGATGGTTTTCCAAAGTAGCTGCATGCACCATGTTATATTGCCTCTGATAATGCATGAGGGTTACAATTTCTGCACATCCTCATGAACACTTGTTATTATCTGTATTTTGGCATAACCATCTCTGAGTGGGGGGTGTGAAGAGGTATCTTATTTTAGTTTTGATTTGCATTTCCCTAATTGCTGTTGATGTTGAACATCTTTTCCATGTGCTTATTGGCCATTTGGGTGTCTACTTTAGAGAAATGCCTATTCAGATCCTTTGCCCACTTTTTTTTCCTCTTAAGATATACTTGACGTATAACATTGTATTTCAGGTGTATAACATAATGATTTGTATATGTTGTGAAATGAACACCACAGTAAGTCTAGTTAACATCCATCACTATACGTAGTCACAAGTTTTTTTTTCCTTGTGATGAGGACTTTTAAGATACACTTTACATAACATCTTTCAAACATGCAATACAGTATTATTAACTATAGTCCCCATGCTATATGTTACATCCCCGTGACGTATTTATTTTGTAGCTGGAGGTTTGTACCTTTTGACCCCTTCATCCATTCCATCCACCCCCACTTCTCACCCCCCTTACCTTCTGGCAACCACAAATCTGTTTTCTGTATATGTGAGCTTTGTTTTTGGTTTGTTTGTTGGTTTTGGATTCTAGAGTCTACATACAAGTGAGATCATATGATATTTGTCTTTTCCCGACTTAGTTTTAAATTAGGTTGTCTTTCGGTTATTGGGTTATAACTATTATTTATAATACTGCAGATATAAGCCCCATATCAGATATACGATATATAAATGTTTTCTCCCAATATGAGTATTGCAAATTAAAACAATGATGAGATACCACTACATACCTATTAGAATGGCCCAAATCCAAAACACTAACAGCATCAAATGCTGGTGAGGATATGAAGTAAAAAGAACTCTCATTCATAATTTTGTGCTGTTATCATTTCAAGCTTTTTACAAATTGCACATGACTTCTTAACTGTCTTCCTGATTTTAATCTTTCTTTTCTATGTCATTCTCTTCTCATCCTTACCCCTAATGGAGGAATATAATAGCAGTTTTCAAATATATGAAGGGATATCATGAAAATCGGAATTGATTCACTCTGTGTAACCGTAGTAGTAAAAGAATTTTACTCTTTTCTTCTAAATTATATTATGAATAACTTCAAAACTGAATGCATTGCAGAAAAAATTCAGCTCATTCTGTAGCTTCTTTTTGGCCTCAGATGGTAGAAACCTAAGCAAATAAAAATCACTTCTTCAAACCTTCTTCAACTTGCTATACACAGTCAATTTTTGGTCTTCATTATGCTCTCTCATATTCTAGAACAGGCTAACCTACTGTCTGTCCTTCCTTTCAAAAGAAATTCTTCCCATTACTTCACCTACACAATTATATTTTTTCTATCACTGTTGCTGCTGGCATAGCGTCAATTATCCATACTACATTTAATTGACAGTTTACTTCACCAGCTTCTGGTTAACAACCTTTGCAAGAAGATAAGAACTTGATAATAATTGCCTATCATACACAAACAATACCAGACTAGCAGCCATAATTTTTGCAGCCACACACACTATTTTTACATCTTCTTGAAGTGTAAAGATAAACACATTCATGAATACGATGCAAAGCTATAGTAACTTTATAACATTTTATTTTTTTAAGATTATTTATTTGAGAGAGAGGAGCAGAGATAGAGGGGGGGGAGAGAGAGAATCCTAAGAAGGCTTCATGCTGTCAGCGCAGAGGCTCGAACTCACGAACCATGAGATCATGACCTGAGCCGAAACCAGGAGTCGGACACTTAACCGACTGAGCCACCCTGTAACATTTTGATAGAAGCAGAGTTGTTTATATTAAAAGCTATGCTTTATGACTAAGGTTTTGGAGATCACTAAGAATCTTGGAAATCATGTTTTAAGCTGATACTTTTAAAACATAATTACTATTGATATAAAAGTCAGAATTATGGTTCAGTTTAAACACAATTTTTTTATGCTTGTGAAACTTTATGTAGGGATACTGTACATGGTGCCTGGTGTATCCATATCAGAATATTAGGAAGTTCAGATTAACTAGTCTCTTTATTTGGAAAATACAAACACACACCTTTACAAAATCATGGAGAAAACATAGGTATGTATTTTAAGCAGAAATTATTAAGTTAGTCTTATTTGTCTAAAGATTCACTTTTGGGGCGCCTGGGTGGCGCAGTCGGTTAAGCGTCCGACTTCAGCCAGGTCATGATCTCGCGGTCTGTGAGTTCGAGCCCTGCGTCAGGCTCTGGGCTGATGGCTCGGAGCCTGGAGCATGTTTCCGATTCTGTGTCTCCCTCTCTCTCTGCCCCTCCCCCATTCATGCTCTGTCTCTCTCTGTCCTAAAAATAAATAAAAAACGTTGAAAAAAAAATTAAAAAAAAAAAAGATTCACTTTTACTACGTGAACTGGGCTCTCTATAAAAATTTTTCTGAGCTTCTAGAAGAATCTCTAAAGATTTTTTTTTCTTTGTTAGATACTAGAAGATTTCTGAAAGTGCTACTATCCTCTATGAACCAGATTATCCTTCCTTTCAATTCCAAGACTTTATAATTTAATTTATTAATACCCTTCTATGTTAGGAACATATTTCACGCACACACGGTGAGAGATAACGGCTTTTCTCAATTACAGGAACACAGAGAATATGTAACTTCAGTTCTGCAACCTCAGAAATAGCTTTAAGTAATCAAAGAAACATAAAAACTCACCAGTCAGGATTTCAAAAGGCTATTTTCCTTTCTAGTATCCATGAAATTTTATGTGAAATAGCCTAAGCCCACAAATAGTCAAAAAACAAATTAAAGGAGAGCAAGTCAAATTCTTTACCATCTCCCACAAGAGATAATAGATCCCCAGAATCCCGATAGCCATCTCAAGAAGTCAGATTATAAAATTACAGTGGTACTCATTACTGCTACCAGTGGGGAAGTATTTATTGTTGTTGCTGTCTAGTGCAAACTAGATCCAGAACCAAAATGACCAAAACCAGAAAAAATTCAAAAGTACTAAGTTAGAAAAAAACCATGTTAACAAGCATAGTGCATTATTGCTGCTTTGGAATCACTGTGGAGACCAAGCAAATAGGTGCCTGGGCTTAAACAGCCCATGAAGTGCATTTCTGTGATGACAGTTGAATTGGCTTTGTGAATCCACTGTGGCATCTTGGTGGAACCTCCAAAGCTATTGTAGGCTAATATTCAGAGAGTTAAAAAATGACTTTGGTACATATAAAATGAACATGTATTAGACTTTACTAAACTCACTAATTAATGAGAGAACCAGTGAGATGGTAAATGTGATTCAAAGGACATTTTTAGAAGAACATAATTCAAGGCAATATTACTTAATAAAGTAGTATTAGAACATTAATAAAGTAACATTGCTAAGTTAGACATAAAACTAGTTAATATTCTACAGGGAAATAAACCATGGCCTATGAGATTATCTTTTTAACAGAAGAAAAGTATCTGAGTTTATTCAGGACAAAAATCTACAAATTAACATACAACTTAAGTATATCCAGGATTTTAATCAATTTTAAACAGTGGATCAATTAAAATACATTCCCCCAAATTATCCTTGGTTGGACCTGTTAAATAATGCACTACATCACATAAAAAAGATAGGTTGCTCTCCTTTTTGCCCTTGTTTTCAAGCTTTAAATAACTTAACACATGGCAGCAACACATGATACAACCAACACGTGCCCAGAGTAATTATATAGACAAGTTTTATTTATGGGAAGAGTCAATATGATAAAGATGTTAGTTTTCCCTGAAGTAATCTAAAAATCAGTATGATTTTATTCAAACCTCAACAAGTGTTTTTATAGAACTTGTCCAGTAAGTCCAAAATTAATTATGAAGAGAAAAAGCTCAAGAATAGTTCAGAAAAATTTGAAGACAATGAACTAAGTAGAGGGAATTGTCCTATGAAATGTCAAAACTTATGAAGCAATGGAGTATGCAGAGATAGACAAACAGATGAGTAGAAACTAATAGAAAACCCAAAACATGTTGATACACATTTGAAACCCTGACAGACGTAGCACTACAATCAATGGAGAAAAAGTGAACTCTTACTAAATGTTGTTAAGCAGATTGTTTATAACACTTGGAAAAAATAAAAATAGATTGCTAACACATATTATAATAAAAATTAATTTCCAGGGCTGCCTGGGCGGCTCCATCAGTTAAGTGTCTGACTGTCAATTTTAGCTAAGGTCGTGATCTCACAGTCTGTGGGATAGAGCCCTGTGTCGAGCTCCATACTGATCAGCACAGAGCCTGCTTAGGATCCTCTCTCTCCCTCTGTCCACCCCTCCCATTCTCTCTTTCTGTGTCTTTCAAAAATTAATAAACTTAAATAAAAAAAAATAGCTGGATAGATAACTAAATGCAGAAAAGCAAAATGTTAAAACTTGTAGAAGAAAATATAGAATGTTTGTATAACTTTGAGGCAGAAAGGGAGTCCTGAAAGAAAACACAGAAATACCTAATACAAAGCTGAAATTACAAATGTGATTATAGGTTTAAAATTTTTTTTCCTCAAAATAGCATTTTTCAGAGAAATGTGAAAGGACAAGCTACAGATTGGGCCAAAGGTATTTGCAGCATATTTCATTGAAAAAGTGTTAGTACACAGGATGTATAAGAACATCTTCAATAAATCAATAAGGAACAAGATGCTCAACCCAAAAACATCAACAAAAATGGTAAAAAAAAAAAAAAAAACATGATCTAACAGTCTGCAGAAGTGGGCAAATAACTCAAAGATCTGAAAAGTACATTCAGCCACACTAGTAATCAAGGACATGCAATTAAAATCACAATGTGATATCTTTTTACACTTATAAGATCACCAGTATTTTTTAAATTTTCTTTTAATGTTTATTTATTTTTGAGAGAGAGACAGAGAGCGAGGGAGGGGCAGAGAGACAGAGACACACAAAATCCAAAGCAGGGTGCAGGCTCTGAGCTGTCAGCACAGAGCCCAACGCGGGGCTTGAACTCACGAACTGAGAGATCATGACCGGAGCCCAAGTCAGATGCTCAACCAACTGAGCCACCCAGGCGCCCCAAGATCGCCAGTATTTAAAAGGTTCCAAATCTCACCAAGGTGAGATTGGTGAGAGTGTGGAAAGTCAGAACCTTTCATACAATGCTATTGAGAATATGGATTGGCATAGCATTTTGAACTAAAATTTGTCGGTCTGTTTAAGTTGAAAAAGCCTATGTTCCTTGATTCAGGAATTCTATTTCTAGCTATATATTGTAGAGAAATCCAACACGTGTGCATAAGGAGACATTTATGAGCTAAAATGGAAAACAATACAACTGTCCATCTGCAAAATAATGGGTGAATATATTTTGGTATATTCATAAAAGATAATGCTACACGGGTGTTAAAATGAACTAGTAGAGGAGCCCCTGGGTAGCTCAGTCGGTTAAGTGTCTGACTCTTGATTTCAGCTCGGATCATGATCTCACGGTTTCGTGAGTTTGAGCCCTGTGTCAGGCTTTGCACACTGACCTCATGGAACATAACTTGGGATTCTCTCTCCCTCTTTCATCTCTCTCTCCTTCCCTCTCTCTCTCCCTTTCTCTCTCAAAATACAAATAAATAAATAAATAAATAAATAAATAAATAAATAAATAAATTTAAATGAACTAGTAGAATGGTTCTATAACCATGGATAAATCTCATACGTAACTCTGGATGAAGCATATTGTGCATATCATATATATGTGTTATTTCTACATCTAAACACCAATAGGAAGACTAAGCATCAAAATTAGTATGATGGTTACCTCTAAGGAAGCAGTGAGCAGACTAGAATTAGAGGCAAATAATAAAGGGGCTTCAGCTTTTCCGTAATACATTCCTTTAGAAAAAAAATGACTCAAATATTGCACAGTGCTGAGATTTGATAAAGTTGGGTGTTTGGTACATGGGTTTTTATTAGCTAATTTTCTCTGCACTTCTCCATGATTGAAATACTTGAAAATACTTCAGAAAATAAAAAAGAAATACTTCATTTTGAGACCTAAAAAATGGTGTATATATAACATATATATATACACACACATATATACATATATATATACACACAGACATGTGTGTATATATATACACATATACACATTTTATACACACAGACATGTATATATATATGTATATATGTGTGTGTATATATATGTGTGTATATATATATGTATATATGTGTGTGTATATATATGTGTGTGTATACAGACATGTATATATGTGTGTATATATATAAGTTTAAAAGCATTATATACTAAATAACACTAATACTGTGTGTTGCTCCTAAAGATAAATACATGCATTTATATACATGTGTCTGAACACATGCACATATATATGGTTATGAGCATTATATATTTCAAGCGTGCAACTTGAATAGGAAGGATTCCCTGCAATTCCTTGAGGAGGAATAGTGGAAGGCAGGACTAGGTATGAGGCTCACAGTGTATTTCAGCTGGCTGTATTATGTTTCATGTAATTTATTAAGGACAAAAAAAATGATGTAAGCGTGCCATACATTAGCAGTTATGAATTCTTTGTGATAGGATTATGAATATTGAGTAAACTGAATCTCTCCATTTAGTATTGCTTCTATCTATTCTTTCAAAATAATCTTTTTAAAACATTAAGCATTTGGCTAAGATCTGGAACTTGTGTATAATAAAAAACAAATTATGGATCAATAAGAGTGTCTTAAATATCAAGTGTTTTGTCAACTCATGTATTGAAAATGGTAATGTATTATCAGAAAAGTTAATTATGGGTAATTTTTCCCCTCTTCCCAAAGAATACAAGTCAATGACCAGATTGTGGAAGTGGATGGAATCAGCTTGGTGGGTGTCACACAGAATTTTGCTGCAACAGTTCTCAGAAACACCAAGGGCAATGTCAGGTAAATATGTGGTTTCAGATATGTATAATTTCATTACTTAATATTATGTTGAATTTTAGCCTGCTAGAATTGTACCTATAGATGTATAATTTCAATGAGAATTTTATCTAAATACTTAAAACTTGCCTTTAGTTTTTAATGTTTCCTTCTTATTATAATTTGTTTATACAAATGTAATTTAGAACCAAAAATTGTGGTATTTTAGAAAGGCATGAAGATACGAAGTATACAGTGTGAATCAACATGGTCAATTACTGAACTATGTTAGTGTTCCTAACTAGATAGAATTTCTACTTACATCCTCAACAAATATGAATTTAGATTCTAAATCCTTTTAATAAAACCAGTTATACAATAAGTTGAAATTGAGCTGATTATACCTATATCCAGTGGTACATGGTTCTTAGAAAGACTGTCCGAATTATGTAAGGTTAATAAATGCATTTAAAAAACTCTTCATAGACTTTATAGGACTAATCTTTGGTAAACTGTAACTTTGCCAATTTAAAGTACAGAGGGTACGTTCTTTTAGACCTTGAAATTTATATTTGATCCTGGGTTCTGAAAATTGTAGCTTGGAAAACAAATAAGAAAGTAGTCCTAAGCCAGCTAGGGTCAAGGTAAGAAATCCATTTTATTTGGTCATAGGGCATTTATGTATGTATGTATGTATGTATGTATTTTTTGTTTTGTTTTTAATTTTTAATAATTTATTTAAATTACATCTAAGTTAGTTATGTATGTATGTATTTTTTAAAGTTTATTTATTTATTTTGAGAGAGAAAGAGAGTGAGCAAGCGAGCCGGGAAGGGGCAGAGAGAGAGAGGGAAAGAGAATCCCAGAAGGCTCTGTGCTGTTAGCACTCATGTGCTGTTAGAACTCATGAACTGTGAGATCGTGACCTGAGCTGAAACCAAGAGTTGGATGCTTAACCGACTGAACCACCCAGCTGCCCCATAGGGTATTTGTTTTTAAATACAGTGTTTCTTATGTCTTAATACTTTTCCATCAATCCTATGAAGGAACATATAGGGGACATTATTTAGTATGGGTAAGTCTCCAATGTTTTAGTGTTATCAGCAGAATAGAACTGCCAAATATTTTGAAAATACCAAGTGAGTTAATATTGCTGTAAAGACAGTAACATGAGGATTTTTTTGCAGCATGCTTTATGTTGCACAAACATGGGTTTAAGTTTTAGAATTTAGACTGTTTCATTTGGAAAATATCCTTTAATGCTGAAGGAAATGTTTAAGGAACACATCTGTGACTTTTATGGGTGCTGTGTTGATGCTCCAAGAATACCCATAGTCCTGAGAAAAGGATGTGAAATAATTGGAAACAGCATAGATAAAAAACTGTCTGATGCTCCCTCAGGACAGGTGATTTGTCTTTCTGCAGATTGTTGTGTTTTTGAGACAGCACTTTCCTATGTCAGTATAGAACTTGGTTTAAAAGCTACCCCAGTTAGGCTTTGAAGTGAATTTTAAAGTGAAGTGAGATATACATTAAACTTAGAAGACTATTTTTCTTTTTCTTTTTTTATAAGAACATTTTTTCAGTTGCAAAGAAGTTTACAGTTACATGAAATCCTAGCCATCCCTTTCCTTCAAGCCTTGTCCAAATTGCAAATGACTTCTTAACTCTACCCTGATTGCAGTCTTTCCCTTCTTCAGTCTGTCCCTCTCATTCTTCCTCCTAGTGGAGGAAAATAATAGTTTTCAAATCTAGGAAGGTCTGTCTATCATGGAAAAAGGAATTGATTCATTCTGTGTAACTCTGGCACTGGAAGGTCTAACACCTGTAGGTAGAAATAATAATTCTGCATCCATTATGTGCCTCTCTTCTTCAGAAACCTTCAATGGCCCTCCATTCTAAGGAGGCCCTCCATTCTAAGCTCTTTATCCAGATATTAAAATTTTTTCATCATCCAGTCTTACCACTTACCTCTTTCTATGTTCATGCTTTGGTTCCGTTGGACTGGTGTAGTCATATTCCTTCAAATGTGCCTTGTGAGTTATTGTTTTATTAACGTACCTTTCTGTCTGCCATTTTTTTCTGTTTAAAACACTGTCTTCTGTTTAGAACCTATTTATCTTAAGACACATATTTCAGCTCCTTTGCCCTGAAGAAGTCCTCCTTGACCTCTATATTACCTAGTGATCTCTTCTTCCTGGTAACACTCATCATTCATACTATTTTTTTGACCTTGAGGTGACAGCACATTCTACTTTCATATTTTAAAGGCATACATTTTATTTCCTCACTCACTTTGCACAAGTCTTGATACTGAAATGGGACCTTTGGCCCCCTTTGTTCCCCCAAATTATTTAACTCAGGACCTTAGTTAATTGAATATAAGGAAAAAGTCTTTTCTCAATTTTAATTTATTAAAAATATTTGAATCCTCTGAATATATTTTAGGTGGTAGTTCTTCATAAAGTATTAATACAAAAATAGGATCCAAAAACAAGATTTGTATTTTCATGAACTTTTTTAAAACTGAGAATTTAAAATATGTATGGTTTTATATTTCTTATTATTTGGTGACTTTGCTATCATATTTAGTGGTTACTAAAATTTATTCTCAAAAAATGATATCTACAAAATTAGTCAGTTTAGTTTGATTTTTTCCTAACTAGTAGGCACAGATCTGGGAGGAATGTGTGAGAGCCGTGGGTCTAAAGATCCAAGTAGGAGAAAGATGTGAAGCTAGAGGTGATGAGAAAAACAAAACTGAGATTTGAATGGTGATTATTTCTTAAGTATTGGAGGTCAAGATTTTTACTTATTTCCTTGAAATGTCTATGAAATTGGTGTCACCATTTGGATGTGAATCAAAATTATACAGTGAAGTTCTGTGACTTCATCCACACTTACAGAGAATTATTTTCCATCTGACCTCAGTCTACTTTATTCTAGTAAAGTAAAAATTACGATACCTGAGTTCATGAACCAATACTACTAACAAAGACCCCATGAATATGACATTTTTAATGCTCTAGAGAAATTACAACTATTTTAATGTTGCAACTTTCAAGGATATATGTACGTTTTTCAACCCTACATCATTTATATGAATTAAAGCATACATTAGGCCATGGTTAACAAGTGGTTCCGGTAAATGAGTATTATTTCCTTCACTTAACTGATATCACTTAAAACGAAGCACTCACTTTAAGTACTGTGTTTATATCATGTAATTATGTAATTGATTAGGAAAGGACCCACAGGATTCAAATAGTTTATACTCAGAAATGATGCAACACAGGAACAGCAGGAGAAAGATGAACGTTAACAGGGTGGGCATAGAGGACTCAGGCTCATCCTTCCACTGGGCCTCACAGGACTTGGTCTCCAGATTCTAAACCACCACAGGCATGTGCATGAAGCATCTTGGTATCAAGAAGCGCAAAGTCTACGTATGGTAAGGATTTCTCACTGAAATCATTGACAGCCCCTAGATTCTACCAAATCCCGGTATAAGTGACAAATCCGGTTATTACCAGTTTTGACAAGTTAGTCTGTCTTGCCTTCAAACAATTCATGGACCCATATTTGCAAAGCATCATTTGTCCCTGGTTAGTACATTTCACAGCTCTGACCAGTGTTCAGTACCATGCTCTAGGCAGTTCTGAAGATGAGTACTTTGTCAATCCAGGTGGTCTCATGCTATATAATACGTATTACATATAACACATTTACTGCTCTCCTTTTGACTTTAGATTCTTACTATTTAGTATGTTTCTATTGTATGTTTCTTCTTCAAAAATTTTTTTATTTGAACATATTTATTATATATTTCAATTTTACCTGGTGAAAACCTAAAAAGAAAATGTTGTAAATTATTTAAAAACCTATAATCTTTTTGGTGGTCTATAGAATGTAACTTGACAAATGTAATATAGTTAAAAAGTTAGAAAAAAATTCTATTCTTATTATCAGATCCTGCATTATGTGAAAAATAATTTAAAGAGTAGAGATTCAGATCATTTGAATCAGCAGGTTTTTCCACTTATTCACAATTCCTTTTTATATCAGAACTTACTAAATGATGCTTTTCTTGGAGATCCTTAAAAGAGCCTTATGTCTGTTGGCCCATGAAAAGTTATGGGAAAAATACTTTTAAACTTGAAATTATAAGGTCATTAGAAAAACAATGATTAGTTTGAAAGACATAAAAATGCTGGTTGCGTACCTGTGGAAGGAAAGTAGGAATCTATAGATGCTAGGAGACTAATTCAAAGTTATACAAACTATTTATTTATTCCATTTATTTTTGGATATCTTTTATATTTGGATATTTTGGATATATATATATATATATATATATATATATATATATATATTTGGATATTTCCATTTATTTTTGGATATCTTTTATATTTGGATATTTTGGATATATATATATATATATATATATTTGGATATTTTTTGTATTTGGATATATATATGTATATATATGTGTGTGTGTGTGTATATATATATACATATATATACACATATATATATGTGTGTATATATGTATATATATACACACACACACACACATATATATGTGTGTATATATATCCATATGTAGTTTTGCTACAGATGTCCCAAATGTAGACAGTTGACTCAGTCTCTTATGTTACATCTCTGTGGACAATAAAAAAATGTATTTGAATTATAGTGAAGCTAGAGGATAGGTAAAATCATACAGCTGATTCTGGTATTATTTAATTTATTCATTGATATTTCTTTATGCACTTAGTGCTAGGAATAATTATCTTTCTCTAGTAACTGCCTTTTTTCACATGAAGCCAGACCTCGTGGATTCAGATTCTGGTTTAACCACTTAGATACATGAGTTCATGGAAGTGTTTAAATCTCCCTGTGCTGTAGTTTCTTCACCTATAAAATGGGCATCATGATAGTACCTACCCCATACAATGGTGATGATTATTAAATGAATTAATCCATGTAATAAATGCCTACAAAAAGTTGGACCTCAATGAAATATTGGTGATTATTATTTCCTTCTCAAAACTCTGATCCCTTCTTAGATGTTCATGTAGATTGCTAGAAAACTGAGAGTCAGTTGTATAGCCATTTCTAACAAAGGCACAGGGCCTTACAGTCTGCAGAGGAGACAGACCCTTGTTACCAGTTTCTCTTTAACTCTTTGGAAGTACCAATATAAATCATTTCTTCATATCTTGATTTTTCACTTTTAGATGAAAATTTAATAATTGCTTGTTGTAAAGCTTTCACCTAGCAGGGTGGTTTTTTTTTTTTTCAGTTAAAAACTTTCGCAAGAGTTTATAACATTTACTTTCTAATACATAGCTACAATTGTCATGGGTAGTTTTTCTATAAATTCATTCAAAAAGTTAAAACCAATAGGCAGTATTTATAATGTTATGCTTATGAAAATATTATTCAGTTTAGAATCAAGTAGTATGACTGAATTGATAGAAAATGAAATGTAATTTTATGTCATTCAATCTGTGTCACTGTAAGGGAGGGTTTCAAAGCATAAAGGTTCTAATGGAAACTGACTTAATTTATTTCTAGCCTTCTTGATTTCCTCTGGGTCATCCATAGCTGCCAGGGTGCTTGCATGTCTGAAAATGGATTATTTTGCCCTGAAATATGGCTAGGTATAGTATTTGAGGTTCAAAATCTTTTTCTTTTAGTATTATGAAGACATTTTCCATTGTATTTTAATATCTACAATTGGTAAAGAGAATTTTAATATTAATCTGATTTGTAGTCTGGTTTTCTGTCTTGGATTTTTCCCCCTCTTAATTTTATTTTTGAAATTTTTATCAGGCTATAACTAGGTCTGTGTTTGTTTGTTTGGTGTAGTTCTACTTGGGAGTCAGTCTGAACACTTGAGTTTGAGAAATTTTTCTATTATTATTTTATTATTTTCTTTATTTATTTTTCATTGTCTTGGTTTTCTCTTCTCAAACCAGGATTAAATGGGGATTAGATATCTTGGCCGTATTGTCTAACATCTTCTTTCTGTCATCTCCATCTATTTACGTTTTTGTTAATATATTCTAAGAGTTTTCTCAATTTTATCAACCATATTATCAATTTATTTGTAAGCCATGGCCTTTTTTTATCTGTTCTGACCCATTCTCTATTTCCTTTTTCTACTTAAAGTTTGTCCTCTCTTATCCAACCTTGAGAATTATTCACCTTCCTACTTGAGATCTTCATGTGGCTTTCAAATTTAATTAAGTTTCATGTGGCACATCAAATGTAATATGTTCAAATTATTATCCTTTGTACCATTCTCCGTCTCCTCCAAAAAAAACAGTCATGTGATCTCTACTTGGCTAATTCTGTCTTGTCAGTTCTCAGCTCAAAAGTCACTTTTTCAGTAAATGAGTTCTTCTTGTATTAAGCTTTTTATGTTGTCCAAGTCAGTTTCTATCACATTACCATATTTTCTACATAGTATTCATCAAGTAATCCTCTGATGATCCACTCTTCCTAGTATTGCCTCTCTTGTTCAGTCCTCCACCTCATTGTCTCCTGACTAGCCTTGATGATTAGAGTATAAAGAAAGTAGTGATGTGTGACTTCTGAGGGTATGGTATAAAAGGCATACCTATACCTTCTGCCTTGGATTTCTGGATCACCAGCTCTGGAGAAATCCAGCTACCATATCAGACAGCCTTCTGGAGAGGTTCACACAAGGAAGAATTTAGGCCTGTTAACAGCCAGCACCAAGTTGCCAGCCATGTGAGAGGGGCACCTTGGAATGAGATCCCTACCCTCAGTAAAGCCTTCAGGTGACTGCAGCCCCAGTCAACATTAGATTGAATTTAGTGAGAAGCTCCAAGCAGAACTGCCCAGTCGAGCATCTCCTGAATTCTTGGCTCAGAGAAACTAGGAAAGATAAACCATCTGTAAGTTTTGGGATAATTTATGTCAGAGAAGATATAAATTAGAACAAAAGAGAGGACATCATTACAGACCTCACATATAAGGATTAGTCAATATTATGAAGAACTCTATGCTGATAACTACAACTTAGAATAGTTAAGTTCTTTGAAGACAATACTATCAGAAAGTACCAAAGCTCACTCAAGAAAAAATAGTGTGTGTATGGGTGTGTTTGTACACATGAAGATGAATTCAGAGTTAAAGCTTTCCAGTAAAGAAAATTCTGGTTCCAGTTTGTTTCATTGGTGAATCTCACCAAACATTAGAGAGAGAAATAACATGAATTCTATACAAATTCTTCCAGAACGTAGAAGAGGGGACACATCTCAGCTATATTTATGAGGCCAGCATTACCATTTAAGTGAGAAAAAGACATTTAAAATAAAAATTATTACTGCCAATATTTTTCATGAATGTAGATACTAAAGTCCTTAATAAAATTTTAACAGGTTAAAGTCAGAAATATACAAAAAGGATAATACATTATGGCTAAGAGACATTTTTGGGGGGGAGGGGAATCATGTTTGATTTAATGTTTGAAATTCAACCTATGGAATTTTCCATACTGATAGAAAAATGGAGAATAATCATATACTCATTTCAGTAGATGTAGGCCACAGAAAACTCTCAGGAAATTTGAAATATAAGGGAATTTCCTCATAGTAATAAATAGCATTTAAGTAAAACCTATAGTTAATATCATACTTAATGATGGGAGACAAATGCTTTCTCTTTAGTATAAGAACAATTTTTTTTTAATTTTTTTTAACGTTTATTTATTTTATTTTTGAGACAGAGAGAGACAGCATGAACAGGGGAGGGTCAGAGAGAGGGAGACACAGAATCTGAAACTGGCTCCAGGCTCTGAGCTGTCAGCACAGAGCCCAACGCGGGGCTCGAACTCACGGACCGTGAGATCATGACCTGAGCCGAAGTCGGCAGCTTAACCGACTGAGCCACCCAAGCGCCCCTAGTATAAGAACAATTTAAGAGTGTCCACTTTCACCACTTCTATTCAGCATTGTGCTATGGGTCATAGCTAGGTCACTGAGGCAACAGTAAGAAATGGCAAACATTTTTTATTGAAAAGGGAGAAGTAAAACCCTTTATTCATAGACAACATGTTCATCTCTGTAGAAAATACCAAGGAATCTATGAAGGATGCTGCTAATAAGTGAGTCAAACAAGATTACAGGGAATAGGTTGATGTACACAAATCAGTTCTGTTTTGTATACTAGCAACAACAACAAAAAATGAAAATTCAGATTACAGACAACTTTTGTGGGGTGCCTGGGTGGCTCAGTTGGTTAAACCTCCAACACTTGTTTTCAGCTCAGGTCATTATCTCATGGTTTTGTGAGTTCAAGCCTGATTTGGGACTCTGCACTGACAGCACAGAGCCTGTTTGGGATTCTTTCTCTCTCCCTCTCTCTCTGCTCCTCCCCCACTCACAGTCTCTTTCTCTCTCAAAATAAATAAACTGAAAAAAAAACCCAACTTTTATGATAGCATCAAAACATGAAATATTTAATACCTGACATGATATGTTGATGACTTCAGCAAAATGTTTCTGAGAGAAAATAAAGACAACCTCAATGAATGAAGCAATAGACCATGTTCATGGATCAGAATACTCAGTGTTGTTAAAATTCCAATGTTTTCCAAATCTGCATACTAAGCACAATCTTAGTGAAAATCTCCATAAGATTTTTTGTAGAAATTAATATTTTTGACAAAGAACAAATTTGGAGAACTTTCGCTGCCTCAAAGCTACACTAATCACAGCAGTCTTGTGTAGGCATAAGGATAGAAATATAGATTAATGGAACAGAAAAGAGAGTTCCAACATATACATGCATAGACACAAACAATTGAGTTTTGACAAATGTACCAAAGTAATTCAGTGGGGGAAATTATAGTCTTTTCAACAAATGGTGCTGGGACAATTGAATAACCACATTTATAAAAAACAAAAACACTTGACCTTTGCCCCACAGCATATACAAAAATTAATTCAAGATCGTAGATCTAAGTGCAACAGCTAAAACTATAAAATTTCTAGACAACAGGCAAAAAATCTTTATGACCTTGGATTAATCAAAGATCTGTTAAGACACAAAAGCAAAAAATAGAAAAGAAAGACATGATAAATTAAACTACATCAAAATTTAAAACATTTGTTCAAAAAATACCATTAAGAAAATGAAAAAGCAAGCCAAAGACAATATTTGCAAAAACAATTATCTGATAAAGGGCTCTTATTTAGAAGATATGAAGAACTTTTATAATTCAATAAGATGATATATAGCCCTATTAAAAATGTGCAAATCAATTAAAGAGACACTTTACCAAGGAAGATCTACAGTTAGACACATGAAATACTGCTCAACATCATTAATCATTGGGGAAATGCAAATTAAATCCAGAATGAGGTGCTACTACACACCCACTAGTATGGCTGAAATTTAAAAGACTGATAATACTATGCATTGACAAGGATGTGGAGCAGATTTAACATTCATTCATTGCCAGCAGGAATGCAAAATAGCACAGCCACTTTGCAGAACAGTTTGGCAGGCTCTTATAAAGCTAAGCTTGTACTTACCATACCAGCCAGCAATTCTATTCTTAGCTATGTATTCAAGAGCAATAAAAACATATATCTACCCAAACGACTCATACTTACATGTTCATAGGAGCCTTGTTCATAAGAGCTAGAAACAACTCAAATGTCCTTTAACTGATAAAGGGTATACAAATTGTATTGTATTCCTGTGTAATGAAATATTTCTTTGCAATACAAAGAAACAAATTACCCATATATTCAACATAATATTTGACTGACAGAGCTATTATATTGACCAAAAGAAGGCTGACAGAAAAGCTTTTGTACTGTAAACTGCAAGCATTTAAGAGGGAATATTTTTGAGGCAATGAAATTGTGCTATACTGTGGTTATTGTATTTGTGACACAGCTGTGTGTGTGTGTGTGTGTGTGTGTGTGTGTGTGTGTGTATTTGTGAAAACTCATACAAAATAAATTTGGTGACTTTTATTATATGTAAATTTGACTTCAATAAAACAGATTTTTTTAAATGTATGCTAACAGTTCTGATTAATTTAAAAAGCACCATGCTAACTAAGTATGTTGATGGTGATGGTGATTTGAAAAGGAGGACAGTGTCTACTTAGGAAAGGCAAATGCAATCAAACTGAACTTCCTCAGCAGTGCGTACGTGTTATTGTGCTGTATACTGTTATGTAAAAAAACATTTTATTGTTAATTTTTTACCAGAAAAAAAATCTATATTAAGTTCTTGTCTAGACCCTTTTCCTTATTCAGTCATGGATTTGCAATATAATTTTAAGAACCCTTTTTTGGGGGTCTCCAACTTTAAGTGGGACCT
Source organism: Neofelis nebulosa (assembly GCF_028018385.1). NCBI lineage: Eukaryota > Metazoa > Chordata > Mammalia > Carnivora > Felidae > Neofelis > Neofelis nebulosa. The sequence continues at coordinate 71,392,611 of NC_080785.1, read as the reverse complement.
TTCGAATCTTGTGTACTATTATGTAAATGACTTAGTGTACCTATTCTTGTAAAACATATTGCCTCAAAATTTTGTGACTTGAAACAATACAGTTTCTGGGATCTATTTCCTAGTTTTTTCCTGAGAGCCTCCCTACAGGGATGCCTCACAACATGGAGACTGAATTTCCCAGAGGAAGTGACCCAAGACAGTACCCAAGATGGAATCTGTCATCTTTTTATAATTTAATATCCAAAGGGACATTCCATTAGTTTTGTATTTTGTTTGATAAAAGTGAGTTAACAAGTCCCTCTTATACTCAAGGGGAGAGAATTACACAAGACTCGAACATCAGGAGCCAGAGATCACTTGGATCCATCTCGGAGGCTGCCTGTTATGTAGTGATCAATAACTGGTTGGATGGATGGACGGACGGACAGACTAATTAATGTTATACCACAATAAAATGTATTTGTTTAATGTTGCATACCCTATCTTGAGAAGAACCCTGAAACATTTGAGATTATTTAGGAAAGACTGACCAGGATAGTGAAAGGTCTAAACACTGTTTCCTTCTATATATAAAAATTAAAGATTCTGCCAACTTTTGCCTAAAACAGAAAATTTTAAGAAGACATAGTAACAATTTCAAAGCATTTGAAAGAGTAGACTCTAGGAAAAGACTTAGGTATTCTTTTTACTGCAGACAGCCATCCTAGTACTGGAGGACAGCAGTTATAGGAAATTGATGTTACAGGAGAGTGTGCTTCAGTATGAGAAATTTCTAATAATATGTTGTGTATTTGTTTTTCAGGGCCATTTACGTTAAACTTTAAATGCTTTCTTCCAGGTACTGCTATATGATCAATAACTATGCATTCATCATGCTTTATCCCTAGCGTATGTTTTTTTTGTTTTTGTTTTTTTTGCTTTAAAAAAATTTTTTTAATGTTTATTTTATTTTTGAGAGAGACAGAGCACAAGCAGGGGAGGGGCAGAGAGAGAGAGAGAGATACAGAATCTGAAGCAGGCTCCAGGCTTTGAGCTGTCAGCACAGAGCCCGACGTGGGGCATGAACCCACGAACTGTGGGATCATGACCTGAGCCGAAGTCAGACACTTAACTGACTGAACCACCCAGGCACCCCTAGCATATGTTTTTAATGACTTTTTGACACTGAGCCATATGGCACTTTGGAGGTGAGGATTTTGGAGGAATTGTAGTCACACATAATAAAAAAATGAATTAATCTGAAGGTCTTAAATATTGCCCTGTCCATTTTGGAAAGGTTAGAACACTCAAAAGAAAAATATAAATGAATGATGAGGTTTTTAAATAAATATGCACTTGGTATTTTGGATTCATACCTGGACATGTAATTTCTTTTTTATTTGTTTACTTGAGAGAGAGAGAGAGAGAGAGCAGGGAGAGGGACAGAAGGAAATAATTTTTTTTAATGTTTTTATTTTATTTTATTTTTATTTTTGGGAGAGAGAGAGAGAGAGAGACAGAGAAACAGAGCATGAGCAGGGGAGGGGCAGAGGGAAAGGGAAACACAGAATCCAAAGCAGGCTCCAGGCTCTGAGCTGTCAGCACAGAGCCCAATATGGGGCCTGAACTCATGAGCCATGAGATTATGACCTGAACCTGAGGCAGATGTTTAACTGACTGAGCCCCTGAGGCACCCCTGAGTAAGAGAGAATCTTAAGCAGGCTCTGTGCTCAGCACAGAGCCTGAAGCAGGACTTGATCCCATGACCCTGGGATCATGGCCTGAGCTGAAATCAAGAGTTGACTCTCAACCGACTAAGCTACCCGGGTACCCTCACGCCCCACCGCCTTTTTTTTTTTTTTACTGTTATTTGTTTAATGTTTTTATATTGTGAAAGTAAGGCATACTTGTCCAAAAAAAAAAAAAAAAAAAAATCAAGCAGTACTGAGTAGGTAAAGGTAAAAGTCTACTGTTTTCCTTGCCCGAGACCACCTCCCCACCTACACATACGCACACACTCTCACACATGGATCCAATTCCCCAAAGAAATCGCTATTAACAGTTTGGTGTATGTCATTCCAGATATTTCAGATACATGTACATTCTTACACATGTGGGATTATAATATCCTTATTGCTTTGCAATTTTGTCCTGTTGGATGAAGCTAAAAACTGAATTCTTTTATCATTCAGCTCCTATTTTTAGATTTATTATTTAGATAAAATAATCATTAACTTACCACTTTAAAAAGATAAGCAGGGGAGACTGGGTGACTCAGTCAGTTAAGCATCAGACTTCAGCTCGGTCATAATCTCATGATTCATGGGTTTGAGCCCCACATCAGGCTCTGCACTGACAGCTCATAGCCTGGAGCCTGCTTCAGATTCTGTGTCTCCCTCTCTTTGCTTCTCCCCCACTCATGCTTTGTATCTGTCTTTCAAAAATAAATAAACATCAAATAAATTCTTAAATAATAAAACAATAAAAAGGTAAGCAAATTTAGTGCACTCATATTCTTAGCTACTTCCTATTCTTTCTGCCTTTCCTTTTTTGCTATATAATTTCTTATAACATTTACATTCTATTCTAGGACCAATATTCTCTGAGTTGTTTACCTTAGTTTGTATGTATGTATGTAATTATTTATTTATTTTTATATATGTTAGTTAACATATAGTGTACTATTGGTTTCAGGAGTAGAATTTAGTGACTTGTCGCTTGCATATAACACCCAGTGCTCAGCCCAACAAGTGCTCTCCTTAATGCCCATCACCCATGTAGCCCATCTTCCCACTCACCTCCCCTCCATAAGCCCTCAGTTTGTTCCTTATATGGAAGAGTCTATTATGGTTTGCCTCCCTATTTTTATCTTATTTTATTTTTCCTTCCTTTCCCCTATGTTTATCTGTTTGTTTTTCTTAAATTCCACATATGAGTAAAATCATACTGTATTTGTCCTTCTCTGATTGACTTATTTCACTTAGCATATTACACCCTAGTTCTATCCACATTGTTGCAAATGGCAAGATTTCATTCTTTTTGATGACTGAGTAGTATTCCATGGTGTATATATACCTCATCTTCTTTATCTGTTTGTCAGTCGATGGACATTTAGGCTCTTTCCATAGTTTGGCTATTGTTGATAATGCTGCTTTAAACATTGTGGTGCGTATGCCCCTTTGAATCAGCATTTTATATCCTTTAGAGTAGTGCAATGGACATGTAATTTCTAAAAATGAAAACTAAAAAAAAATCTTTACTTAATTGGTGTATCTGAGATTTCCATTTGAAATGCATTAAATCTTGAAATGTTTTGCTTCATTCACATCATTTTAAGATGAGGTTTTTGTTGCCATTATAGCACAAAGAGAAATTGAGAGTGTCACTTTTTCTCAGAGTCTTGATTTTATAATTGTGCGTAACGGAGTGTCATTTGTAATGGAGGGCAGTGAGGGCACCACCATGTTCATGGGAATTCTCAGTTCTTGTAGATTTTGTGTTTACATTATTACTCCCTTGCAGTCAGACAAGAAGAGCAGCTACTATGTATTTGGGACCATAGATATTATAACTTCTAAATTATATGTATGTGTGTGTGTGTGTGTGTATAATATATAATATATCATTATAATATATAATATAAATATAATATAATATGTATTATAAATGTATATCTATAAATATAATATATACTATAAATACACTATAATATATATTATAAATGCATATCTATAAATATATTTTGTAAATGTATATATACATATAAATATATGTGTGTGTGTGTGTATATATACTATATATATATATATATATATATATATATATATATATATATATGTAGTCAACAACCACTGGTGATAGAAAGAAGATTAAAAACAGTGGAGATTTCAGGACACCTGGGTGGCTCAGTTGGTTGAGTGTCTAACTTCGGCTCAGGTCATGATCGCTCAGGTCATGATCTCCCAGGTCATGAGTTCAAACCCCACATTTTGTTCTGTGCTGACAGCTTGGAGCCTGGAGCCTGCTTCAGGTTCTATGTCTTCTCTTTCTCTGCCCTTCCCCTGCTCACATTCTGTCTCTCTCTCTCTCAAAAATAAATAAACATAAATAAACAAACAAACAAACATTTAAAACAAATTAAAAAAAACAGTGGAGATTTCAAAAAATTGTTTTAAAGGGGACTTTGGCTTAATGAGACATTTTCTGATGCCAATTTTTACAGATTAACACTTAAAATATTTTATTTTAAATTGTTGTATGTGTAAATATTTAAACCTGAAACATCAAAGCTAACTTTAAAATAGAGAAACGTCACTTCTTGAGAAGGTATAACACTTTTAGAACATATTTAAGTTTATACCTATTACATAGTGTATAGTCCTTGAAGTAGCATGGGTTAGGCAATGTTTTTTGTTTTTGTTTTTGTTTTTTTTTAAGAATTCAACTACTTTTGAAATTCAACTACTATATTGAAATATAGTGGCAGAAAAAAGTTTTTATAATTAGAACTTGGTTAGATAGAACATTCATTTCAAGAAGTAATGCTTACACTTAAGTTTAAATATTTCATATCTAGATATTTAAAGGCTAGCTTTTTAAAATATATATAATTTATTGTCAAGTTAGCTAATGTACAGTGTATACAGTGTGCTCTAGGCTTCGGGGGTAGATTCCCGGGATTCATCACTTACATACAAGACCCCGTGCTCATCCCAACAAGTGCCCTCCTCAATGCCCATCACCCATTTTCCCCTCTCCCAGAGTCCCCCCAATCAACCCTCAGTTTGTTCTCTGTATTTAAGAGTCTCTTATGGGGGTGCCTGGGTGGCTCAGTCAGTTAAGCGTCCGACTTCAGCTCAGGTCACGATCTCGCGGTCCATGAGTTCAAGCCCCGTGTCGGGCTCTGCGCTGATGGCTCAGAGCCTGGAGCCTGTTTCAGATTCTGTGTCTCTCTCTCTCTCTGCCCCTCCCCTGTTCATGCTCTGTCTCTCTCTGTCTCAAAAATAAATAAAACGTTTAAAAAAAAAAAAAGAGTCTCTTATGGTTTGCCTCCCTCTCTGTTTGAAACTATTTTTTCTCCTTCCCTTTACCCCATGGTATTCTGGTAAGTTTCTCAAGTTCCACATATGAGTGAAAACATATGAAGGAGTGTTGATTCGTAGGGGCACATGTACCCCAATGTTTATAGTAGCACTTTCAACAATAACCAAATTATGAAAAGAGCCCAAATGTCCATCAACTGATGAATGGATAAAGAAGATGTGGTCTATATATACAGTGCAATACTACTTGGCAATGAGAAAGAATGAAATCCTGCCATTTGCAGCAACTTGGATGGAACTGGAGGGTATTGTGCTAAGTGAAATAAGTCAGTCAGAGAAAGGTCTAGCTTTTTTTTTTTTTTTGACGTTTATTTATTTTTGAGAGAGAAAGAGAAAGGTAGAGTGTGAGCAGGCAGGGGCAGAGACAGAGGGAGACACAGAAACCGAAGCAGGCTCTAGGCTCTGAGCTGTCAACACAGAGCCCGACGAAGGGCTTAAACTCACAAACTGCAAGATCATGACCTGAGCCAAAGTCTGGTGCTTAACTGACTAAGCCACACAGGTGCCCCTGAGAAAGGTCTAGCTTTTAAGAGCAAACATTTTCCTAGATGAATTTAAAAAAAATGTTAATGTTAAATCAAAAGTATTATTATATTAATCCAAATCCCAATATAGAAAGGAGAAATATGTAAGAGTATCCAAGTACAAAAAGAGTCAAAACCTTGGTTGTGTAGGACTTTTGCCTCTAGATAGTAACACAAATCTTAGTGAAAACAATTAAGTCAAGTATTTTCAAAGCTGTCAAGTTCAGAGTAAGGCCATAAAATGTGATCAAACAGAAAAAAATGAGACATTTTCTACAAAAATGTTTAAAAGTATCATGTGACCTTGTGATCCAAGACTCCAGTATAATGAGAAGAGATGTTATGGATCTACTTTTCTTGTTTTTAGAATACATCTTGTAGGTTTTTGTTGTGTGCAAAATAAATATTTGTTAAAAATCTTAATGAAAGGATTGATTATATGAAAACTAATAACTATATCGTATTATGGCTTTTCATTTTACCGACTTGCTTCATTCTACGTGAAAAATTTTTAAGTTTTGACATCAGTTAAGTGCCATTTTTGACGAGTATATCACTTTTATTGGAATAACATGTCTGAAAAACAAGACACTCACAACTCATCAGTTTTCAACATAACCTCTCACATCATTTACACTGAACATGTAGGATCTTTATGATTTCAATTCAGCAAATTGTAAATGCAATTTTATAGTTGTTTAGTTTTTGTTTGACAGCTCACCAGAGAATTCAATAAACTAATCAGATGAAACCTGTGTAATCTCGTCATCTGAACTCTAAGGGACAGTGCATGAACATGGCTTGGTCTGATAATAGATGAAAAGAAAAAGAAAACCTGATTTATCTGTCTTTACCTCTTGTATCTCAGCCTGAGGGGGAGAGGGGGCAGTTCTTACTAAAATAATTCACATCAAAACAAGATGATTGTTTGAAACACCAGAAAAAAGCCATGCTGAACACATAAATCCTAATTCTATATTTTAGTTTTAGCCTTTATTTGTCAATTATAACCTTAGTAAATACCAACTTTTAATTTAAATATCCATTACAGTTTGGCTTCCGTTATCTCATACTTTATAGCTAAAAATAAAAAGACCAAACATTTAAGAACATATAGAAAGGTAATTTGAATGTTAAGCAAAGTAAACAAATTTAGATAGTAACAAGAAAAAATACAGATGATTTAACTGGATGATTTGAGTACAT